>NW_027069510.1:1590633-1689750 GCF_002906115.3 Quercus suber
ACGGCGCCAATTGTAGGGTCGGTTTTTGTAGCCCAAGCCCAAAAGATATGGGTCAAAAGGCCAACGAACCCAGAACAATAAATTTGTAGAGAGTGGGCGAAAGAGCTAGGCTGGTTATGAAGTGAACAATGATTGGCTAGGTTACTTGCAGTGATGATAACATGAACTAATGTTTGAACAACTCCATGAATGTATGTCCGAAGAGATATTTTATTAAATGAACAGTGATTATAACATTCAGAGTTACAGTAAAACTTTTCTCTTTCTTTTTTCTCTCTCTCCTCCGTCCTCTATTATCAGGGACCCTTCTTCTTTATATAGCATCCTCTCCTATCATCTCCATCGTCCACCTGTTCTTCATCTGCGTATCTACTCAAGTGCATGTCATGTCATGTGTCTACTTTAGTTCTTTGTGAGTGGCGGTAGCCGATGTTACACTGTTCAGGGGTCTTCTCCACATAAATGCGGCCAGAAAAGCTGTTGCAGTGCATTAAATGCGGTGGTAGCAGCTTTTCCTTTAGATATTTTTTAGTTCTGATCATCTCCGGATCCACCCAGGACTTGTCATTATCGTTGGGATTGTTAGGAAGATTATTCGGACCTTTCACACGTTTGTTTGATCAAGGCTATTTGTGGCCGAGGAGTAAGACGTCTTCGGACCAGTGATGACCTCTTCGGACGGTACTCCCCCTTTACTTCTGGGCTTCCTGCTTTAGATGGGCCGCCCCAACCACCTGTTGCTCCTCGGAAATACAATAGTCCTTAACAGCGTGTCCCGGGCCCATTAAGTAGCTCTGGGCTTTTTTCCCCCACAATTATTATTATTATTATTATTATTTTTTGTTGATTTAAAAATCTATCTGAGTAGTGAGTGAGAATTGATCTTGGGCTTTTTCCCCTGAGGTCTTTATGTTTGTTGGGCATTTGGGCTTGCTAGATGCTATTATTATAATTTTTTTTTTTCAATTTTTAGTTCAAATTTTTTTTTTTTTTGGCCTTTTTCTTTTTGCTTGAAATGCCCCAATATATTATTAACTAGACAAAAATTTAATTTTATTGACATAAAAAACTGAGGGTGGTCACAAATTTTTTTTTTAAGGGTAGGCAAATCTAAAATTTTAAATTATTGACCACCCTGGCCTTAACGTGCACTCCCCTGCTACCACAACCAAAATTGCTTTAGATTCATCTATCATTTTGCTTTAATAATAGCAATCTATCGACTACTCTGCAGTTAGCTTGTAAGGTAGATTGCCCTTCGGTTGTTCCCTTCTTTGGTTGGAGGAGACTCACGAGAGAGAGGGGGAAAGGAGATGGAGATGAGTTAGGAATTTTATCAGAGTTTGGGAATTTTGATTGTCGTGTTTCAAATATAATTTGTTTTTTAAATTTAAAAAAAAAAAAAAAAACTAATGTATTGGTACAAGTGTTTGTTGACGTGGCAAATAAATAATTTTTTATTTTGGCTGTTTGCCACGTCAGAAAATTTTCATCCAATAAATAACGGTAGGGATTAAATTAACATGACATTAAAAGGTTAAAAACCAAATTGATACAATTGAAAGGTCAGGGGCCAAATTGAAATATAATGTAAAAGATAGGGACTAACTTTGTAATTTACCCAAACTTTTATTTTTGTATTTCCTTTTACAATCAATTAAAGTGACAGAATTTTTCAAAATGATGTGGATCATGGGCACAAATTTAAAATAAAAAGAATGATTGTAAAGAGAACCCTATGGAGTCATTATCAAACACAACTTCTATGGTATTTCAAATAGGAAAAAAAGTTGTTACACACTCCAACCCATGTTTACAAATGTGGATACCTAGGATGTACGGATCTTCGGGCTAAGGGCTTTTTTGCCTTGTAGCTTTTACACCGCATCCTCGGCATGTCCTTCAACGTCCTAGGACGTCCTCAGACGGCTTCGCAACGTCCTAGGCATGCATGGCAACGTCCTAGGCATGCTTGGCAACGTCCTCGGACGATGTCCTAGGAGTCCCACATCGAAGGAAAACCCCCCCACTGGCTGCCTTATAAGCTGTGAAGCGAAGGGAGTAGTGTACCATCGGTTTAGTTATTCGAATAACTTAACCGATGGTACACTACTCCCTTCGCTTCACAGCTTATAAGGCAGCCAGTGGGGGGGTTTTCCTTCGATGTGGGACTCCTAGGACACCGTCCGAGAACGTTGCCAAGCATGCCTAGGACGTTGCCATGCATGTCTAGGACGTTGCGAAGCCGTCCGAGGACGTCCTAGGATGTTGAAGGACATGCCGAGGATGCGGTGTAAAAGGCTACAAGGCAAAAAAGCCCTTGGCCCGAAGATCTATACATCCTAGGTACCCACAACAAATATGTGAAATAAATAAATAAATAAATAAAATTGTAATTTACGTTGTGTTTGGTATTGGCTGAAAAATGCAATTTCTACTATTCAATTTATTGTTGCCACTATTCATATGTCTCATTGCACTTTTTGGTATTATTTATAGGTTCTATTGTACTATTTTAGCAAACTCTTAGCTTTATTTATAGTACTTTCAGTAAAAAGTTTTTTGTTTCAAAATAAACTATTCCCAAAAGGACTCTTATAGTCACAATTTCCTTTTTTTTTTTTTTATTAGAGAGTTCCAATCTATGGCGTTTGCTTCTAATGATAGCTCTTTATCATCAGATCTTATAATCAGACTAAGACATCAAATCAGTTTTTGGTGTAGGCGGGGATTGAACCCTAGATCTCTTATACAATTATTAGAGACTTTACTAATTGAGCTAATTGGAACCTATGTCACGATTTCCAAATTGAAAATTGTTTTTTTTTTGTATTGAAAATTGTTTTTTTTTTTTTAATGTGTAAATGTGTGTGCAACAAAGTATGTATAATAAACACTGCTTTTTAAAATAACACAATTGACTATTATGTTAGACTTTCATCACTTTTATTGGACAAAAAATGATGGCCAAGTGTTTTGTAGTTGTAATTTAATGATACTTCGTAATGTTTTCAACAGAAACATTTATAATTTAAAATTTAAATCCTTCATTCCCCCAATTATCAAATTATCACTAAAAAAAAGAAGAAGAGCAAATTACCACTTAAACATGTGTTAGGCAAGAAATTTTGATTTATTTATTACAATTAACCTTGAAATCAGCAATTAACATTTATATTCTTATATTAGAAATTCAGAATACAAAATTTTTCTCCAAATATATAATGGATAATTTTTCTCCAAACAAACACACAAAAATCTCTCAATTTTTTTATTCATGATATCATATCAATCTTGGGAATGAAGAAAGAGTTGAATGTGATCTAAGAAAGTAAGGTTGTGAGGCCTATCTTTCCGCTTCACATACCCTTCGGCTTCTTTCTCGGAATACACAGTCAACCCCTTCATCCCATTTCTCTTCCACATCTCCGCCGCGTAGCTCCTGTGCGCATAGTAAGCCTCCGCGCACGTTACCCCCTCGCCGCCGCACGATCCATCATCTCCGTCACCGTTGTCTAGCTCCACCGTTATAGACAGCCTCTCGTAGTGACCGCGGGAAATACCCTCCAACTCGTCCAACCTCGCCAAACCCGAAACCGACACGGCGTACAGCTCGCCCGTCACATGCTGACCCGACCCGGCCATGTTGAGCAGGAACGGGACCCGGTACGGCCCGCAAACGAGCGGGTAGTTCTCTGCGGTGCGACAGGTGGAGACGAAGGCGGCGTCTCCGGTTCGCATGAGGTCCTGCATTAGTGTGTGGTTGGAGAAACCTCGTTTCAGCGTTCCGTACGTGAATATGAACAGCCTTGGACTTTCACTTGGAGTACTCGTACACCCTTTTCTGTCTTGGGCAACCATCTTAGAGTTTTGGTTATTTTACACAGACTATAGAGACAGAGATTGGAGAAAGTTTGTTCCATATAAAATGGTTAACAACGTGTACGCAAGTAGTGAACATATCTATAGAACGAGGAAATGTCATTCCTTAATGTTTAAGGGATTTCATTTGTCTGTTTTCATAAGGTGGTATTACGTGTAGCTGATTGATATATCTACCCTCTCACATGGCGTGAGACTGAGAAGATGATGTGACATTCAGACCTATTAACGTATGATTTTGTTACATCTGTGATCCAAGCCCTATGGTTCCGTGTAATTTATAAAGATTTGAACTTTGGTTCGATCAATCAAAGCAACAAGGTTATCGACTCCGTATCCTTGTCAAGAAAGTGCACTAATCTAAGGTCGAGTGGTAGGAATTAGTGTGATGGTCGATCACTTGTATACCATAAGCAATTAATCCCCCTCCCTCTCACAACAACTTTTTACTGTTTTTGCTTCTTTTTTTTTTACATCTTTTTATTTTTTTATTTATTTAATGGTTAAGATTTAAAGTTGCTATTTGCAATAATTCATAACAACTGTATTAGTTACGAGAGTCATTCATAACAATTACATCAAGTGCAAGATCTCAATTGCAATTAACAAGTTGCATGATTTTAGACTCTTCATTACCGCATTGATTATTGAATTGACCCTAAAATCAACAAAAACCACTCTTCATAATCATATTGATTATTGATTTGACCCTAAAATCAACAAAAACCAACATGTGGACAACCTTAAAAAGATTTTCATTTTATTTTATGTGATTCTTTATCAAAAAGTATTTGATATCATATCAATAAGATGCTAAATCATTTTTTTTTTTTTTTTAGTATTAGTTACGAGAGTCATTCATAACAATTACATCAAGTGCAAGATCTCAATTGCAATTAACAAGTTGCATGATTTTAGACTCTTCATTACCGCATTGATTATTGAATTGACCCTAAAATCAACAAAAACCACTCTTCATAATCATATTGATTATTGATTTGACCCTAAAATCAACAAAAACCAACATGTGGACAACCTTAAAAAGATTTTCATTTTATTTTATGTGATTCTTTATCAAAAAGTATTTGATATCATATCAATAAGATGCTAAATCATTTTTTTTTTTTTTTTTAAGATTGCATGTCAAATATAAATATCGACACTTTGAACAATTTTTATGACACGTCCAATACACCAGAGCTATAGATTAGAGATGTAAGCACATTTAAAACAATGCCAATTGTCAACACTTGCTTTGATTCAACTTTTTTACTAGTAAATTCAAAAGTAAGAATAGCCAAATAAAATAAAATAAAAATCATTTTTCATGAGTCTGCGAGTTTTTTTTTATTTTTTAAAATAAATAAATCTATTGTTCAAAACTCAAATTTTATCAAATCTATTAAAAATAAGATAGAGCTTTTCTTTTAAAACATATTTATAGCAAACACCTGATTATACCAAAATAAAAAAGTTGAATAGACAGACAAAGCAAAGATACGGGAAATAAGGTGAAGATAGCTAAATAAAGATTTATGATACCAATGTAAGCTAGTCCTCACACTGTCAAATGTTGTTCATGTGGATGGAATTGATCGGTGCTTCATTGGTTTTTTCAATTCAAATGTTTACATTTTGTATGCAGATAAAAACTTGGATGGTTCTCTTCATTACAAACAGACAACAAAGCCAGAAATAACTTCACCAATGACTTAATCATAAGATTATTTTGTCAACAGACCCAGACTGTCCAAACTAATTAAGAAGAAAGAAACAGACCCACAAAGTCCAAACAAATTAATAATTCATACACATCCAAAGTAAACATAAAAAAAATAAGACCAGAAAAAAGTGAAAGGTAGAATGAAATGACACTTTTATTAAAAAAAAGTAACATTCACAGTTCAATTTGTCCATTGACAGTAACACAATATCATCACAAGTGAACAGTTAATAAACTAAACCGATTGAAACAATTCAAGAAGTTCCATTATAGAAGTGGGATATTTCCACTAACAGTAATTTGATAAAAACCTTAATTTTCTTGTTTCACAAAGTACATCAAAAGACAAATGTCTGTTTAATTTGTGCACTGCTCAGGTTCAAGGAATATCACCACAATAGAGTTAATTAACAGGATTAAAGGGATGGTAATTTAGCCTGTAATGCCTATTTCTTTCCAGTAGGATCCAAATTCATCTCCTGAAGGTTCAGCAACAAATCATCTGCTTTCAGGAAAACTTTGTTTGATGAAGCTGAGACAGTATGTGCAATTTCTCTTGCAGCTTCAATCTTCCTGAGAGTGACGAAAGCTGGGTTGTTGGCAATAGCTTGACCAATCAGCTGCGCACTCGTGGCCTCACCCTGGTAACCAGTGGGGAAAAATAAACAAGAGAATATTTCAAATGGTGTCAAGAACCGTTTAAATTCAACAAATTGAACTGTTTGTTCAATTTAATATATATTTCTTAAAATTAAAGCATCTATGCATGGCTCATCCAACACTTACTACAATGTAACTTAACAAAGGTTCCATGGACACATTTGCATCAACACACATTTTACACGAAAACAATATAAAGCACTCAGCAAAAGATAATAAAGAGAGATAGAAAGAGGTAAAAGGGGGAAAACAATATTAAGTATGTAGCGAATATTGGAAACGTGATAACTGTTGTTGTTGTGGTGTTGTGATAGTTAATTTTAAAATAAAATAAAAAAGGGTCACAGCATCTATAGGGTTTTGCTAAAATATTCTAGGAGAATGGGGAAATTATTTTTAATAAACTTAAGTACGAATGATTGGGTTGTAAAGTTTCACACTGAGTTGAGTCTAAAATTACTGGTTTAGTATTTGAATCAAATATTACCTCAAAATGTAAACCAATAGGATTACTTGAATTAATCCAATTAAAAAGACTAGCTAGATTCTATTAAAGGTGATTATATTTTGCTTTTTCTTTTTTTCTTTTTCTTTTTTTCTTTTTTTTTTTTTTTTTGACAAATGCTGGGTTGTTGGCAATGGCTTGACCAATCTGCACACTCTTGGCCTCACCCTGGTAAGTGGTAACCGGTGGGGAAAAATAAACAAGAGAGAATTTCAAATAGTATCAAGACCTGTTGAAGTTCAACAAATTACAAGGAACAGAGAAAACCCAGATTCATGAATACAATTACCACTAAAAAAAAAAAATGCAATAGTTGTTCAATATATTGTGAATAATACGATGTCTTAACATTATTCTGGTGTGAATTCTCTTAGGGGGATCTCAGAAATTCCTATTAAAAATGAAGAGAACAAAAAGCTTTCTGAATGTTCTTGACCAAAATGGCCAGGTAATCACCAAAATTTAACCACTAAACCCACAAAAGAAGCCAATAATCATTAAGGGGGACTAGTGTATGATCAAGAAAAAATGAAGCAACATGATTCTATTTTTTCCAATGAATTACTACAGCTGAATTTCTAAACCAATTCTCACTGGCTTAACATCAGGAGGCAATAGATCAATCCAGTAGATCACTCACCAACATTCACGCAACAACAGATGATTAAGAGCTTAGAGAAAATAAATACATTTGCAGCAACTTGAGCCAAATTTAAGGCAGACAAGATCAATCTAATCAATCACTAACCTGTGCTCTAATAATGGCACTTCTCTTGTCTTGTTCTGCTTTTTCCACAATAAATTTAGCCCTTTCAGCATCTTGTGCAGCCACCTGTTTGGCTTCGATTGCAGCTGTAAACTCCCTCCCAAAAGTTAAGCTTGTGATTGACACATCATCCAGTGCAATATTGAAATTGGCAGCCCTTTCAGTCAAAATCTCTCGTATGTTCCTACTAACAGCCTACAAATAATAAGGTTAATAAACACTCGGTGAAACCTGAAAGTGTACCTTTTTCATTAGAACCCACCCTTCAGTAACTATACTAGAAATTCAAAGTAAAAAAGACCAAGGTACTAGGAGGGAAAAGAAACAGAATATTAAAAGGCAAGGATTCATCACATGATATATTTGCTTTATATGACTGGATGACGGAAAAAAAAACATCTTAGTCAAAGGGGGGATAAAGAAAATCTGCACAGCAAGACCTTCAGAGAAACAGTTCTGCTAACTCAATTAGCTTGACTATAACAGATAGATATGGAACCAAAAGTAATATTTGTACCCTAACCAAAATAATTAGATCAATATGCTATTAAAACTGTCAAAAAGAATAAGCCTTGGGTTTTACCTCCCTCTGAGTAATAAGCTGGCTGGCATTATACTGAGCAACAACAGCTTTCAAAGTTTCATGAATAATTGAAGGCAGGACCCTTTCATTGAAATTCTCACCAAGGGTTCGATAAACTGTCGGTAACTGGTCTGGCACGGGACGGGTAAGAACTCGAAGCCCAATTTTCACCTGAACATCAAAATCAAAGATCTATATTACACATTAACTTAGGAGGCGGTGGCTCGTTCTAAGTAACAAATATTTGACTATAAATCAACCACTACAAGCATGGAAATTCAACTCTACAATCGAATTATAACAGCTGCCAAAACACTAACTAGCTCTATATGGCTTTTGTATGCTATTATAAACGCTTCACCATATAGCTAAGCATGGGCAAAGTTTTATAAAGATATGTTGCAACAGTATTGTTTGCCTTGAGAAACACAGTAAGAAATGAATAGGATGATTCATTATTGACCCAGTGATTGTTATTCAAGTGGCCACAAACCATCCAGCATTGGAACCGACACCTAATGACTGACATGCGTAGGTGCTTTCCTGTAACCAATTGTTCCTTATTAAAAAAAAAAGTGTAAATAAAGTGCTTTCTAAATATTATGGCACACCTTTCCACTTCTGATACCTACATTTACTAAAGAGGCTGGTCTCTTAAATATAATGAAGCTAACAAAACATATATACTAGATGAAATTCAGTTTACATGGACCAAAAAAAAAAAAAATGTACACATGCCCACACAAAATGAATGATAGAAAAAGGAACCGGAAATCTAACACACACACAAACTCAGAAAAACTCCCAAACAGTCCTTATAGCATGACTTGAAATTTTTTTTTTTTTTTTTTTTTAAATATAGTTGGGGGTGGTGTAAGGTGCACAAATTAGTAGCTGAAAAGAAGGCTACTAGAAATGTGCAATCTCTATGAGTACATAGAGAGCAGCCAACACAATACAAAAAGAATTAATTAATATGAATTTAAGTAAAAATATAAGAAATTTCACTTGATGTTTGGTTTTTTTGTTTTTTGTTCTTTTTTTGATGATGAGGAACCCCCTAGAGATATGGGCCAATGGGACCACCCCTAAGGGGCAAACCCCAGATGCCTATACACACCCACTGATGTTTCTTTTGAAGATTGGAATAATATAACTATAAAACAGAACAGACAAGAGTTTTAATGGAACCACAACTTTAAAAAATATATAATCACGTCAATTTCTGCAATGGTAATGAGAAAGAGATTTACCATCTGGAGGTCACGGCTCCCAGAAGTACTCTCCACTAGATGGGGCTTTGCACGGACATCATAGATTACTGGCCTCTCAAACCATGGAATCATGAAGTGTGTACCTTCAGCATAGACCTGCACATTCAACACATTAATGTACTGCTATATCAAAACATGGAAATTAGAACAAAGTGTTGCACATAACATGATGAAATGTATACAAATGTACAGATGATAGGGAGCAATATTTTTTAATCTAGGGTTTTCAGGCTATTAATATAATACATTTTGTCTTTACCTGCAAATGTAGTATGGACCAAACCCATCCCAAAAAATGAAAAGGGTCAGAAGTTCATAGGGGTCAAATCCTAAGCTTCAACTGATCCTAAATTATTTTGATGTTTAAAAAACTAAAGCTTACAATGACTACAATGATACAAAACTTCTTTCTTTTGTCAGAAATGACTTCCAACGAATTATCAAAACTCATATAAGAAAAACTGGTCAGATTTTGTTACAGCTTAATAATTAGTAATAATAACATAAGAAGAAAGAGACAAAGGTAAGAAGATAACCAACTATAACTTTTTAAAAAATTTACAAGAATTTGAGACAAAACAGAACCTGGTCTTTGACGCCAACTACGCGGTTGAACACAATGGCTCGGTGCCCTCCCTCAACATTGTAGAGACTGTTGGCAGCGCCATACAAACCAATTGCACCAATAATTCCAACCTTAAGCAAAGCAGAAGCTGCACCACCTCCAGGCACCTTGGGAACTTTAACGTTGTTGAAATTCATGTCTTAAATACTGAGAATGTAGAGGGTATAGGTCAAAATGATTCCTAAATGCAGAGAATATACATTTGTATTTTTTTTTTTTGGGTATCACAGGTTAGGAATTAAATAAAAATCTAATCATGCCACCCATTGTTTACATGAAGCAGAGTGCAGCAGCAAAACATACAGAAATAATAGAATGTAACCAAGTAAGTAAGAAAAGGGGAGGCAAGTTCTCCACAGCAAGATGAACTGCCAGGAAGCAGTAAAGCATCAAAATTTAAGAAAAGTACAACAATCAAGAAGATCTAACAAACTAGAGAAGCAATGACTACTCATTGCAGCCATCCACTCATACAAAGTACTCATAACAGTCCGCTTCACCACCATCATTGGTCGTTCAATGCCTTCGAACATCCAATACTTCCATTCCTTCCAAATGAATCCACATGACACATAACAGGATTGCATTCCAAATATTTCCTAAGTGGGTATCATAGAAAACACACAATATATTTCCTACATCCTCTTCCTGCTACAGGACACTTCTAACTAAAATAAACAACAGGGAGAGATGAAAGCCCCTTAATTTAAAGAAACCCATTTATTCTCTTATTCTATACAACAATAAGATGATAAAAACATTAGAAAGAAGGAAAATGAGAGAAAAATCAAAATTCATAAAACAACTATTGCACTCAAGGAAAGTAAATTGAACCAATGATGTAGAACAATAAGCTCTCTGATACCAAACAAAGCCCCTTAATTTAAGAAAATGGGAACATTCTCACAAATAGTAATACTCAATTCTGAGAAAATTCTTTTGTCTAAAGTATCATCTGGGTTGTTTAACATTAACAGCAGGCCATAGCTTAACATAGTAGTAAAATGACCTACACCCACAAACATTTCTCTATTTCATTTCCTTTTGACGTTATAAAAAAAGGTAAATAAATTAACCTTGTGGGTTTTTTTTTGACATTGGGTTTTGATGCTTATAGTGAAGAATGGAAAGTAACCAAAAAAAAAAAAAAACAAAGCAAAAATAGAAGAACCCAAAAAATAAAAAATAAAAAACAAGAAAAGAAGAAACAGAGGCAACAGACTTGAAGAGCGAAGCGTCTTGCAAGGAGAGTAGGTGTCAAAGTATATAAACCCTAAAGCTAAGATGCTTCAGCTAAGTGACTGCCAAGCCTTCATATTTTCTTAAACCCCGCACAATATGACTGTGCCATTATTTTTATTTTATTTTTTTATAATAAAATTTTAAAGTTAAAATCTTTTTAGTTTCAGATATTGTAGGCTGTTTTTTACTTGTACAACAATCCAGCCCACTTAAATTTTTGGTCAACTTTTTATTTATTTATTAATATATATATATATATGTATATTAATTTTTATGGAAATGTATTGGTCAACTTTTAGATATCCTAGTTCTAAGCAAAGTACTTCATTTCCTTTAACCCCAAAAAAAAAAAAAAAATCATTTTAGTCCTTATTTATTTAAACACTAATACATTCTTGTCTTTATCAGCACAAAACTTCGGAAATTGATCATTGCTTACAATACTTTCTATAACATAAAAATGTTACAAGTGGAGAAGGAGACTGAGTCGTGGTCCTTCTTATTAGGGAGAATATACAATATTACTGAAGCTCTTGATACTAGTTAAAAAAAAAAAATGCTCTTGACACTACTAAAATACTTATATGTCACTTGATTATTTTAAAAAGTGAAAAGTTAACAAATACTTTAAGACTTAATGACATTGATTTAAGAAATATTAAAAAAAAAAAGCTGATTTTTATAATTTTTTTGAAAAATTGATATGTTCACAAATTTTTATAACAAATTTTAAGTAGCAGGTTTTACTGTTGTTATTATGTGGGGCAAAAAGTAGTGTTAAGTTTAAATTTGAACCAATAACAACTAACCACCTATAATTTATTGTAAAAATATATAACATTGCACTCTCAATTTTTTTTTATCTCACGTAAAAGTGATATTAAACTTTTTCTTAAAACTGTTTAATAACAAATGTCATAATGGACCATTAACTAGATCCATTTTTTTTTTTTTGGGGGGAGAATCAACTAGATCCAATAGTTGGGTTAAAGAGTCGCATCTTAAGCCATGGTAAGCTTAAGTATTGTTTGTGGTTGGGTTTGCGCATGCTTATATAATGGCCTTTGGATTTTGTAAGTGCTCCAAATCCACTTTTCAAAATTTTTTTTCTTTTCTTTTTTTTTCCTTTTTTTTTTTTTGAGAAGCACTTTTCAAAATTCTCTTAAGCCCATGGGTAAGCTTTAAATAGACCATTCTTTATCCTTTATATCAAAATCCTTTAAAATCTCAATTAAATGTTTCTAAAATAAAAATAAAATCTCAATTAAATTTATATAGCCTTGGGCCACATCAAGTAACAGAAAGAGTAAATAATGGACCCAAAATAGTTGAGCTTTACTTCTTTTAAAAGCGGGCTTGACTTGTTTTGGGCCTTTCAATAAAAAGGCTCTAACAACAAGATAATTTAATAGGTAGAAGTAGAAGAGGACTATTTGGCAACTATCAACGTGCATTTGTCCCAATGGCTGAGCACGGGTACCCTTAGAAGTCGCATCTGTGGTCCTCTGAACAGAGGTGAGGAAGAAGTAAGATTGAAGGATATAGCTAGTTTCCATGGCTGGAACTGGGATAAGTTCTCCTTTTCTTTTCCTAAAGATATTCTTTTGGAAATGAAAGCCACTCCTATTCCCTATTCTAAGTCTAGAGAGGATAGACTATCATGGAGCTTATCCCCTAGCGGCGAATTCCAACGTAAGGATGCATATCGGTTAGCCAATGCCAATGAAAATTATCCAATAAATTGTTCCTTCAATGGAGTGTGGGTGTGGAAAGTTCCAAGTCTTCCTAAAATCAAGTGCTTCCTTTGGCAATGTTGCCATAAAAGCATTCCTGTGCGCTGCCTTCTCGCTGAAAGAGGTATGAATATCTCTCCATTGTGCCCCCTGTGTAATTCAGCCCTTGAGACGATTAGCCATGCTCTTAGGGACTGCCCAAAGGTACGGATTTTCTGGAATTCTTTCTCTCCCCCATGTTCTGTTGCTAGTTTCTATGGCACACAATTTCTGGACTAGTTGAGGCTAAACTGTAAATCTAAGCAGCAATGTGGTGTTTCTAAGATTGATTGGGCCATTGTGTTCCCCATAGCTGTATGGAGTCTCTGGTTGCATCGGAACAGTGTTGTTTTTGGGAAACCAAACATTTGCAAAGACTTAAAGGCTGAAACATTAGCCAAGGCAGCCGAGATGGCCTACCTAGGCATCACCGAGAAGTACAACCAAACAAAGACAAAGATTCAGGTAAGGTGGCTGCCTCCCCCCCTCAATTGGTTTAAATTAAATTCTGATGGTTCGTCCATGGGTAACCCCAGCTTGGCTGGAGGAGGTGGATTGATTCGAAATGAAGATGGCAAATGGGTGAAAGGTTACGCAAGAGCTATAGGTAGTGCCACTAGTGTTGCAGCTGAACTATGGGCATTAAGAGATGGAATTCGCTTATGTATCTCCCTTAAAATCCTAGCGGTGGTTTTTGAGCTTGATGCAAAGTTGGTAGTTGATCTTTTGAAGAAAGACTTGGAGAAAGCAAATGGCATTGATGTTCTGGTTGCTAACTACAGAGAAGGGCTTAAACAAATCCCTTTGGTGCGAATCCAACATTGCTATAGAGAGGCAAATAAGTATGTCGATGCACTAGCGCGAAGGGGAGCTATTATGGATCAGGATTTTACTATTTTTATGGATCCCCCATATGATGTTGCATTTTTGCTTAATTTAGATTCTGTTGGAACAATGTATGATCGGTTTATTGCCTCTGTTTCAGAGGTCTTTTAATTGTTAATGCATTACCCTCTATACCAAAAAAAAAAAAAAAAAAAAAAAACGTGCATTTGTCCCCAACTTCCCTTCTAGAGTCTTTAGACTTTTGTTTATGAAAATTTATTACTGAGTTTTCATTGATTAATAACGTGTTAAATTTTGTTTGGCAAGAACTTTATCCAAGTATTATATCAAGAAAATGTTTTCTTTTAATAGAGTTTCAACCTATGATGTTCGTTTCTGATGATTGTATTCATTATCATCAGACTAAGACACCAATCAGTTTTTAGTGTGACGGAGATTAAAAACTACAAATCACTTATTCAATTATAAGAGACTTTATTAGTTGAACTAACTGGTAAAACCTTAGATCATCAAATTTGTAAAAATGTTACATTCAACGTTAACAACTCAGCAACATTAGCAAATTGTCAATGGTTTATGCTTCGGTGAGTGGTAGTTAATGGTATCAGAGCCATGGATAGTAGATGTATGAGTTTTATTTCTTTGCAATTAAGAAGTTACTAGGAACTCATATTACTGTATAGCCATTACTTGCTCCTTGATAGCGTTGATCAGCCTCGCACTTGTTGGCAAACCATAGTATTCGCGTTGGTCAACCCGTTTTGTTAGCCGACGAATTGGCATTATTTGGGTGGTCCTGCAATGGAGTTTCCTGAGGAGGTGGTCCTGATAGCAAGGATCTCAGTGGTTAGTAATAGGTTTGCCAGTAATTATTAATTGCTTAGAAGTAGAATGAATATATTTAGTCGCTCATCATCTGTTGCTAGGACACACTTAGGTCAGGCACACACTAATTTGAACATGGAAAATGATAAGATAGTCAATTCGGAGGAATATAGCATGCAAGATGTAGGGACCGAATTTGGGACACTTCTTCAGGTTGAGAGAGTGGACCCAAGCCCAGCTTGCCCTTCAATGAATTTATAGAGTGTGGGCTCAAGAACTAGGCCCTAGTAAGGGGTACAACTGCCCTGCATGGTTGCATGTGGATTTATCAACTTAAACATGGAATGGGATGCACAATGATGCTCCTCAGACTGGTCTTCTGAAGCTTAATGTTCTTATTATTTCTTTCAAGGTTGATTACAAAGGTTCAGAGGGCACGGGTCATTACAGAATTTCTTAATGCCGTTTTTTCCCTCCCCATTTCAGGAGAGACTCCCTACGTTATATACCCCTTTAAACTGATCCTAACCCTCCATTTGTCGATCAGTTAGGCCACCATTTGAGAGCCTGTCCCATCAGCCGCATCTCTATTCCTCCAGTGGATTGCGGCACCCAAGGCAGCACTGTTCAGGAGTCTTGTCCTCATTAATGCGGCCAGGACATTAGTTGAGGGCATTCAATGCAGAGGTGATAGCTCGCCTAAGGCTTGCTCCTTCGCCGTGCTCCCGTCGCCGACGCGTGGCACTAGACCCTCTCCTCCTCGGATATGCAAGAAGTCCCCTTTGGTGGGGTGGTGCTCGTGTTCTTCTGAGATCTCGAACGCCTGAGGACGGGGCCACCCTCGGATATGTTCCTCGAGGGTCGGTCCTTGCGCTTTCATCCTCGGACCCCTCATGCATCCTCGGCGCGGGCCCTTGGGCCTAGCTTGGAGTGGGCCAAGGCTACCTGATGTTCTGGCCCCACACAAGATATAGACAGAAATTTGTTAGAATGGAATAAATGGAATATACCAATAGAAAGAATTGATAAAATCTACAGACAGACTACTTTTTCTAAATTATCCTTTTTGACAGATTACACTATAAAAACTGTGGAAAGAACTTACTCCTTATTTAATGAATATGAAACAATTCAGTTATTTTCAATAGACTCAATCGACAGACATAAAGACAAATATGCATTTTTACATGTTGGTTTGGTTCAAGTAGCTGTTAAACCATTAACAAGAGAAGCCTTAAATGCAAGTATTTTACTTTGTTTAAGAGATGACAGACATTTAAGATTTAATGACTCACTTTTAGGAATGATGGAAACAAGTTTACATAAAGGATCAGTATATTTTAATTGTTATCCTAATTTTGCTTTAAGTTCATCTGACAGAAATATTATGGATGCTTTAACTTTGAATATAAAGACAAATGGTTATTATATGAAAGAAGGCTCAGAACCTTTAGCTATCATTTATAGAATTTATTATAAACTCATGAAAACCACTATAAATCCCTAATCTATGGTTGAACCCTCCCCCAAAGGCCATACTCTCCTTCTTCAAGCCTCAACAGCAAATAGTAGACTTCGTGTACCCCGACAGATACAGTGGAAAGATATAATCCTTCCTGAAAAATGGCAACTTGAGGCCATTGCCCCCACACTAAAAATAGAAAACACTGAACCAGACTAAATAGCCCAAAATACAGATGGTACAATTATTATTTCTTTTAATAATAATGACAGACATACTGACAGCCTCATAAGACCCAGAAGTTCTATAGGCAGAAAGACCCCTATGATGTTTACCCCTAGAAGCTCCTTTTCCTCTAGAACACCTTTCTCAGATTCTAGACCTTTACCCCCAAGTTCTCACAAAGATGAAGATGAATTTTTAAATATAATTGACAGAATGATATTCCAGAAATGGTACACTGAAATAACCTTGGTTGTTGATAAAGAATTCTCATTGATAGTTATTGCCCTTGTTGATTCAGGTGTTGATATGAATTGTATACAAGAAGGATTAATACCTTCCAAGTATTATGAATCAACAACAGACTAATTAACTCAAGCTAATTGTGATAGACTTAAAATTAGTAATAAACTAACTAAGGCTTATATATATAATAATGGAATCAATCTCAGAACACCGTCTTTTTGACAGATAAGTTATCCTCTAAAGTTATATTAGGAAATCCTTTTTTGGCTTTACTTTACCCTTTTTTTCACGACAGACAATGGAATATGTACTAATATTTTGGAAACAGAAGTATTTTTTAAGTTCCTCCTAACCCCAATCCCTAAGTAAATACATTTGCTAAAAGAAATTTCTATCTCAAAGGCCATTAATAAAATTGAGCCAGTAATAGATGATGAGACTCCTGCAATGGTAGAAAATATTGTTCTTCTACCCAGTAGTAGTAGCATGTAAATATATATAGATATATATATATATATATATATATATAATTTCCTACCTTTGTTGACTAGTCTTTCTTCTAGTCTTCTTCCCTTGTACCTAGTTTCCTACGAATCCTTTCATTACTCTAAACTTTGTCTTTATTATCCTTGCCTTGTACTATAGTATTATGACTTTTGTCCTTTCCTCCACCAGAAATAATATTTGCTCAAACCATATTGTTATAATTAGTTAATTTTAAATTAATGGTCAATTGCCTGGCAAGCAAGATAGCCATTCCAAGGCTAAAATCCTAGACCAAATTCTGCCAAAATAGAAATCTTTACTACAGATTTCAGATAAAGCATGAAGGCGTCTCAATAAAGATTTATCAGACTTTATAATAGATCCAGGCCAGGATAGTCTAGACAGATACAGACAGATTTCAAAACACAGACATTGAATCCACTACTTTTTACAGTACCATTTACTAGCATTCGAATCCAGACAAGTGAGTACGTAAAAGAGTTCAGACAAAGACAGAACAGATTTTAAGTCACTACTGTTCACCACCATGCATAAAAGACTTTAAAAGATTCTCAGACATACTACTATTTAGGATTTACTTTTACTATTCAAGATTCCACAAGATCAGACAAACTACTGTTTAGGATTTACTTTTACTATTCAAGATTCCACAAGATCAGACAGACTACTGTTCAGGATTTACTTTTACTGTTCAAGATTCACAAGATTCTATCGACAGATTAACTTGAATTCACTTTATCTAACTCAGGTTACTTTTGAAGACTTACCATAGTTTATTTCATCCATAAAAGGACAGACTCCAAAGACAGAAGATAGGTCCAAGTTTTAGGTTCAAATTTCAGGTCCAAAATTTAGAAAGCTTTTGTAATAGCCTTCCCTCTCTCTCAGAAAGACTTTTGTACTCTACCCCTCTCCTTTTGTAATCTTGTAACCTTTCTCCTCAGACAGTTTTACTTTGTAATCTTGTAACTCTTCAGACAATGTTTTATTTTCAAGCTTGTATCAAAGACAGTTTGTTTTCAAGTTTAATCAAAGACATAAGTATTTTCAAGTAAGATTTTATAGTCTCTGTTTTCATATTCCATATCCCGTTTTAACTTATTTTGAATATATCTGTTTTGCTATTTTTTTCTTTATAATCTATTTTATCATTGTTTATACTTCCATATTACTGCTGTGCTCTCTCCTGCCATTTACTAGCATTCGAATCCAGACAAGTGAGTACGTAAAAGAGTTCAGACAAAGACAGAACATATTTTAAGTCACTACTGTTCACCAGCATGCGTAAAAGACTTTAAAAGATTCTCAGACATACTACTATTCAGGATTTACTTTTACTATTCAAGATTCCACAAGNTAATGAAATTCATCAGATAGATAATTGCGATATTACCTCATCATCGACAGACACTTCTTCAGATAATGGGAAAATTAAATTATGTAATTGTAATAATCCTGATAACTGTTATTGTAAAAGAAAATTAAAAATAAGTGTTTTAACTAAACAAGAAGATATAATAATGGACTTAATAGACAAACTTTCAGATTCACAGTCTAGGAAGGATTATTTATCTAAATTAAAAGAATCCCTAACCCAAGTTGACACATTTGAAACAGATTTAAAGGATTATAAGTCAACTTATAATTTTTCAGAGATTACCGATAGATTTAAACCCAACAAACCTACAACTATGATAGATTTACAAATAGAAATTAACAACTTAAAAAATGAACTAAAGGAATTAAAATCAGAAAATTTAATCTTAAAAGCCATGGTCGACCAGATAGCTGCACAAGTAATTAACATAAAAGATAGAATTAAATTTTGTAATAAACACCTGATAGATTCCTCTCTTCTTGACAGGCAAAATTATAATGGTGAAAGTTCTCACAAAGATGAAGATGAATTTTTAAATATAATTGACAGAATGATATTCCAGAAATGGTACACTGAAATAACCTTGGTTGTTGATAAAGAATTCTCATTGATAGTTATTGCCCTTGTTGATTCAGGTGTTGATATGAATTGTATACAAGAAGGATTAATACCTTCCAAGTATTATGAATCAACAACAGACTAATTAACTCAAGCTAATTGTGATAGACTTAAAATTAGTAATAAACTAACTAAGGCTTATATATATAATAATGGAATCAATCTCAGAACACCGTTCTTTTTGACAGATAAGTTATCCTCTAAAGTTATATTAGGAAATCCTTTTTTGGCTTTACTTTACCCTTTTTTTCACGACAGACAATGGAATATGTACTAATATTTTGGAAACAGAAGTATTTTTTAAGTTCCTCCTAACCCCAATCCCTAAGTAAATACATTTGCTAAAAGAAATTTCTATCTCAAAGGCCATTAATAAAATTGAGCCAGTAATAGATGATGAGACTCCTGCAATGGTAGAAAATATTGTTCTTCTACCCAGTAGTAGTAGCATGTAAATATATATAGATATATATATATATATATATATATATAATTTCCTACCTTTGTTGACTAGTCTTTCTTCTAGTCTTCTTCCCTTGTACCTAGTTTCCTACGAATCCTTTCATTACTCTAAACTTTGTCTTTATTATCCTTGCCTTGTACTATAGTATTATGACTTTTGTCCTTTCCTCCACCAGAAATAATATTTGCTCAAACCATATTGTTATAATTAGTTAATTTTAAATTAATGGTCAATTGCCTGGCAAGCAAGATAGCCATTCCAAGGCTAAAATCCTAGACCAAATTCTGCCAAAATAGAAATCTTTACTACAGATTTCAGATAAAGCATGAAGGCGTCTCAATAAAGATTTATCAGACTTTATAATAGATCCAGGCCAGGATAGTCTAGACAGATACAGACAGATTTCAAAACACAGACATTGAATCCACTACTTTTTACAGTACCATTTACTAGCATTCGAATCCAGACAAGTGAGTACGTAAAAGAGTTCAGACAAAGACAGAACAGATTTTAAGTCACTACTGTTCACCACCATGCATAAAAGACTTTAAAAGATTCTCAGACATACTACTATTTAGGATTTACTTTTACTATTCAAGATTCCACAAGATCAGACAAACTACTGTTTAGGATTTACTTTTACTATTCAAGATTCCACAAGATCAGACAGACTACTGTTCAGGATTTACTTTTACTGTTCAAGATTCACAAGATTCTATCGACAGATTAACTTGAATTCACTTTATCTAACTCAGGTTACTTTTGAAGACTTACCATAGTTTATTTCATCCATAAAAGGACAGACTCCAAAGACAGAAGATAGGTCCAAGTTTTAGGTTCAAATTTCAGGTCCAAAATTTAGAAAGCTTTTGTAATAGCCTTCCCTCTCTCTCAGAAAGACTTTTGTACTCTACCCCTCTCCTTTTGTAATCTTGTAACCTTTCTCCTCAGACAGTTTTACTTTGTAATCTTGTAACTCTTCAGACAATGTTTTATTTTCAAGCTTGTATCAAAGACAGTTTGTTTTCAAGTTTAATCAAAGACATAAGTATTTTCAAGTAAGATTTTATAGTCTCTGTTTTCATATTCCATATCCCGTTTTAACTTATTTTGAATATATCTGTTTTGCTATTTTTTTCTTTATAATCTATTTTATCATTGTTTATACTTCCATATTACTGCTGTGCTCTCTCCTGCCATTTACTAGCATTCGAATCCAGACAAGTGAGTACGTAAAAGAGTTCAGACAAAGACAGAACATATTTTAAGTCACTACTGTTCACCAGCATGCGTAAAAGACTTTAAAAGATTCTCAGACATACTACTATTCAGGATTTACTTTTACTATTCAAGATTCCACAAGATTAGACAGACTACTGTTCAGGATTTACTTTTACTGTTCAAGATTCACAAGATTCTACCGACAGATTAACTTGAGTTCACTTTATCTAACTCAGGTTACTTTTGAAGACTTACCATGGTTTATTAAACCCTAAAATATAACTTGAATATTTGATTGGAAGTTACTCCAATATCAAATTTCTTTTGTTCTATCCTGTTTTTGAATTATTTATTAGATTGAAATGTTCAAATGATGGTGTTTTTATAGATTCACACATCACATTCATTGTAGGCATCATAATTCATAATTTATTCTAATTTTTTGTTGGACAGTATAATTTATTATTAACACGAAATCAAACTAATAAAACCTGTAAAATAACATTTTTTTTAATATATGTAAAATAATATGTTAGCCAATTAAAGTATCTTGACCTTTGATCCAAAGAAAAGGATCTTGACTCTTGAGGTAGCTTTAGAATTGTTAGTATTTTTTTATTATCTCCTTGTTTGTTTTGATTTGTTCCCAAATTTAAAGACATCTAGAGAGTTTCAACTTTCGATTAATTGAATTTGGCAAGAGGTAAGGGATCTCAAATTGAATATTATTTACATATAAAAGAAACAATTATCAAGCCTAAAATCTCATTATTTCAAATCCTCCTATCATATATAAATAAATAAATAAAGAATTAAAGAAATTTATATTTTTGAGGGGGAGGAAAAAAAAAGGGTAACTAATCTAGTTTTGTCATTATTAATTGAAAAGTTGTAGAACAACTAATTCCCAAACCTTCTCCACCTAAAAAAAAATGAAAACACAAATATCATAAATGTCAATTACCAACTAGATTAAATAAGTTATTATATATACATGACTCTTGCAATGGTAGAAAATATTGTTCTTCGACCCAGTAGTAGTAGCATGTAAATATATATATATATATATATATATATATAAATTTCCTACCTTTGTTGACTAGTCTTTCTTCTAGTCTTCTTCCCTTGTACCTAGCTTCCTACGAATCCTTTCATTACTCTAGACTTTGTCTTTATTATGCTTGCCTTGTACTATAGTATTATGACTTTTGTCCTTTCCTCCACCAGAAATAATATTTGCTCAAATCATATTGTTATAATTAGTTAATTTTAAAATTAACGGTCAATTGCCTGGCAAGCAAGATCGCCATTCCAAGGCTAAAATCTTAGACCAAATTCTGCCAAAATAGAAATCTTTACTATAGATTTCAGATAAAGCATGAAGGTGTCTCAATAAAGATTTATCAGACTTTATAACAGATCCAGGCTAGGATAGTCTAGACAGATATAGACAGATTTCAAAACATAGACATCGAATCCACTACTTTTTACAGTACCATTTACTAGATTTCAAATCCAGACAAGTGAGTACGTAAAAGAGTTCAGACAAAGACAGTACGAATTTTAAGTCACTACTGTTCACCAACATGCGTAAAAGACTTTAAAAGATTCTTAGACATACTACTATTCAGGATTTACTTTTACTATTTAAGATTCCACAAGATTAGACAGACTACTGTTCAGGATTTACTTTTACTCTTCAAGATTCACAAGATTCTACCGACAGATTAACTTGAGTTCACTTTATCTAACTTAGGTTACTTTTGAAGACTTACCATGGTTTAGTTCATCTATAAAAGGACAGACTCTGAAGACAGAAGACAGGTCCAAGTTCTAGGTTCAAATTTCAGGTCCAAAATTTAGAAAGCTTTTGTAATAGCCTTCCCTCTCTCTCAGAAAGACTTTTGTACTCTTGTAACCTTTCTCCTCAGACAGTTTTACTTTGTAATCTTATAACTCTTCAGACAGTGTTTTATTTTCAAGCTTGTATCAAAGACAGTTTGTTTTCAAGTTTAATCAAAGACATAAGTATTTTCAAGTAAGATTTTATAGTCTCTGTTTTCATATTCCATATCCCGTTTTAACTTATTTTGAATATATCTGTTTTGCTATTTTCTTCTTTATAATCTATTTTATCATTGTTTATGCTTTCATATTAGTGTTGTGCTCTCTCCTGCCATTTACTAGCATTCGAATCTAGACAAGTGAGTACGTAAAAGAGTTCAGACAAAGACAGAACAGATTTTAAGTCACTACTGTTCACTAGCATGCGTAAAAGACTTTAAAAGATTCTCAGACATATTACTATTCAGGATTTACTTTTACTATTTAAGATTCCACAAGATCAGACAGACTACTATTCAGGATTTACTTTTACTGTTCAAGATTCACAAGATTCTACCGACAGATTAACTTGAGTTCACTTTATCTAACTCAGGTTACTTTTGAAAACTTACCATGGTTTATTAAACCCTAAACTATAACTTGATATTTGATTGAAAGTTACTCCAATATCAAATTTCTTTTGTTCTATCCTGTTTTTGAATTATTTATTAGATTGAAATGTTCAAATGATGGTGTTTTTATATATTCACACATCACATTCAATGCAGGCATCATAATTCATAATTTATTCTAATTTTTTGTTGGACAGTATAATTTATTATTAACACAAAATCAAACTAATAAAACCTGTAAAATAACATTTTTTTTTTTAATATATGTAAAATAATATGTTAGCCAATTAAAGTATCTTGACCTTTGATCCAAAGAAAAGGATCTTGACTCTTGAGGTAGCTTTAGAATTGTTAGTATTTTTTTTTATTATCTCCTTGTTTGTTCTGATTTGTTCCCAAATTTAAAGACATCTAGAGAGTTTCAACTTTCGATTAATTGAATTTGGCAAGAGGTAAGGGATCTCAAATTGAATATTATTTACATATAAAAGAAACAATGATCAAGCCTAAAATCTCATAATTTCAAATCCTCCTGTCATATATAAATAAATAAATAAAGAATTAAAGAAATTTATATTTTTGAGGGGGAGAAAAAAAAAAGGTAACTAATCTAGTTTTGTCATTATTAATTGAAAAGTTGTAGAACAACTAATTCCCAAACCTTCTCCACCTAAAAAAAATGAAAAAGTTTACTTCCAAACAAGTTTGAATATATATATTTTCATATACAAACACAAATATCATAAATGTCTATTACCAACTAGATTAAATAAGTTATTATATATACATGGATAGTTTTATGATCAACCACATAATAGGTAAATTCAGTAAAAAAAAAGGAGATATAGTTAATAGATATCCTAAGAACATTGGTTTAGGAAATATTTTTATAAAATTTTTATTAAAAAAGAAAAAACAATTAATTTTTTTGACTATTTTTTTAATTTTCCATGAAAATAATGTAAAATTTTTATAAAATAATTTATTAACAATTGTGATAAGAACATGGTTAACCTTTTCTTTTCTTTTCTTTTTTTTTTTTTTTTTAGAGAAAGAATTTTTTTTTTTTGCCCTTGATGTTCTGGGTTTGTATGTGTTCTAAGTTTGTTTATGTTCTAAGATTTTTCCCAAATTATTCTGGTTTTTTTTTTTTTTTTTATGTGGATTTGTATATTTTTCTGGATTTATGGGTTTGATTTCCTAGTGGTTTCAATGTTGATTGTGTTGGAATTTTTTGTGCTAAGATTGATTTTGAGTGGGTTAGTCAATTGGGTTTGTCTTGATTTGGAGAAGACCATGAAGAATGAAGTTTTGGATTAGAGGTTTCTAGGTTTGACATTTTTCTGGGTTGGAGGTTTGATGATTTTTCTAGGTTGGTTTTCTCATGTGGATTTGGGTTTAATGATTCTTTCATGTTCTAGAGGTTTCAGTGGAGGATAGGGATTTTGTATGAAATTCTGCATTGTACTGGGTTTGATTGTGCTCTTGTTCTGGGTTTGATTGTTCTTGGATTTGGGAAGAACATGAAGAACAAGTTCTTGTGTTCTTACCTAAAAAATAATTAAAGCAATAATAATAATAAAATTAGATTAATTTTTTTTAATTTAGTTTGAATTAAATTGAAATTGAAAAATATAAATTATTTTTATTTTTTTAATTAAACTGACATGGCTTTTTTTTTAAAAAAATTCAAATAATGTTGACATGGCATATAAAAATGCCAAATAATATATTTTAATAATATTTTAATTACCATATTAGTGTAGTGGCACATCAGCTTCCATTTGCCACCTAGGACTTTGTCGTTAGAGCACTAATGGTAGGGACAAAAGCAAGATTGTTTTTTTGATTTTAGGGACTAAAAGCGGTGAAAATAAAAGATAGAGACCAAAGTGGGAATCACGTGAAAATTTAGAGACAAAAATGGATTTTTCGCCTAATTTTAAATATATGTTTTATAGTCTACTGCAACTAGATTATCTTTGCATGGGGAATGTGACTTGTCTCTCTATCTTTGCATGAATCACATGTCAAATTACCAACAACAATTACAACAAAAAATGTGAAAACACAATCTTCAACAATTAAAGTAACCAAAAAAAATAAAAATAAAAAACTTTACACAGACACAAATTTATTAATCAAACTTAGGAAGAAAAACACAATAAGAAGAGACACATGTACATGAAATCATTGAAATGCAAGGCTATGCAAGCTTGAAATTGAACAACTTATGGTAATGAATCACAACAGTAGAAAGTGTCAATGCATACCTCACTGAGGTTAAACCACGCCCTACGCCAATTAGTATTTGAATAACTTATGGTAATGAATCACAACAAAACAATAGAAAGTGTCAATGCACACATAAATGAGGTTAAACCATGCCCTACGCCAATAGGGATTTATGTAGAGAACTGCAACAATTCCGAACAACATTATTATGTAAGCTACCACAAAGCTTATGTACAAGGAACCCATGTCCATGAAACTACCACCTTCTTCTATCTCATGATCCACAAGCATTTTGATGCAATTGTTATGCAATGGAGGACCACACAAGAGAGAATTCCCTTCATAACTACTTTCATAGAAAGTTCTAAATTTGATTTTTTTTTCTATCTGGCATTGTACTAGATAAGTTGTTTTGTGCCACATTGAAGGTTCCCAATGAAGTCATTCCAGTCAACTCAGGGGGGGGGATTTTACCACTCAAATTGTTGTAGGAAAGATCCAGGCTCTCTATCAACTTTAACTTTGAGAATGTTGTAGGGATTGGTCCAAAGAGATTGTTGTGTGATAAATTTAATGCACGGATGTTGCTTATCCTTCCAAGTTCGGGTGGGATTTCTCCAACTAATTTATTGGAAGAAAGGTCAATTCCAAACATGTAGTTGAGGATGTTACCTTGATAGGAGTCAGTTCTATTCTTTGTTGTTAACTCCACAACTTCTTTATCAACTATACAAGGGTACGTTTAAACTTCACGAAGTTTCACATCTCGCACATTTGATGACTTTCTATGAAAGTATGCCGATGAAGGACTCTTGTAATCACGAACTGATGCTGATAAACCTCCTATATCAGGTTTTCTGGAAGATGTCTCAAAAGTAATGTTATTCAAGCAATGAGGTATTTGGCCTAAAAACTTATTGTAGGAAAGATCGAAGATGTTTAAGTAACGCAAAATACATAGTTGAATTGGAATCCTACCAATTAATTATTGGCTCTCAAAACGAGAATGCTCAAGAATGAGAGACTGTCGATCCAATTGGGAATGATTCTAATTAGGGAGTTATCTTGAAGATCTAGTGTAACTAGTTAGGAATGATTCCAGTTTTGGAATGCACTTGGAAATGGACCGCTCAACCAATTTTTATTCAGATGAAAAAAGTTGATGCGTGACAAATTGAAGTAGTTTTGGAACAGAGCCAAACAAATTCCAGTTAGATGGATTTGGATGTTGTATTCTAGTCTGAGTTTCCTTTATAAAGCAACTTACTATTTTATCAAAAAACGCAGGGGGGGGGGGGAGAGGGAGTGGGGGCAATTTGATGGAACCCATGTTCACTGTGTATGGGCAATTTTGTCATTTATCTCTCAAATTTCTCCCTACCTAGTTTTATTTCCATTTTGGGGAGAAAACTTTATGGTAGGCTCGAAGAGAAAACACTCAGGTCTCACCATCTTTTCCCTCTTCCCCCTCCCAGTCAAAAACACTTCAAAAAGTTCTCTCTTTCTCTTTCTCTCTCTCCCTAAAATCCATTTTACTAAACACATCCTTAGTGTCATGTACAACTGGAAATTGTGCAGTTATGTAATTTTTTCCCTACAAATCACAAAGGTAGGTATTATTTGAGGCGACCATATTTGATCACTTGCATCCAAAGTATCAAAGTTGTTATTGTACATATTATTTATTGTTCTTTAATATTTTCCATTGTCAAGAACATCATGTGAATTTATGATCTGTTTTTTTTGTATTATGTTATGACTAATGTCACGTGGAATAAATCTTAAAGTTGACTATATAGATGGTTAAATATGTAGTGAAGCTTTTACAAAGTTAAACATTATTCAATTGGTTTTTTCTAGCTTTTTTTAGGTGTTGTTAGATCTGACATGATTGGATGTGTCCCTATTCTGGTTTTGAGCATTGTGAATTCATGAGCATGTTAGATGCAATTTGATAGAGTTCATGGCAACAAGGCTTGACTCCAAACATGTTTGAAGCTAATGGCTACAACACTCACTAAAAAAGTTAACATAATTACATATTTTGAAAATATAATTGTTGGATTGCATGTTTTTTATATTCTTAAAATACATGCCAAATTTTATGACAATTGAATGTTATTTATTATTTGATTCATAAACTTATTTTTTATGCATAATCTTACATTACCAAAAACTTGAAATCTAAAAATTCATAGATAACATAGCTATTGATCCTTGATTTTCTAAAAAATTTTCAAGCATGAAGGATGTTAGAAGAAAATGTAATCTAGTGTGGGATTTGTCAAAAACTCAAAATTCATATTTAATAAAAAGATACTGAGTTGAGTTGTAGCCATTTTTTTGGAGCCAAACTTTGTGAGGTAAAAAGAGAGTTAACAAATTTTTTGAAAGAATTTGCAAGATTTTAAGATTTCCTTGCCATTACCTATCACTTCATGGCTAGTCTCCCAGCCCCTTTGGGGAAGGTATATTTCTCTATCTTTGTACAACTCACTTATTCAATTAATGCAAACAATAAACAAACAAAACAAAACACAACTAAGTCCATTAAAATTACACAACAAATACAAAATTTTCACAACATAGTATTAAGATTCAATCTTCGGACTCAAAATCCAAAAAGAAGAGACACACAAACACATAATCATTAATATGCAATGCTATGTAATCCTGAAATTGAACAACTTATGGTAATGAACCACAACAAAACAGTAGCAATGAAAGGCTGAAACTGAACCACTTGCGGTAATGAATCACAACAAAACAGTAGCAAGTGTCAATACACACTCCAATGAGGTTAAACCATGCCCTACGCCAGTATGAATTTATGTAAAGAACTGCAACAATTCCCAACAAGACTGTTATGTAAGCCACCACAAAGCTTATGTAGAATACACCCATGTCCATAAAACTATTACCTTCTTCCCCCTTATTATCCACTGGCATTGTAGATGGTGGTCTCATTTTGGTGCAACTATTCTGTAATGGAGGTCCACACAGGAGAGGGTTCCCATCATAACTGCTTTCATCAAATGTTCCAAATTGATTTTTTCTCTCTGGTGTTGTGCCTGATAAGTTGTTGTGTGCCACACTAAAGACCGCTAGAGAGGTCAATTCCGTCAACTGAGGTGGTATTTTACCATTCAAATTGTTGTAGGAAAGATCCAGCCTTTCTATCTGCTTTAGATTTGAGAATGATATAGGAATTGGTCCAGATAGATTGTTGTGTGACAAGTTCAATGCACGAATGTAGCTGTTTATCCTACCAAGTTCTGGTGGGATTTTACCAGCTAGGTTGTTGCAGGAGAGGTCAATTCCAAACATGTACTCAAGGATGTCACCCTTGTAGGAGTAAGTTCTGCTTTTTGTTGCGAACTCTACTTCTTCATCAACATACAAACCTACGTTGAGCATATATATGCCATAATTTGGATCTTCAGTATTTATTAGTTTTGTCTTCAAATATAATGACAAACTCATGTCATAAGTTCCCCATGAATATGAACCTCCTAAAGAAGGTTTCTGGGTTGATGGATCAAAAGTAATGTTACCCAAACAGTGAGGTATTGGACCTACAAATTTATTGTAGGAAAGATCCAAAATGTTTAAGTTCTGCAAAAGGCACAATTGAATTGGAATCTGGCCTCCTAATTGATTCTCTTTCAAGAGGAGAATTCTCAATGATGAGAGGTTGCCAATCCAATTGGGAATGTTGCCAGTTAGATGGTTATCTCGAAGATTCAATGAAAGTAAATTGGAGTTATTTTGGAAAGCACTTGGAATTGGACCACTCAAACAATTTTTATTTAATTGAAAAAATCTTATATTTAAGGAATTGAAGCATGATGGAACAGAGCCAAACAAATTGTTGTCAGAGAGGTCAAAAAATTGAAGATTAATGAGTTTGCATAACTCGATTGGAATGGGACCTTCTAAATGATTGTTGGCCATAATAATATCTTCTAAAGATGACATGTTCCCCATCCATGTGGGAAGCATGCCTGAGAAGTGATTGTTGTCCAAATGTAAAGAACATAGATTAGTCAAATTAGAATTGGTAGGAAATATACCCAAACAGTGAGGTATTGGACCTACAAATTTATTGTAGGAAAGATCCAAAATGTTTAAGTTCTGCAAAAGGCACAATTGAATTGGAATCTGGCCTCCTAATTGATTCTCTTTCAAGAGGAGAATTCTCAATGATGAGAGGTTGCCAATCCAATTGGGAATGTTGCCAGTTAGATGGTTATCTCGAAGATTCAATGAAAGTAAATTGGAGTTATTTTGGAAAGCACTTGGAATTGGACCACTCAAACAATTTTTATTTAATTGAAAAAATCTTATATTTAAGGAATTGAAGCATGATGGAACAGAGCCAAACAAATTGTTGTCAGAGAGGTCAAAAAATTGAAGATTAATGAGTTTGCATAACTCGATTGGAATGGGACCTTCTAAATGATTGTTGGCCATAATAATATCTTCTAAAGATGACATGTTCCCCATCCATGTGGGAAGCATGCCTGAGAAGTGATTGTTGTCCAAATGTAAAGAACATAGATTAGTCAAATTAGAATTGGTAGGAAATATTTGGCCACTAAAGCTATTGTGTGATAATATGAGAAGTTCTAACTGGTAGCAACCCATTATGAAATGCATTGGTATTGATCCTGAGAAATTATTCCCTAACAAGTCTAGACGCTGTAAGAAAATCAAATTCCCAAAAGAGGAAGGAATACTGCCCTGAAATTTATTTATAGACATGTTTAAATAATTTAAATTTGGAAAAATTAGACCAAGGTTTGTGGGAATTGGACCATGTAAGTAATTATCTGAAATATCTATGCTCAAAACGCTGGGACGAATATCATATGGCACTAAGAAAGGCCCTTTGAAAGAGTTATTTTTTAGAATAAAAATCTCCAATCTTGTATTATTCTCTAACAACCAGTTGGGAAACTGCCCAACCAGCTTGTTGTGAGAGAGATCAATTATTCGCAAATCATATTGGTAATGAAGAAATCTGGGGGGTGTGCTATTGTGCATGTTATATGAACAATTCGAGAAACTGAAAACCTTTAATTGGAAGGTTGGAATCAAAGTAAGAGAGTCAGGTTCCAAAGCTAATATATTGTTATCACTTAATAGGATCTTAAGACTGGAGAGGTTGAAAAGGAAGGAGAATGTGAATGGGATGAAGATGTTGTTATTTGAGAAAGAAAGGTACTCAAGTGTTGTCAAACTTGATAGTTGGGACTGGACGATGTTCCCATCCAAGTGATTATAAGAGAGATCCAATATTTTAAGTGATGTCAAGTTCACCGTACACGAAGGCAATATCCCTTTCAATTTATTTTGACTGAGGTCTATCTCTTGGAGATTCTTAAGGTCACACCAGCCTGTAAAATGAGATAATTAGTTATTAGGTTCTACCATTGTAATTATTCTTTTTTAAAGAGACTATTCTAATTATTCTAAGCAGTATCATTGTGGAAAAAAAAAAAAACAAAATCCCTACCTTGGGTGGGTAAGGTGCCCTTCAGTTCACAGCTGCTCATTGTCAATACATTAAGAGAAGTCACAACTCCAATTTTATGAAGAAAGCTTTTATCAATCGATGAACCTTCCAAATACAGCTGCTCAAGGTTGTTTAGTTTACCCAACTCTATAACAACCATAAAATAAAATAAAATTTAGATGTATTTAAATTAATAAAAAAGTGATCGATATTATAGAACATGAAAATAATAAAATATAATGAAGTACTAATTGCAAAACATATCAAGATACCACACAGAAATATTGATATGTGTGAATAAGGGTAAAGTGGAAATTTTACCATTTTTAAGTGAGTGTAAAATGGGAATTATCAATAGAAAGTGAAAGTAAAAAGCTTAAATATCCGGTTAATGGTGAGTGCAATCTATTTTGAAAGGTTCCGTTAGTGGATTTAATGGTGCTTGTTACAGTGTAGGGGAGGTGAGTGCAATTTATTTTGAAAGTAAAAGGGGTTAATGTACAATCTAAAATTAGGAGGGACGTCAATGCAATTTTTCCGGTTTAAATTATTTAGAATTCCTCATTTTTCTTAATAAAAAAGCAACTCAATAGTTATTAATCAAACATATATCATATATAAATTTTTTTGTCGTACTTTCAGGTGCATTACATGTGTCAGCAACTAGTATACTATATGATAAAAGATGGGTCATAAAAGTCATGGTTGCGCCAAGTGGCTATCTTTTCTCTCTACTTCATGACCACATTTTATCATATACTTAAGTGAATTACATAGTTTCTCTATACTTTGGTGGTTTCAAGTTAAAATCTAATTTTAACCAAAAAAAGAAATACATATACTATAATAAATGTTAGTCCTACAAGCAGTGGTTGCATCAAATGTCTATCTTCTTTATACACGAGGTGGCTACTTTTTATTGAATACTTTAGTTGAGTCTCTCAGTAATATTAGACTTAGATATGACAGTTTAAATTAAGAATTTAACTAGGATCTACTTTTTATATTTTTTAAGTCTTTACTTTAATATATTATAAGATTTGGCAAGCCTAAAATTTCAAGAAATATTTAGAAAATATCCACCTTTACTATTTATATTAATTTGGATCTATGTGTAATGTTAACAGAAAGATCACACATAGATATATTGAGTGATCTTTCTTGTAGCTCAGTGCTAGGAATCAAAAGGGCAATTCCAAAATTTTCAAGTGGCCCTAAAGTGTCAAAGAAAGGTTGGACTTCTGGTTGGTGGCTCAACTTGGAACCGGAAGCTGGTAAGAAAAAGGGATTAGTGCAATCAATTACTAGTTGTAATTAAGTAACTAAGTTTACCTTTACTATCTGCCGTTGCTTAGAATTTATTCCTAACTAAGTTTACCTACACTCTCATGCCAATTAAAGTATCTAGATATAAACCCTAAAGTAATTAAGTAATGGATTAGTTGATCAAGTTACTTAAAAAAAAAAAAATAGATGTATTTAAATTAATAAAAAAGTGATCGATATGATAGAACATGAAAATATATATATGAAGTACTAATTGCAAAACACATCAAGATACCACACAGAAATATTGATATGTGTGAATAAGGGTAAAGTGGAAATTTTACCATTTTTAAGTGAGTGTAAAATGGGAATTATCAATAGAAAGTGAAAGTAAAAAGCTTAAATATCCGGTTAATGGTGAGCGCAATCTATTTTGAAAGGTTCCGTTAGTGGATTTAATGGTGCTTGCTACAGTGTAGGGGAGGTGAGTGCAATTTATTTTGAAAGTAAAAGGGGTTAATGTACAATCTAAAATTAGGAGGGACGTCAATGCAATTTTTCCGGTTTAAATTATTTAGAATTCCTCATTTTTCGTAATAAAAAAGCAACTCAATAGTTATTAATCAAACATATATCATATATAAATTTTTTTGTCATACTTTCAGGTGCATTACATGTGTCAGCAACTAGTATACTATATGATAAAAGATGGGTCATAAAAGTCATGGTCGCGCCAAGTGGCTATCTTTTCTCTCTACTTCATGACCACATTTTATCATATACTTAAGTGAATTACATAGTTTCTCTATACTTTGGTGGTTTCAAGTTAAAATCTAATTTTAACCAAAAAAAGAAATACATATACTATAATAAATGTTAGTCCTACAAGCAGTGGTTGCATCAAATGTCTATCTTCTTTATACACGAGGTGGCTACTTTTTATTGAATACTTTAGTTGAGTCTCTCAGTAATATTAGACTTAGATATGACAGTTTAAATTAAGAATTTAACTAGGATCTACTTTTTATATTTTTTAAGTCTTTACTTTAATATATTATAAGATTTGGCAAGCCTAAAATTTCAAGAAATATTTAGAAAATATCCACCTTTACTATTTATATTAATTTGGATCTATGTGTAATGTTAACAGAAAGATCACACATAGATATATTGAGTGATCTTTCTTGTAGCTCAGTGCTAGGAATCAAAAGGGCAATTCCAAAATTTTCAAGTGGCCCTAAAGTGTCAAAGAAAGGTTGGACTTCTGGTTGGTGGCTCAACTTGGAACTGGAAGCTGGTAAGAAAAAGGGATTAGTGCAATCAATTACTAGTTGTAATTAAGTAACTAAGTTTACCTTTACTATCTGCCGTTGCTTAGAATTTATTCCTAACTAAGTTTACCTACACTCTCATGCCAATTAAAGTATCTAGATATAAACCCTAAAGTAATTAAGTAATGGATTAGTTGATCAAGTTACTTCTTATTCCACCAAAGGCCTTGTAGCTGAATTGGCATCTCCCCATGCACAAAGTGCTTAGAAGTCTAGGAGAGAAAGGGTTCGAGCTGCGGGGTTAGCAGCATATTATAATTATTTCTCAAAAAAAGTTACTTTGTATTCCAACTAGAAAGCACAAATAGTTACCTTAATCACAATTATAACAAACCAAATCTAAAAGCAATAATAATAAAAATAGAAAAAGAAACATATATTTGGTAACGAGGTGGAAAATTATGAAGAACTTTTCTAAAGGAAAAAGCACTCGAGTGGATTCAATATCTTAAAAAATCCACTAAATACAAAACATTTACAATACCTTTACTTACAAAACTTTTGTAATCTAGACTCTCTATGTAACCTCAACAGTGGTTTAAAAAAAAATAAAATAAAAATCTTTATTAGAATTGATGAAAGTCAACAAATGGAACATGGTGAATTAGACAGAACAAAGAAGAAAGAAGGAAAAGAATTGCACGTGACAAATGCAGAAGAAGAGCCAAACGAAGGTGACAGATGTCACATTACAATTGGTTCCTTGTGAAACGGTTAATTAGTTAAAATTCTGTTATTATTGGAGGGAAAAACCGTTACTCCCTATTAGGCCTATTATGCTCTGTTTCATGTATATAAATAGTAGGATATAGTATTCATAATGTATTAAGTTTCATTTTTCCAATTCAGTAAAAGGAATTGATTCCACAATTCATTTTTCTCTCTGTTTCTCAATATGGTATCAGAGCTTTTTCTCTGAGTTTTCTTTCTTTCTTCTCTTTTCTCGGTTCCCAAACAAAAAAAATTAGTGCTTTCTTCTGTTTTCTTTTCTCATCTATGGCTTCCGATTCCACAACCAACACTCAATCTCAATCTATATAAAATTGTGAATGCTCAAAAGCTTATATGAAAAAAATGCAATATGGTGGTGGTAACCGGTAACCACCCACCTAATAGGCCGGATGATAGTGAAACGTCCCCCCACCCCCCAAGCCTTTGAGCTTGGGATTGAGAGAGGGTCAAGGGGAGCACATTAGGATAGATTTCTAATTCGTTAAAATATATATATATATATATATACAATGAGGTAAACCAAAAGTTAAATGTCTTATGTTTTATATAGATTTTAAAGGTAAATTATTATTTTCATCCCTAATCTTTAGATCGTGTGTCAATTTGGTCTCTAACATTTCAAATATATCAGTTTAGTTTCCAAACTTTTGGTATTGTGTCAAAATAGTTCATATTGTTAAGTGATATATGTAAAATGCTGACCTTGCTAACAGCTAACATAAGATATTATTTTCGTCACATAGACTGTCATGTGTATTGTCATGTTAGCATAATCTAATATATATAATATGACCACAACTTTTTGTGCTATAATTCTGATTTGATGGATTCTGTGTAGTAGAAAAATATGATGAGTTCATATAAAATTAATAAGCAGTCATTCATAGTTTGCCACCTTAGAGTTGTGAGAAATGTTGTGACCCTAGTATTAATTGCATTTGAGAAGCATGAAAAGAAAACTAGATTCTAGAGTAGAATCTCAAAAAAATAATTTATCGACACTACTTTCTGCGCTTCAGGGGTCCAGACTTGTACCCAGACTTACATGGCTTTCCCCAAGGAGTAAGAGAACACCTTCCATGATTCCTACTACTCTTGCTTCTACCCTCACCTCCACCATGAGGATGATCTATTGGATTCATAGCCACTCCTCAAACTACTCGTCTTCGCCCCAACCACCAGCTTTGCCCAGCCTTCCTGAGCTTTTGAGCCCCATGGCTTGGGTTTGACACCATACCAATTGTGGCCTGGCACCGTGAATCAATCAACTTCTCAGCACCTAAAGGCAGTTTAATTAAACAGTATCTAGACGTCGGCCCTTTCAAGATCTTTGCACAAGTTCCTGCAGCTCGAACTAGCTTGCCACCTTGACCCGGGTGACCTCAATGTTGTGGATCATTGTTCCAATACGCATAGCAGCAAGTGGCATACAACTCCCAATTTGTGAATTTACGTCAAGATGAAGCATCTGGTTCATCATGCTCTCACGCAAACTATGAGTGCCAACTACATCTATGAAAATTGAACCAAAGAACAATAAGATTTTGTACAAAAAGTTTGCATTCTGATTAGTTTCATAAAGCAATGCACTCATATAGAATTAAGCCTAACACATTTAGCAAGGCTACTTTGGTTGAATTCTTAGTCTTTTCACTTTGAAAATGCCAAACTAGCTTCTCACAACTATGACTGAAAATTTGACTTAAGCAGAACTATTTCCCAAGAAACAAAGCAACAATAATATTGAAATTCCAAATTTTCTTTTACTTCGCAGCAACCAAGCAGAAACTTGGATTCAAAACCCCAAATGAGATTTATATAGCAATTTGGCCAAGAAAATTAGAGTTCATCACATATTCAGAATTAAAAATAATAACAAGAATAACAATCAAATTCTCATTCTTTTTGCCATTTTCTTTGTAACCAAACAGTAAATTTGACCCAAAAAAAGGATTCAAATTTTAAGTTTCCATTCCCTCCCTCAATTTCTCTCAACAACCAAACACCAACTAAGCTTAAAAATTTGGGGGAAAAATAATTCATTACTATTCTTGCCCTCAGTTTTCTCAGCAACCAAGCACTAAATACACTTTTCTAAAAAAAATAAAAAATAAATTTCTGTCAATGTAGACAATTTTCTCGGCAACCAAACAGAGAGAGAGAGAGAGAGAGAGAGTTGTGGAAAAGAAAAGTACCAGAGGAGAAATTGCAATGAGAAGCAATGTTGTTGTGGGCAGATTGGTGGATCGTTGAAGGTTGTTAAAGAAGCTCGATGAAGCTCGCCGAAGAGCCATTGATCAAAGCCCTACAGGGTTTAGGATTGTTTGATTTTGCTTGTTGTACTCAAGGTTGTCAGGATGGGAATCCTACACAGGATTAGTGAGAGGGGTTTGGGAATCGGATCAGGGACCATAAGATTCTACTTTCTGGTTAACAAAACACCAATAATTATAATCTTCATAATATGTTAAGGAAACATTGGAAAAAAGTAAATTTTGACACAAATTACTAATAAAGGGCAGGTCTTACTAACTACCAAATTACAAATACTTTAACAAATTTCATAGTTCAAAGTTACAACTTACAAATACAAATTTCTAACTTCTAACACCACAAACATACACATAAACAACACAAAGCAAATAACAGCATTTCAAACAAAGCCACAAGCATACTAAATCATCTAAACCAAGGTCATTGTAACATGAATGTTTTCCTCATAAGGGGTTGATCATCATGAACTACATTCTCATCTATGTCATTTTTAGCACCCAAATCATCCATGGGATAATCACCAAAATCTCTTGATGCATTTGGAGGTTCGTTGGCATCACCATAATCAGTTGCAATTGCTGCAAATAATGCATGAATATGACACCCCAAGTTAAAAATTCATCAAATCTTTGTATTAAAACTCGGGTCCAAAAAAAATCAAATCTTTTAAAATACCAACATATAAATACCCAATTTTTTTTTGACAATATATCTACATGGCATAATGCCATCCATGTCAGTGAAGTCCTGGTATTAGAATTGATGAAAATCAACAATGGGAACATAGTGAATTAGACAGAACAAAGAAGAAAGAGGGAAAGTCTCAAGAGAATTGCACGTGACAAATGCAGAAGAAGAACCAAATGAAGGTGACAGATGTCACATTACAATTGGTTCCTTGTAAACGGCTAATCAGTTAATTTTCTGTTATTATTGGAGGGAAAAACCGTTACTCCCTATTAGGCCTATTATACTCTGTTTCATGTATATAAATAGTAGGACATGGTATTCATAATGTATCTTTTTCATTTTTTCCATTTCCGTAAAAGGAATTGATTCAGCAATTCAGTTTTCTCTCTGTTTTTCAATATGGTATCAGAGCTCTTTCTCTGAGTTTTCTTTCTTTCTTCTCTTTTCTCTGTTCCCAAACAAAAATTAGTGCTTTGTTCTGTTTTCTTTTCTCATCTATGGCTTCCAATTCCACAACCAACACTCAATCTCAATCTGCACATTCAGTACCTGCTTCAAATACAACAATTGCAGATGAATATGCAAACAATCCTTTCTTTCTTCCTGCGAATGAAAATCCAGGTCTCATGCTCACATCGCAACCTCTCACTGGTCAAGATAACTACATGAGTTGGGCGCGATCTGTGTTCTTGGCTTTGAGTTCCAGAAATATTGTTTTCTATGAACACATTTTTCCCTATGCTCTTTCCTCACAACCTTCCACTTCCTACCTTGAAGATTTTGTTTTTCCTCATTGTACTCCTGACTTACCTAGTTCTGTTGATCCTAATAACCCATTTTCTTCCACTTCCTTGGATTTTCATAATTCTATTTCTAGCAACTTACCTCTTTTTAGTGATGCACCTGATGTAACACCAGGTGCAACATCATCTAATGCACCCTTACCTGCAGCATCCTCCACTGCCACTCCTTTAGACCCTACTCCTGCTGCCTCATCTAATGCAGCTTCTCCTGCCTCTGGTGTTGCACCTGATGCAGCACCTGCTACTGCATCCAGTGCAGCACCTAGTGCCCCATCTGCTTCTGCAGACCTTAACCCTACTGCCTTTCCTTCTAGTTTTCCTCCACCTCTTAGGAAATCAACTAGATCTCATAGGCCACCTCCTTACCTATCTCAGTATGCTTGCAAATCTGTCAGCTCTAAGCCCAATTCTGGCCTGCCATATGATATCTCAGATTATTTGAACTACTCTCATCTTGGCTCTACTTTCAAGTCTTTTGTCATGGCAGTTAATTCCACTCCTTCAGACCCTGCCTCATTCCATCAGGCAGTGCAATTTCCTGAATGGAGGGCTGCCATGGACAAGGAAATAGAAGCTCTAGAGGTCACCAATACATGGAGTTTGGTACCTTTGCCTCCTGGTAAGAAACCTATAGGTTGTAAATGGGTTTATAGGGTCAAATACCTTCCTGATGGCACCATTGAAAGATATAAGGCTCGGCTGGTTGCTAAAGGTTTCACACAGAAGTTTGGATTGGATTATTCTGAGACTTTTTCACCTGTTGCTAAGTCTGTATCAGTGAGGATTGTGCTCACCTTGGCTGCTGTGAATGGCTGGTTCCTTCACCAAATGGATGTCAACAATGCATTCTTGCATGGTGACCTGAATGAGGATGTGTTCATGTCTCTCCCACCAGGCTTTCACAGCAAGGAGGGCCATCTGGTGTGTAAACTAAACAAAAGTCTCTATGGACTTAAACAGGCATCAAGACAGTGGTTTGACAAATTCTCCAAGACCATTCTTCAAATGGGATTTGTTCAATCCAAGTCTGATTACTCCATGTTTACTCACACTCAAGGGAACTCTTTTACAGTACTTTTGGTGTATGTTGATGACCTATTGCTTACTGGTAACAACCCTGATTGTGTGACTAAATTGAAGAAGCTGTTAGATGATAAATTTGGACTGAAAGACCTTGGTTCTCTGAGGTATTTTCTGGGACTTGAGGTTGCAAGGACTGATGCAGGTATCAGCTTGACACAGAGAAAGTATGCACTTGAAATCTTGAAGGAGACTGGTTTTCTTGGATCAAAACCAGTGAAATTTCCTATGGAGCAGAATTTAAGGCTTTCAAAACATGAAGGGAAGCTTTTGACAGATCCTGCAATGTATAGAAGGTTGATTGGGAGACTACTCTACTTGACCTTGACACCGCCTGACATAACTTATGCTGTGCATAGGTTGAGTCAGTTTGTCTCAAAGCCTAGAGAGCCTCATCTTCTTGCTGCTCACAGGATTCTTCAGTACATAAAAGGATCACCAGGGAAGGGTCTCTTCTTCTCAAGCAAATCTGATTTGCATATCAAAGCATTCTGTGATGCTGATTGGGCTGGCTGCCCTGATACAAGGAGGTCCCTAACAGGCTATGCAGTGTATTTGGGAGAGTGTTTGATAGCATGGAGATCAAAGAAACAAGGGGTTGTTTCAAGATCATCAGCAGAGGCTGAATACAGGGCAATGGCCAGTGTAGCATGTGAAATAACTTGGGTACTTCAGCTCCTTAAGGATCTAAGAATTGAACATCCTAAACCAGCTATGCTTTTTTGTGACAATCAAGCAGCTTTGTATATAGCTGCTAACCCAGTATTTCATGAAAGGACCAAACATATTGAGGTAGACTGTCACCTGGACCGAGACAAAATTTTGGAAGGTATGATAAAGACTTTTCATGTGAGTTCAAATGCTCAGATAGCTGATGTATTCACCAAAGCTTTAGGCTTCAATTCCTTCACGAGATTAACACAAAAGTTGGGTCTACAAGACATTTTCACATCACAGCACTTGTTGACACACTCACCAACTGAAACTCATCTTCAAGTCCATGATTCTCCAACTCAGGACTTGAGGGGGAGTATTAGAATTGATGAAAATCAACAATGGGAACATAGTGAATTAGACAGAACAAAGAAGAAAGAGGGAAAGTCTCAAGAGAATTGCACGTGACAAATGCAGAAGAAGAACCAAATGAAGGTAACAGATGTCACATTACAATTGGTTCCTTGTAAACGGCTAATCAGTTAATTTTCTGTTATTATTGGAGGGAAAAACCGTTACTCCCTATTAGGCCTATTATACTCTGTTTCATGTATATAAATAGTAGGACATGGTATTCATAATGTATCTTTTTCATTTTTTCCATTTCAGTAAAAGGAATTGATTCAGCAATTCAGTTTTCTCTCTGTTTTTCAATACCTGGCATCTTAGCACAGTTGTGGGGAATTGGGTTCAGAACATACCAACCATCAAAAACTTTGAATTCAGTAACACACATTCAGATTCAATAAACCGCACAACAACCAAGGACTCACTGCACCCCGCTCAATTGCAGGAAACTATAAAACAAAAGCTCAAGAAGCCATTTTTACACAAATACATGCTTCATTGTATTAAACGGCAATAATGCTAATAAAAACTAAAAAGACCCCAGAAACCAAATGAGCTGAAGTATCACAAATAAGCAGAGAAACAGAAAAAAAAAGGCGCAAACTTTACAGTTTTATTGATAAGCAATATTACAAATAATCAGAATGGAACAATAATCATGAACCAATCAGATAAATTCAACTAATCATGACATAAACAAACCCAACGAAATCATAAAAAATTTTTTTTTTTTTTTTTTTTTTGGTGGTAAAACATTTACAATACCTTTACTTACAAAACTTTTGTAATCTAGACTCTCTATGTAACCTCAACAGTTGTTTAAAAATAAAAAAATAAAAATCTTTTTGTATATCTGGGATTTTTTATATCAAGAATGTCCACAAATTTAACAGTAAATGTCTCACTACAATCTTTTCTTGTTGTCTTTTTTCTAAACATTTTTACGAGTTGGATGTCAAAAGCATGAAAATAAAAGTATACCTGAAACTTCTTCACTCCGTTTGTTATTTTCTTAAAAAAGGGGTTTAACAACCATGACATTCATTTTTTTGAATTTATTTTGTCCTAAAATTGATTGAGTTAGAAAAGATTTCAAAATTCTTACTTTGAATACAGCATTTTAGCAAGACGAAAATAAATCATGATACTTACTAAAGCCAACGAGTTTAGTTTTATTGAATTTCAAGAAATTTGATTATCAATATTTAAAACATGTTTATTATAGCTTATGCTTTTCTACGATTATGCCAGTGACAAAAAAAATAACGCAAAATACCACCAGCTTGATGTCGATGGCATAAACTTACCTTTAGTAGTAAACGATCCTTTCAAATTGTTATATGTGAGATATAATGTCCTCAACGATGGGAAGGCAGCCGATGACTCAAGAATTCGTATACTGATTTTGGTTTCACTCAAGTCTAGGAGTTGCAGCTTACTTAAAATGTTTGAATCTATACGGCAAAATAAAATATATCAAAACATTGATGTTGGTACCATATAAAGAAAGTGTTTGATTTTAATCCATATACAACCTATCATACCGTTTGTTGTCACGAAGTCTTTGATCTCATTGGCATTCAAGTAAAGTTCCTCCATGTTGCTAAATGCTTTAAATTCTACAAAAAAAATAAATAAATAAATAAAAATTACACAAAAAAATAATTGGAAAAAAAAAAAGAAAAAGAAAAAGGAACTTCAGTTGCATAAATACTTTCATTTAAAAGAGCTAAGGAGGTGAAATTTATTTGCTTAAATCTCAATGATTGATAGGAGAGAAATAAAAAATATTACGTTCTCAATGAGCATGAAACATTATTCCAATCTTCATTTGCAAATTAGTGATAATTTTACCTTGGATGTGGATTGATCCATTCAAATTGTTGTAACTCAAATCTAGTTGCTTGAGCGACGCAATACCACTAAAGTATTGTAGAACGCTGTTATTGAAATTATTATAATCCAAGTGAAGCACCTCCAGCTTGCTCAACAAAGAGAATCTTTCAAAATCTGCAATTTAGATGCTTCAATTTGCGTTTCCGCAACTATATATTCCCATAAAACAGTTCAAAATGAATCTTAACATACAACTAATTTGTGGTCTACATTTATTTTTAAAGAAAAGGTAAAAAAGAAAATATAATTTCAAACAATTTATTTTGGTCAAATAGATTAGTTGGAGGAGGGAAACCAAAACATTTACACACTCAAGAATTAAGCACTCTTCCTTCCTTTGCAAATTAATGAGAATTTTACCCGAAAGACTTACCTTGGATGGGGATTGATCCATTCAAATTGTTGGACCCCAAATATAGTTCCTTGAGGGAAGCAATTCCACTCAAGGATGAAAGAATGCTGTTATTGAAACTATTACCATCCAAGTGAAGCAGCTCTAGCTTGCTCAATGCAGAGAATCTTTTAAAACCTGTAATTTAGATGCTTCAATTTTCACATCTGCAACTATATATTCCCACAAAGCTGTATAAAATGATTTTTAACATACAACTAATTTTTTCTCGACTATTTAAAAAAATAAAGAGATAATAGACAAAATTAGAAAATCGACAAATACCACCTACTTTTCTTAGGATATAAAACTTGGTACCTTCATTTGGGACCCATCCAGGAATGTAATTCCAACTCAAATCGAGGTACTGGAGGTCTTCAAAGGGAAGAAATAGAGAGGCATTAAAGTACCAACCTCCCCCACTTTCTCCACTCCAATAAATAGTACTATTAAGAGCAAGCTTGATTACACGACCAGTAGTGAGGCTGCACTTGACTCCTTTCCACTCACAGCAATCACTCTCTTTGTCGGCTGAGCCCCAAGGTGTGGAATGATATTCATCAGTGTAGTTGACAGTGGAAGCTTTGTATTGCAAGAGAGCAATTCTCTCTTGCTCCCAGCAACCAAAGCACCCATTCATGCCAAAATGAACCAAAACTAACACCACCGGCCACCACCAATAACGTCCCAACTCCATTACTTTTTCCTTTTTTGATTTTCTATAACAATAAGACTGACAATGTTTTTGCTCAACTCTGATGTATACTTCCGAGCAAAATAGATTTTGAGTTGAAATAACACTACCACCACCATCCTATATATACCCACTACACACAACTTTCTCATATAATATTTGAGATGACTTGGACTAAAACTTCACAGTTCGCATCATGGTGTCTTTCCAGCCAGCTATGATTACAATCTTTTCTAAATGAAAAAAGGTGCAAGAAGATAATTTATTTTCTTTTGATGAATAGATACTTTGATTGATGGAAGTAAAAAGAACCAATAGCCTTACTGATATAGTACACGAATGAAGTTTGAATTTTTGTTGATCTCATAGTGTTGTTGCACTCTTTTATAGGAATTTACCAAATTAAAATGAAAAAAAGAAGAAGAAAATAACACACTTTTTTTCCCCTATCTAATTCATTCATGTGTTCCTCTCTATCTTAGTTTTTGTCTAATCCATTCAACAAGCAGGAAACTACATCCACTACTAATACCAAGGTAAGCAAGGATGGAGTCAGAATTTCAAGTTAGGGAGGCAAAGTATAAGAAAAAAAAAATCAAAAAATTCCAAATAAATATCCATTTAGTTTTAACAAACTAATAACAAACACAAATACACAAAAACATTGTTTTAAAACGCGGTATTTTGTGTCTTATAATGTATTATGTACAAATTTGTACATAATACATTATAAGACACAAAATACCACTATTTCTTACTACATTATTATAATAAAATTAATGTAAAATTATATGAAAAAGAAGCCAAGATTTTTGAAAGAAGGAGCCAAACATAAAATTTTAGAGAATATACCTTTTCTCTTTCCGCTCAAGCCCATTTGAACCCCCACCCAGCTTCATCACAATACAAAGGAGCTTTTTGTGCTTTTTCTCAAAAGCAAAAAAGTTATATCCATTATTTGAGATGACCAAGACTCCGCATCGTTGAGTCTTTCCACTCACTACAATGACAACATTTTCTAAATAGAAAAGGTGCAAGAAGATATTTTCTTTTCTTTTGATGAATGAATACTTTCACCGAGGGAAGAAAAAAGAACCAATGGCTTTGTGGATATACTTTTATGAAAGAAATTTAACTTTTGGTTGATCTCGTAATGTTTCTTCACGAGTCCCCCAAGATGTAAAATTATTTTCATCTGTGTAGTTGATCATGGAAGCAAAAACGTTAGCCGAAATCTAATTGAACAAAAACTAATACCACCAAATAGCAAAAAGGTCCCTACCAAAGACTGACAAAGCTTTTATCCAACTCTCATTTATGCTTCCAATAAATTATGCAAAATAGGTTTTATACTGTTATAAAACCGGTCCACATCACAGTATAACAATTGCTTGTTTTCTTCTTCTTCTTCTTCTTTTGTGTGTGTGTGTGTGTGTGTGTGTGTGTGTTGGGGGGGAGGGGGGGGGACAATTGCTCTAATAATGCATAGCGTGTTGGATAAAGCTTCACAATTGCCTTTTACTATTTTACACTATATTCCTAATTGATGCAAAAATGTTTATATCTTAACAAATGTTCACATTTAACATATGAAAATATATGTAGAGAGAGAGAGAGAGAGAGAGAGAGAGAGAGAGAGAGAGAGAGAGAGAGCTATAAACTTTCATGTGCTTTCTTCTAAAATCCTTGAGAGAAGACCTAGACTAAGACTTGGCATCCATGTGACTTTTCCACCAACTACCAAGTAGTTAGTATACTTTCAGTCAAAACAATATATTTATATTAGTTCCTCTTCCAAGTCGCTTCCCCTCCTCCCCTTCAAAATTATCAGTCCAAATACATGTAAATCATTAGTTGTGAGAGACCGCGCCTCCGGCCCGTTTTTTATGGTACGTTGGGCCAAACTCATGTGAATGGGTAGAGTTGTGTTATTGCCCCTCAAAATGGAGGTTCAACTAGTTATATTTTCCCCTTTAGATTAAGGGTTTAACAATGGAGTCACCACTTATTTAATTATTCGAATAAATAAGAAAACCAAAATTGAAAAATTCCTCATTTTATTAATTTGAAATTGAATTTACATTGATCATAGGAAATTACATGACTTTGGACCTAGATACAATCTAAGATAAAGTACATGGCTTTGTTTCTTAGTTACAATCTAGAAATAAAAAGTCACATAGATAAGCATTTGATCTACTGATCCTTGATTTAAGCTCGGAGACTATGTTACAAGGTGAGAAGATATTAGGCACCCACCTTGCCCGGTGAAACCGGTCTTCTAGACTATGGTGATCAACATTCATATTACATCATCCAATATGTTATCAATCAATTTGCATGTTGAATTTAAAGTGTGTGCATGTGATAAACTCTAATTCAATTTAGTAAGCATTTGAAATAAATTCTAGTAAATGTGTGTGGATGGTGATATCCTAGATTCAAGAATTTAAAAGAATTATTAAACAAACATATTTTTCATGTTTTTGATGCGAATTTAAGATCGAAACTAGTGTTATGCATGAACATGTGATGAATAACTAAAAACATGTGAAGAATACACAAGAACAATTAAGAATATTCAAACATATTCAAATGAATTTAAATGATTATTATCATGCTTTAATCTTAAACTCTCATCAAGGCAACACAAAAAATAATTAGGGAAAGGGATTATACCTTCTTAAAAGATCCATATGGTGGAGGAGGAGACTCTTGATGGAGGTTCTAAGGGTAGAGGAAAAGAAAAGTTAAGAGAGGAATAGTGAGTCTCACTTAATACCTTGAGTCTCAAGAAGACCAAGATATAATAAGACTACTCAACTTCCTAGAACTCAAGAGAGGAGAAGAGAGGGGGTTTTTTGTGTGCTTTGGAATGAAGGAGATAGAGGGTTTATATAATACTGGTGGAGGAAATATGAATGGAATACCATTTAATGAGGATTGACAAAGAATCATGAATGTAGACCTCATATTAGCCTTGGGGAAAACATGGTGCATTAAATGGAGAGATTGGTGGGAGCGAGGACCAAGCCAAAATTCAATTTTCCTATAACTGTTATAACAGCATGTAGAGCTAATTTCGAAAAATCATATCTGACTCAATTCTAAATGGAATTGTCTCATTCTTGTGCTCAAATTGAAATTCTCGAAGTCTAGTTTCTGGGAAAATTAATCTCATTCATAGATTCAAAATATTTTGAGAAATATCGATCAAGTGGTGAGTAGAGGTCATTTGTTAAAAAATGGTTTCAGCACAATTAACATGAATAGGTCCCAAATTAGCTCACAATTAACATTAAATGGCTCCAATCACTCCCGTTTCAGACTTAATTGGTTCCAAATTTACTCTAATTAAAAGATAATTGCACAAATTACTAATTGAATAATTAATGTTTAACTATTTAATTAATTAGATGTATGCAACTTCATCATAAAATGTAGTCCTAACCAATCAAATTATGACACATCATTGATCTCCAATTGATTATACTTATAACCAATTGAAATCAATTGTTCATAATCACATATAGTTGGACTCAATTTGTGATAGTGCATCTCAGCCATTAAAACTTGATTTGATGATAACTTTCAATTTGGTGGTCCGATTAGGGCTTATGACCAGTCCATTTGATCGTTACAACATCAAGATCATTTTGGTGAAATGAGATTACGGATCTAATGGCCAGAATCAAGATGCATATTTTCAAGGTAAAAGTACCCTTTTACCTTCCATGTAAGGTTAAATGCGAGTTACAAAATGGGGTGTCAACATTAACTCACAATATAACAAATCTATATATATTTAACGGCTGAAGCAAAGTACCACTACACACCCTTGGTGCAGTGGTCATTCTACTAATATAAGTTCTTGTGGGGTCTGGGAGGCAAGGGCTGAGATTCAAGTTTCTAGGAGGGAGTTTCACACACATATACTTAGATTAGGCTAAAGTAAAATTTCTATATTTTATAAAAATTAAAAAAAAAAAATATGCTGAAGCATAGCATTTATTATTTCTATGCTTCCGTTAAGCCACATCAGTATCCATGTCATTATTTTCTTTCATTAATAAACTAAAATATTTTATTTCCATTATTTTTCTATTTGTCTTTTAATAATTCTACAATTTTCACTTCAACTTCCATAACACCCCTGACTTTTCCCCTCTCCATTGTTTTCAACTTCCCTTGTAAGCTCTTTAATGCCTTAGACTCTCTTTCTCCTCCTTTCCTACCTCTTCCTCTCCTCATTAAACCCAATCAGATAATACTTGTTCCGTTGCCTCCACCACCCCTATAAAATAAAAAAAGATGATATATAAACCATTAGACATCCTCTATCTCTCTTAAGCAGCAGATGAATGGTTTTGGATTTAGTCTCCGCCAAAAAAGAGCTCATTTCAAAGTAGCAATTCTATAATCTTGAGTGGGGAGATCGCTATGTTCCTTAAAACCATATGGTATGTCAAGCGAGTTTTATAGATTAGAGTATTATGTTTTTTTATTTTTTTATTTTATGTCTCTTTTACAATGAATTGTTGCCAAGAAAAATGGTTTCCTCTCTATTTCTATGCTAAATGTAATCTTAATATTTACAATTCAATGTTTCCACATGTTTATAATCTTAATTTATATATAAAGCAGAGACCTCATGTGAGAGTGCATGAGGTCCTGCTATGTGGCACTCTAATATTGCATTTAACATTTTTTTTACCTTTTTTCATTAAGTTTTTTTTATTGTTATCCAATAAATCATAGTAACTTGTTCTTACTATTATATAAATTTAGCATTTTTTACATTTTTTTTTTTTTTTTTTTACTGTTACCTAATAGATCATAGTAACTTATTGCATTTAACATTTTTTTACCTTTTTTCATTAAATTTTTTTTACTGTAAATACCATTTAATGAGGATTGACAAAGAATCATGAATGTAGACCTCATATTAGCCTTTGGGAAAACATGGTGCATTAAATGGAGAGATTGGTGGGAGTGAGGACCAAGCCAAAATTCAATTTTCCCATAACTGTTATAACAGCCTGTAGAGCTAATTTCGAAAAATCATATCTGACTCAATTCTTAATGGAATTGTCTCATTCTTGTGCTCAAATTGAAGCTCTCGAAGTCTAGTTTTTGGGAAAATTAACCTCATTCATAGATTCAAAATATTTTGAGAAATATCGATCAAATGGTGAGTAGAGGTCATTTGTTAAAAAATGGTTTCGCACAATTAACATGAATAGGTCCCAAATTAGCTCCCAATTAACATTAAATGGCTCCAATCACTCCCGTTTCAGACTTAATTGGTTCCAAATTTACTCTAATTAAAAGATAATTGCACAAATTACTAATTGAATAATTAATAATTAACTATTTAATTAATTAGATGTATGCAACCTCATCATAAAATGTAATCCTAACCAATCAAATTATGACACATCATTGATCTCCAATTGATTATACTTATAACCAATTGAAATCAATTGTTCATAATCACATATAGTTGGACTCAATTTGTGATAGTGCATCTCAGCCATTAAAACTTGATTTGATGATAACTTTCAATTTGGTGGTCCGATTAGGGCTTATGACCAGTCCATTTGATCGTTACAACATCAAGATCATTTTGGTGAAATGCAATTACGGATCTAATGGCCAGAATCAAGATGCATATTTTCAAAGTGAAAGTACCCTTTTACCTTCCATGTAAGGTTAAATGCGAGTTACAAAATGGGGTGTCAACATTAACTCACAATATAACAAATCTATATATATTTAAAGGCTAAAGAAAAGTACCACTACACACCCTTGGTGCAGTGGTCACTCCACTAATATAAGTTCTTGTGGGGTGTGGGAGGCAAGGGCTGGGATTCAAGTTTCTAGAAGGGAGTTTCACACACATATACTTAGATTAGGCTAAAGTAAAATTTCTATATTTTATAAAAATTAAAAAAAAAAAATGCTGAAGCATAGTATTTATTATTTCTATGCTTCCGTTAAGCCACATCAGTATCCATGTCATTATTTTCTTTCATTAATAAACTAAAATATTTTATTTCCATTATTTTTCTATTTGTCTTTTAATAACTCTACAATTTTCACTTCAACTTCCATAACACCCCTGACTTTTCCCCTCTCCATTGTTTTCAACTTCCCTTGTAAGCTCTTTAATGCCTTAGACTCTCTTTCTCCTCATTTCTTACCTCTTCCTCTCCTCATTAAACCCAACCAGATAATACTTGTTCCGTTGCCTCCACCACCCCTATAAAATAAAAAAAGATGATATATAAACCATTCGACATCCTCTATCTCTCTTAAGCAGCAGATGAATGGTTTTGGATTTAGTCTCCGCCAAAAAAGAGCTCATTTCAAAGTAGCAATTCTATAATCTTGAGTGGGGAGATTGCTATGTTCCTTAAAACCATATGGTATGTCAAGCGAGTTTTATAGATTAGAGTATTATGTATTTTTATTTTTTTATTTTATGTCTCTTTTACAATGAATTGTTGCCAAGAAAAATGGTTTCCTCTCTATTTCTATGCTAAATGTAATAGCACAGTTGTGGGGAATTGGGTTCAGAACATACCAACCATCAAAAACTTTGAATTCAGTAACACACATTCAGATTCAATAAACCGCACAACAACCAAGGACTCACTGCACCCCGCTCAATTGCAGGAAACTATAAAACAAAAGCTCAAGAAGCCATTTTTACACAAATACATGCTTCATTGTATTAAACGGCAATAATGCTAATAAAAACTAAAAAGACCCCAGAAACCAAATGAGCTGAAGTATCACAAATAAGCAGAGAAACAGAAAAAAAAAGGCGCAAACTTTACAGTTTTATTGATAAGCAATATTACAAATAATCAGAATGGAACAATAATCATGAACCAATCAGATAAATTCAACTAATCATGACATAAACAAACCCAACGAAATCATAAAAAAATAAAATAAAAAAAAAATCCAAAAAAAAGGGAAAATATTAACAAATCAACACCGGAATTTGAAAAAAAAAAAAAAACTCACAGGCTCTGTGGCGTCAGAGACTCTCGTCTCTCTGTTCTGAGAATGGAATTTCGGATTTTCTCTTTCTTTTTTTTTTTTCCTTTTTTTTGGATTGTAAATTTTCAGATTTTAATGATGTTTTGGGCTTGGCTCAAAAACACTTAGCAGACTCGTCACTTTTTCTTTATCACTTATAATTTGCCACATGGTAAATTGTAGTAATAATTATGTAAGTTTTTGTGTTCCTAACATTAAGTTTTTGTGTTCCTAACATTACTCCCCCATATGAACCTAGATCGACCCAAATCAATTTCAAGAATTAGGATCATAGGATCTAGGATCTCGTATTGATAACCATGGTTGTACTTGTTAGAACTTGTTTGAAGATGAAGCCCTTAACGAAGTCATTTTTGCGTTAAGTTGTCCTCATTATTTGTAGGGTCAGGATTTGTAGCTCAAACCCAAAACAATAAATTTGTAGAGAGTGGGTGAAAGAGCTGGGTTAGTTGTGAATTTAGCAACTGTTAATTATAGTAACCGGGAATGAACCAACGTAAAAACACACTTAAAAGCTAAACAAAATGATTTCCGAAGAGAAATATTATTAATTGAACAGTGAATACAGTTCTTAGAGCTATAGTAAAATCTTTCTTCCTCTCTTATTATCTTTTTTCCGATCCCCTATTATCAGATGCCTCTTCCCTTTATATAGCATCCTTCCCCATCATCTCCATCGTCCACTTGTTCTTCATCTATGTATCCACTTGAGTATATGTCACGTCAAGTACCTTCTTTAGCTCTCCGTGAGTAGTGGTAGCTGAGATTACACCGTTCAGAGGTCTTCTCCACATAAATGCGACTAGGAAAATTGCTACAGTGCATTAAACACGGTGGTAGCAGCTTTTTCTTTTAGATATTTCTCTATTCTTATCATCTCCAGGCATGCCCAAAACTTATCCTTCTCATTGAAGTCATTAGGAAGATCATTCGAACTTTCCAGATATTTGCTTGATCGAGACTTTTTGTATCCGAGGAGAATGAACTTTTCGGACCACTGGTGCTATCTTCGGACTATATTCCTCGTTCATTTTAAGGTATATCTCTTCCATACGGATTCCTTCTCAACCACTTTCTTCTCTTCGGACACACAGTAATCTTCAAGTAGGGCCCTAGGCCCAATATATAAGATTAGGCTTTTACCCCCCATAATAGTCCCTTAAAATTTTAATTTTTCCCTCTCATCCGAGGAGAAAAAATAGGATTTTGACTTATCATAGAAAATAATGGCTAAGAATATGAAAAGTACCTGAATTTACACGTGCGAGCATAGATTTAGGTGCTCCATCATTATTTGTTGACGTTTCGATATTCACGAAGCGCTATTAATTGCTCCAGGCGGCGCTGTGTCTTTGGTATCCAACGATGAGCCATCGATCCAACGGACAACATTTTCCCTCAGAATTTAGGCAGGGTAATTCTCACTCATTTTTTGACCCCCTATATAAAGCCTCAGAAGGGGTTATTTCTTCTTTACTTTGCAAACTCTCAGATTATCTAACGAACTTAAGCATTCAAATCCACTAAGCTCTTCCAATCACCAATCCCAGTTCTTCCCAGAATCTGTAAGAATCTCTCTCCGAGTTCAAGGATCATTCTCTGAATCGTCATTTAGGACTGGGGCTCACTTGGCTTGACGTAGTATACATGTACTACGTCTCCTGCCTTCCCAAGTCTAATAAAGGGACGAAAGACGACTATCTGATCGTCTCGGGCACGTGGCATGACAGTCTTCATTGCCCGACCCAACCAGGAGAGCCAGATGGGACATCTTAGATTTAGGTTTCCTAATAATAGATTTAGGATCTCCGTTTTTTAACAATTTGCCTTTTCTTTGTATCATTGTTTTCAAGTTTCTGAGTAAGTTTCGTTGTGGTGTTAACAGATAAGGATCACATTTCTCCTCGGCTTAGCCTCACGAACGTCCACGCGCTCAACTACTTACTACGATCAGAAATTTTTGTAAGTGAAGACGGACAGCTTCGATCCGTTCCTCTCATTCTTGGTTTCACGCCAAAATCAATTGATTTTCAGCCAGTCGACAACGCTATCACTCAAGGAGACTATTGGCTCCGACGAATAGACGTCTTTCGGCATAATTTTTTAGCACCGTTCGATCTTGGCCCCGTGCCCCATCCAAATCCGCAGGATATACCATTGCTCATCCAGCCAGTTCAGCAGATTCCTCTCGAACCAGTAGCAGAAGACGAAGGTGTTGCTTCCTCGACTTCTTCACTTGAAGAGCAAATTGATAAGTTTAAATTCGAAGGAGAGCCTTCGGGAGAGGTTCAAGTGATACAAGTTTCGGACGATGAGGAGGAAATTGATAGGCAGTCTAGTATCTACCTTCCTGTTCTGATAACTGCTCTTCCAGAAGACTCTTCGAAAGAAGAAGAAGACATGGCGAGCTTAAAGGATTTGATGAAGAATAGAGGTAAAAAAATTGGGCCCAAAGAGACCGATACGTCTCAACCAGCTGTTATTCTTCCTCCACCACCTCCCCAGGTTCATTTGGATCTCGGCACAAAGCAATTGCTAGATCCGAAGAAGAAGAGACCCCTCGCCAACAATGAAGAAAGGGAGGCAGCGCCTCCGAAAGGAATTAAACAACAAAAGGTGTTCGAAGACCACCGGAGCAAAAGGGCTTCGTCTACAGAGAGCCATGATAACGCCCTCGTAGCTGATGTGCGTCGAGGACCTCGCACCTGGTCCCCAAGGCTGGAATTGGATGGTGCTCCAATCCCCTGGGAGACTTCCCTCAGAAATTATGATGGGGGGAAAGCAAGTCTCGTTGCTGAGGCTATGGAGCAACCACTGTTCCTCCAACGAGACATGGATTCTTACAGGCGTTTCAGCCAGTACGACCTCTTTTTATCCCTAAAAAGGGATTTAGCCATGGTAAGTAAATTAATCCATTTCTCCAGCTAGGATACTGATGATTTTTTTTCTTTTTGTTTTTATATTGAAATTTTTCCTTCTGCTATGTAGATTACCCAGTAGGTTTATGTGGCCGAGGAGTGGAACAAAAAGTTCTACACTGAAGCCTAAGCAGAGGCCCACTCTCGGTCTGAGGCAGAAAAATTGCTAGGTAATTTGAAGGAAGACTGTGCTCATCTGTCCGAGCAATTGAAAGAGGTGACGAATGAGAGATATAGTCTAGATGCTGGTCTCTAAAATGCCGAGAAGCAAACCGAAGGCCAATGCCAGCTGCTGAATTTGACCGAGATCAATCTGGAAACAGAAAAAGCGCTAGTAAAGGATTTGCATATTGAGCTTCAGAAAGCCAAGGAGACTGCCCAATTGGCCAAGAAGAATGCTCAGTTGGCCAAGGAGGCAGTCAAGGCTGAAAGGCAGGTAGCGTATAAGCTAGGGGTGGAGGAGACCCAAGCCAACCTTACTGAGCAATTTGCCGAGGTCAGCCGAGAGTACTGCAATGTAACTTGGGGAAAAGCGCTGGATGCTGCTAGGGTCTCTGCAAAAATTTGACTTGAGGCAACCTGGGAGTATATACTACGATCCTGATATTCGCGAACTCCCAGGGTCTGACTCCTCTCCCGCCATACAACTCCAAGAGGCTTCGGAGCAATCCCTGATCGGCCAAGTCCCTCCTATTAACTCTGAGGCCCCCAAGGAGTCTGGTCAACCTAGTGATTAGGGCAAGCCAGCTGAGGCTCCCCAAGATAAGGGCAAAGACTTGGGAAAAAAGAAATCCCTTTCAGAGTCTAAGGAACAAGCCCCAGAAGTTACTGCTGCTTAGTCTAGTTAGGCTGTTGACCCTTTGCCCCTTCAGATGAAGGCCTAGACATCTAGGAGTTTTTATTTTATACTTGTATTAGTTTTTCTTTTATGTAAGGAATTTTGAACAATTTTCTTTTGGCAATCCATGACAAAACCACAACAAACAAATGAACATATGAGAGAAGTCATAAATCACTAAACTCATATTCACTTGTTGAATACAATAAAATCTATCCTAACACAAACTCCTGAAAAACTTTACAAAAAGAGAGTTTATGGCAAGACCTTGAAACCTTGTTTCTTGAAGTATTAAAAACACCTAGAACTACCCAATTACAAGTAGAGTGCGTTTTGTCAAAAGATTAGCCAATTTACATAAATAAGTGACATATGTTCTTAACAAGTGAAAACACATATGTCCTAACAATCTCCCCCTTTGGCAATCCGTGACAAAACCACAACAAACAAATGAACATATGAGAGAAGTCATAAATCACTAAACTCATATTCACTTGTTGAATACAATAAAATCTATACTAACACAAACTCTTGAAAAACTTTGCAAGAAGAGAATTTATGGCAAGTAGACTTTGACAACCTGTATTTCTGAAACACTTTAAACAAAACTCATTAAGGTATCTTGTGTGAAACAAAAATAATAGATTGCATACAAGGTATAAAGAACATGTGTATAAAGATAGAGAAGAAACAACATATGAAGAGAGAGGTGAAAGAAACATACATCCACATATATAAAGAAGGATAAGTACAATGTATGTAAAAATGGTCAAAAGACCTTATATACAAGATCAATGTATCTAAAAAGAATAGAAAGGAAAAGATACATAAAAGCCTCACTACATCCCTCAAGAATATCAACACTCCCTCTATCAACATGTCCTATACTAACTCTCCCCCTAAGATGACTACTCTCATAACCCAAAACTACTCCAGCTTTTTGTCACGAGTGAAAAAGGGTAGAGTGTCATGTAGATATCTCATCAGTAGAGCTAGCATCTCTATCATCATCATCATCATCCTTATTATCCTCAGAATCTGAAGCTGCCAGAGTAGGTGGTGAAGGAGTAGCTTCTGGAGCAAAACCACCCATGGTCGCCTGCCGTCATGCAATACGACTAACACAAACATTCACCTGATACAACTCAGCAGAGAGTGTATCAAGGCGAGTGTCCATGCGCTGCAGCTGCGCCATAATGTCTCCTAGAGATACATCGTCCGTAGAGGAAGAAGGAGCAGATGTAGATGGAGCGGATCTGGATGGAGCAGATCTGGACGGAGCCGAACGGGAGGGAGGAGTGGCATCCGCCTGTCGCGACCTGAACTGCGCCTTACTACGTTTTACAGTAGCGGCATTTATGGCAGATATGTGTGTGAAGTGGTCAGACACAAGAAAGGGAACGAAAAAATGGCGTAAGATCCTCGTGATAGCGGAAGGAAAAATGAGCTTATCACGGGACGCTGAATCAAGATGAACATCTATGATAGAGAGAATGAAGTGAGAAGGAAAATCTATAGTAAGATGCTCTAACAAAGATAACAAAAATCAAGCACGAAGCTTAGTAATGGAGTTGTAGTGAGAAAGTGGATGGAGTACAAAAGTCATCACCATGTTAAGAAATCTAGGACCTTTAGCAAAAGGCCTACATGATGTATACTGATACTTTCCCCAATCAGCAGGGCGCTGACAAAAGGCAGAGATGAGCTCATCTTTGGACACAGTCCTCAGACGCTCACAAGAAGGATAGTTAGGAAACTTTATCCTAGGAACATTAAGCACATCCGCAACTAGCTGCGGTGTGACAGGAATGCGCGTACCTCGAACGCGAGTGAAAAAGAGAAGTACTGAATGATCTATCCCGTGCATGTTGGAGTAAAACTCTTGAATCAGCACAAGGGGACAAGTGACCGGGATGTCACACAGTGACCCCCATCCCCTACTGTGAATGACAGTGGGAAGGTCAGTGTCGGCGAAGTCCACCAGAATGACTTGGCGTTCCGAATGAACACCTCGTCGAGAAAAGTTCTCCGAAAATGCCTTGTGGGCATCTTCATCACAGAACCGAAGGTTAAAAGGAGCAGAGTCAGAAGAAGAGGAAGCTCCAGAATGCAGAGGGTTCCGAGCAGGAGTGGATTTACGTAAGGGTGCCATAGACACTACTAACGTAAAAGAATGAGAAAGAGATAGAGAGGAAGACAATCAGAAAAGTTCCCAAAACAATTCACATATATCAATTATATTGAACAATAAGTACGTATGCATGGGAATGCATGAGCATGTGACATGCAAATCAAAAAGGCATCATGGGCTCAGCCCAATCCAATCCTACAAGCACACAGCATAAAGCACACATCTAAATGCATGTAAATGTGATTCCAATGCACATGGAATGCATTGTATGACATTTTAAAAGCATTTAAGTGAAAAACTAACCCAAAATTTCAAGAACAACTCATCAATTTTGAAAAACCCCAAAAATTTCAAAAAAATCCCAAAACCTAGGTTTCAAAACATACAACGCATGAAAAAGGAAGGGAAAATGAACTTACCAAGTGAAGGAAATCAAGGGAAGACCAAAAATGATGAAGATTTGAAGATTTGAGTGAGAGAAACTTGTTTGGGAGGTGAAAAGTCTTCGGATAGATCGAGAGAGATCGACAGAATGAGAGAAAAAAGGCGAAAATCCCTTAGATAGACACCTCAGTAAATCTCGACAGCTGAGGTGTCGAGAGGTATCAAGGAAGCTGTCGAGGAGGTATCAAGAGAAATGGCATTCGACAAATGGAGGTGTCGAGAGGTATCGAGGTGCAAGATCAAAATATCAAAGATTAGAAGCTCGATCGATCGACGAGGTATCGAAAAGGTATCGAGGGGGCAGAAACTTTCTCGATCGATCCATCAGGTGTCGAAGAGGTGTTGAGATTGCGATAAAAAAAAGGCTTGAGAGGCTTGACAGATGACCAGGTATCGAGGAGGTGTCAAGGAGGTGTCGAGCAAGCAGTTAAAAATAGTGTTTCGAGAAGAGAAAAACACAAACATGAATGCAATCCAACAAATACCTCAACCAATGATCCATTCAACATATAAAGCTCTCAAAATCATATCTCAACAAGAATTTAAGCACATGGATCCTCAAAAACACACACACACACACTAAACAAGTCTAACCAATTTTATTTTTCAAAAACAAGTTAAGACAGTTTAGTGAGCATACATTAGCACATGTAAACACTTGTGATGACCAAATCACATTGTACCTGCACATGTATCAAAAGTAGCAAAGAATATTGCGTGTTGTGTGTGAAAAATATCGCAAGATTGCATATGTGTATGCATGTTATGACGATCTGAGATATGAGAAATAACTTTAACTCACATACAATCATAACTGTTTGATGGGGACTATCACTTTCGAGGTACATCCTATGACTCCCACATCTCTTAGAATACACGCTTGCAACCATATTTAAAGCATTTTTTATCTTTTTGCTTTTTATTTTCTTTGCATATTTTCTTTTAAGCATATCATACATGGGCATATAAAAGAGAGAAAAGAAATACCCAAGCTGTTAAGCTTTTGACATCGTACTTTTGCTATGCCGAAACATACGAATGTCTTTGACACTGCACTTTTGCTATGCCGAAGCATACATGTGTCATATTATGATTGGCGGGCAACAGTGGTGAGATGGTTATTTATGTCTTTCTCTTAGAATTTTCTAGTCCTACCCATCAAAAAGAGTGATATGAGTGTTAAGTTTAAGAGATAACTTAATCTTACTCATCACAAATAAGAGCCACAAAGCTCATTTACTTAGTTGTGTATAAAGATGCTCATCTAAGTTTCAAGAGATACAAAGTTTAGAAATTTTGTTTCAATGGCCATCCAAGGTACACAAGTACCAAAGTACACAAAACACACACTGTTTTTGTATTTTTCTGATTTTTCAATTTTTTTTATTTTTATATTTAAAAAAAAATAAACAAAACTGAAAGTAAACACATAAAACATGTTAAACAAAGTAAAGCATAAAACTAGACTGACTTAACAAAAATGCAAAACACACAAGTAATGCAACAACAACAAAAAAAAAAAAAAGGAAAAGAAAGTGATGAAATCACTTAAAGTCCTTTTTCTTCCACACCTTGGAAGAACCTTTCCTTTGATTGAATCCTTGAACCGGTGGTAAGGGAGAAGAATTGAAACCGTTCAAGTTAGAAAGAAGCAAGATGGCTTTTAGAATATCTCCAAGAGGAGCAAGAGAGGATTGAAGCTGATTTTGGCTTCCAGATGCTATCATAACATTGCTTTGTTGAGTGGCTAGCCACTTATAGCAATTTGGTCGAGTATGACTAGCAGCTCCACAATGATGACAGAAATGCTGCTTCTTTTGTTTAGGCTTTTGAGAGTTAACCTTCTTAGCCCTAGGGTTTTTGGCATCTTTCTTATCTTGTTTAGAGGGTGCTCCTAAGATAGATTTACCCTTGTCTAAGTTCTCACTAGCTAATTCAATTTTGACATCAGTGTTCTTAATTTCAGTGTTATTAGTAAGAGAAACAAAAACAGTATTGCTAGTGGAAGCAGTATTAGAGAAAGAAAGACCATACCCCAAGCCAGTTCGATCTGAAGCAGATTTCTGATTTCCAAGCATCTCATCAAGTTTTGCACTTGAAGTCCTCTCCAATTGAGCTCTAACTTGAAATAGTTCAGCTTCAAGCTTCTTGGTCTTCTCAGCCAAAAAGTTATTCTCAAATCTCAGTGCTCCAATAGTTTGATTCACCTCATCAAACTTTATGGACAACTCTTCACGTTCAAGTTCCACATCACTGAGCTTCTTGGTGGCCAGCCTATATAATTTCTCATGCTTCTCAGAGAGCTTGTAAAGCTTCTCATAGGTTGAGTGGATATCATCTTGATCATCCATCTTCTCAAATTTGAACTCTACCAATTCTTCTTCTTCATCCACTTTTTCAATAATCCCCTCAGTAGGATTAACTGTGGCAGTGAAGGCATTTAAGATTCCATCATCCTTAGTGTCGGAATCATCTTCAGGCTCAGTGTCACTCAAGGTTGCAGCAAGTGCCTTACTCTTCCCAATGCTCTTGAGATATGTTGGGCATTCATGCTTCATGCGACCAAATCCATGACATCCGAAGCATTTTGGTCCTACAGGAACAGTGTACTGACCGCCATCCTTAGCATCCTTCTTCCATTTGTCTTGACTCTTGAACTGAGAAGAACTGGATTGTCTGCGGTCCTTGTCGAAATTCCTCCCATTGGCATTCTTCATGAACTTCTTAAACTGCCTTGTAATGTAGGACTTCATCTTGGAATCTTCATCATCGGAAGACTCATCTGTATCATTGCTCTTCGCCTTCAAGGCCATGCTCTTGCTTTTACCAGTTTTGCCAATCCTGGAGAGTCCTAGCTCATAGGTCTACAAGTTTCCAACCAGCTCAGTCAAAGGAATCTTGTCAATATCCTTTGATTCTTCTATTGCCGTAATCTTGGCATGGAATCTCTCAGGTAGAGATCTGAGCACTTTCCTTACAACCTTGGGTTCAAGGATGGTTTCCCCAAGATTGAAGACTGAGTTCACTATGTCCTTTAGCTTGGCATAGAACTTATCAAACGACTCATCCTCCTCCATCTTAATTTCTTCAAAGCTAGTAGTGAGCCTCTGAAGCTTTGAATCTTTGACAGCCTTTGTTCCTTCATAGGTTGTCTAGAGGATGATCCAAACCTCTTTAGGAATTTCAATTGAGGATATCTTCTTAAACTCCTCATTGGTGACTGCGCTAAATAGGGCATTTAATGCTCTGCTATTGAAGTTAGCCGCCTTGATCTTTGCATCATCCCAATCGGTCGGTTCTTCTTTTGGCTTAGTCCAGCCAATCTCTACAGCTTACCACACCTTCTCATCTAAAGACTACAAGAAAGCTCTCATGCGTACTTTCCAGTATACATAGTTAGTGCCATCAAATAAAGGAGGTATGATTAATGACTGTCCTCTATCCATTACAAACAGGGTTCAATGTATTAACACAGTAAAGATTAAACCTAATCAGAGTGTGCCTGCTCTGATACCACTTGATAGGCCACAATCTGAATAACCCATTGTGATTAATCCAAATTAATTAATTAGCCAAAGTTGTTAATTAATCAATTAATCATGCAATTGCGTGGAAGCACAAAGAAATCACGAAAAACTAAATATGCAGTGGAAATTAAATGACACGGTGATTTGTTTACGAATAGGGAAAAACTTCGCGGCAAAAACCCTACCGGGTGATTTTCAGGTCACCACTCCCGAAACTCTACTATTATCAAATCAAGCGGTTACAAGTAAAGGAATCCCAAGTACCTTACCAACCTACAGTTGAACCCTTACCCCAATACCCAATGGGACTTGATCTGTAACGACAGTTCCCACCTTTGATGCACGGCTCCTAAGTACGTGACTAACCAATGCGTGGATCCCAGTACGCGACTTCAGAATACCAACTTAAGGAAGAAAGGTTGGCTGCAAAGTTCTTCAGTTCATCCTACACGATGAAGATTAGGAAGATGCTTGGTCACAAAACCCTATGGTGCAAATACACAGCAACTTCTTGAAGGAAGATGAACTAGGTCAAGAACTTCGTCTTTTGATCACAATTTACTTGAACAGAGATTGCTCAATGAATTTGCAACTTGTGTCACACTTGATGGCTCTTAAACCAATCCTTTTATATGTTTAGGGTTTGGAGAAAAGAAGGCCCAAAAACATATTCACGGATCCCAAGAAAATCAGATCAGAAAATTTGAATTTTTAAATCTCGACAGATAGCAGGTGTCGAAGTAGCTATTGAGCAGGTGTCGAGCTTTAATGAAATTGCACTTCAGCTTGCTTTTTCTTGGACAGACTTGATGACTTCAACATTTGACCTTGAAACCTTGTTTCTTGAAGTATTAAAAACACCTAGAACTACCCAATTACAAGTAGAGTGCGTTTTGTTAAAGGATTAGCCAATTTACATAAATAAGTGACATATGTTCTTAACAAGTGAAAACACATATGTCCTAACAATCTCCCCCTTTGGCAATCTGTGACAAAACCACAACAAACAAATGAACATATGAGAGAAGTCATAAATCACTAAACTCATATTCACTTGTTGAATACAATAAAATATATCCTAACACAAACTCTTGAAAAACTTTTTGCAAGAAGAGAGTTTATGGCAAGACCTTGAAACCTTGTTTCTTGAAGTATTAAAAACACCTAGAACTACCCAATTACAAGTAGAGTGCATTTTGTCAAAAGATTAGCCAATTTACATAAATAAGTGACATATGTTCTTAACAGTGTGAAAACACAGTGAAGATATCTGCAAGTTGATCTTTAGAGGAGACTGAGATTAGCTTGAGAGTACCATGGACAAGATGAAAACGGATAAAATGACAATCGATCTCGATGTGTTTAGTCCATTCATGGAAGACATCATTGTTAGCAATATGAATAGCACTCTGGTTGTCACAATAAAGAGGAGTAGCAGAGGATGTAGACACACCTAAGTCTTTGAGAAGTCATCGTAGCTAAAGGAGCTCAGATATGGTATCAGCAAGGGCATGATATTCTGCTTCAGTACTGGAGTGGGCCACATGAGTTTGTTTCTTGCTTTGCCAAGAAATCAAAGAAGAACTAAGAAGAAAGTAATAAGCAGTGGTGGACCTACGATCAGTAGGGTCTCCTGCCCAATCAGCATCAGAAAATGCACAAAGAATAAGAGGAGACTGAGCAAAGTAGAAAAGACCATGAAAAAGAGTGCCTTTTAGGTATCGAAGGATGCGCAGAATAGCAGCATAGTGAGTCGATCATTGAGCAGACAGATACTGGCTCACCTGGTGAACAATATAGGAAATGTCTGGATGAGTGACAATGAGATAAACCAAGCTAGCAACCAATCGTCTATAAAGAGAGGGATTAGACAATGGTTTCCCCCCCTGAGGGAGTCAGATGCGCATTAAACTCAACTGGAGTGTCAACAATCTTGCTATTAGTGAGTCCAGCTCGAGACAAGAGTTCAGAGGTATACTTGGCTTGAGTAATATAAAGTCCATCTGTAGAATGAGTGATTTCAAGACCCAAGAAGTAGTTGAGATGTCCAAGATCTTTCATCTCAAACTGCTGACTAAGAAAAGCCTTGAGTTCTTGAATGTCACTGAGGCCATCACTAGTTATGATCATATCATCCACATATAAGAGAAGTAAAATAGTGCCTTTGTCAGTGCGATGAAGAAATAAGGCAGAATCATAGTGACTGGCTATGTAATCCAAGTGAGAGATGGTAGAGCTGAATTTGGCAAACCAAACTCATGGAGCTTGTTTAAGGCCATAAAATGTACATTGAAGGTGACAAACCTTGTTTGAGTCAACAGAGAGACCAGGAGGAGGTTGCATATACACTTATTCACTTAAATCCCCATTAAGGAATGCATTTTTGACATCCATCTGAAAAAGGTCCCATTTACTGGCAGCAGCAACAGCTAAGAGGGCACGAACAGATGAGATACGAGCAACCGAAGCAAAGGTCTCTTCATAATCAATCCCATACTCTTGTGTAAAACCTTTTGCAACAAGACGAGCTTTGTAGCGCTCAATGGACCCATTAGAGCGAGTCTTAATCTTGTAGATGCACTTACAACCAACCACAGATTTCCCAGGAGAAAGTGTCACCAAATCCTAAGTATGATTTTGAGATAATGCATCAAGTTCCTCTTTCATTGTAATCTGCCATAAAGGGTCAGTGGAAGCCTCATGATAGGTGTGAGGCTCATGTAGTGTAGCAAGAGCAGTGTAACAATAATAGACAAGTAAATGTGCAGGAATAGATTTTATCCGAGTTGAGTGACGAGGTGGAATGTCTTATGCAAGATCTTCAGGCGGAGCAGGAGCAGGAGACCCAAGCTCAGGATTGAGGTTGGGTAGCTCGTCTTCAACCTGTTCATCTTCCACCTATTCATTAAAGGGTGAACTAGGAAATGGATCAGTGATATCTGGTGGTTGGACAGAGAAGTCTACAGCAACAAAATTAGGAGCAACTACAAGAGGATCAGGAGCAGCTACAGAAGGAATATGTGCCTCATTTGGAAAAAGATCTAAGACAGAGGAGGAAGACAAGGAAGCACTAAAATGAGAGAGCTAGACAAAGAGGCGATGTTCCCAAAAGACAACATTACGGGAGATAGGAAGACAATGAGAGACAGGATCATAACACCTATACCCCTTTTGAGTTTCGCCATAGCTAAGAAAACAACAAAGTCTTTAACGAGGCTCAAGTTTGTTATGCTCATGTGGCTGAAGAAGAACAAAACAAGCAGAACCGAAGGAGCGAAGGTGGTGATAATCTGGAGGTAACCTAAAAAGGAGCTCATATGGAGTTTGATTTTGGATAACAGGACTCGAAATGCAATTAATAGTATGAACAATATGAAAAGCAGCTTCACCCCAAAAAGGAACAAGAACTTCAGCAGAGAGAAGGAGAGCACGAATAGTGTCAAGAATATGACGAAATTTTCGTTTGGCTTTACCATTTTGCTGAGAGGTACCTGGATAAGTTAGTTGATGAATAGTGTCATAGGAATATAAAATAGCTTGGAAAGCATATTGAGTGTATTCAAGAGCATTATACTTTCAATAATTCAGAACGATGTTTCATATTAAAAATCCAACTATAGCGAGAGTAATCATCAACAAAGACAACAAAATATCTAGACCTACCAATACTAGAGACAGAGGAAGGCCCCCAAACATCAGAATGAATAAGATCAAAGATATCAGTGGATATAGATTCACTAGTATTGAAAGGCAAAGCTGGTTGTTTTCCTAACTGACATGAAACACAATCAAAATTTTCTATAGACATTGAACCTAACAAACCTCTAGAAGCCAATTGTTGTTCCCGAGAGGAAGATGCGTGACCAAGTCAAACATGCCAAACTGCAAGGGAAGGAGTGGAAGAAACTGCAGTAGCTGTAGCAACAGATTCATGAGCCACAAGTGGAAGACGAAGGTTGTCCACGAGAAACATACGCCCAACTCTGGGACCGATCCCAAGCTCCTGTTTTGTCCTAGGATCCTGTACAATGCACCCGGAATAATTAAAGGTAATGCGATAACCCAACTCAGCTAATTGTCCCACAGAAAATAAATTATAAGAAAGGTTAGGAACATTAAAGACTTCAAGAACTGAGAGGTTAGAGGTTGAAACTGAACCTATATTATGACCAAACATTGTGGAATTATTTGTTGTGCGAATATTAAAAGGGTGTGGTGCAAGTTTAAGGTCAGAAAATAAGGATGAGTGAGGTGTCATGTGATTGCAACAAGCAGAATCCATAAGCCAAGAGGTAGGAGACATACCGGATAAAACTGAGAGAGAAAAGGAATAAGATGCATTACCAACCATACGTATGACATTGGCGATGATATTTATAAGGTCATCTCTGGAAGTGGAGAAAGTGGATCCAGAAGACTTAGACTATGTAGAGACAGGAGCCATTAGTGGGACACTCTCAGTGTTAGCAACAGTAATAGCAGAAATTGAAACAACTGATTTGTTGCGATGATAGCAAGTCTCAATATTGTGGCCGAAATGTTTGCAAAATTTGCAAAAAACGTTTGATGGATTGGCCGCAACGATTGTTGCAATAAGAAGAAGACTTGTCCTTATTCTTCATTTAGAAGCAAAATATGCAAAAACAGACCGCAAAAATGAAATCTACGCGAAAAACTAGGTAAGGAGAACCTGAACTGCAAAAGTCAACTATGGTAAAAAAAAGTCAACAGTCAACACTGGTCAAAGTCAACGGCCAACGCTCTCAAGTCAACAGATGACGTCAGTTGACGTGGTGGGTGACGTCAGCATATGTGGACGATGATGTCAGCAAATGACATCACCTAGGGCTGACGTCAGCAAGTGCAGAACTGGCGCATGTAAGCGCGTGGCGGCACGTGAATTGGTCTGACGGTGCGTGGCGACATGTGAATAGGTTTGACGGTGCGTGTAGTGCGTGATCTTGTCCGCAGAATCTTTTGGAGGCGTGTGTGGGCACATGTAAGCTCCAATGAAACCGAGGTTTCCACGATTAAGTAGATCGGGGTGAGACGATCACTGTGGTACCTGAAAAATTCTTTTCGGAGTAAGACGAACAGCGAAAATGATAAGTGTAGTGGTCTTGTGTGGTGGGGGACTTCTCAACGACGGCGGCTGCAGGACCGGAACCTAAGGATGGCGGCTAAAAGGCGTCGGAGGTTCTACAGCAAAAGACTGCAATAGCGGTTGTGACAGCAGAAACGATGTTGAGAATAGTGACACTAATAAAAACAAGACTGCGAAGAAAAGGTTAGAGCAATCTAATACCATGTTAGAAATACTGAATGTAATAGTATTGTATTTCTTGATAAAAGAATGTACATAAGTGTCTTTATATAGGAGACATATGTGTGCAGTACAAGTAAATATGTGTGCTATACAAGTAACCTAACTACGCCTAAAGCCCACAACACTATATACGTTAAACACACACACACACATGTTCCTAGCACATCACGTTTTATTCCCAAAAGGGAGAACAATGATGGATTATTTGTTGTTTTGTAACTTTATTAACATTATTTATGTTATTACTATTATTCCTATTTACTAATATTAATGGTGATTGTATTTAAGTATATATTAATATTTGTAATTTTTATTTTTGAGACTTTGCTTAATGGATATCAATTTTAAAATATGTCAATTCTAATATTTCTCAATTTTTATATGCCCAATTTATTTATATTTTTTTAAAATAGTATTTTGTGAACTAAAATAGTTCACCAAAAGACTATTTTAATATGTTGTATTTCAATACAATCTTGAAGAATCCGAATTCAGCCTTTATGAGAAAGAGAAAAAAATTGAGTCATTGCATTTTGTTAATTTGGACCTTTATAAAGATTGAAAAAGAATATGTTAGGAAATTTTTTTTTTTGGGGGTTAATATTGAGATTTGTGTTAGAATAATAACATTTACCACATGTTTTTTTTTGTAGGACATAACATTTTATTGCACAACCTATATTTAAAAGATCAATGCTGATGGATATGAGTCTCCTAAAATTGAAAAAAATATGAACCAAAACTATGGTGTGACATGTATAAAAGCATGTGAATTTCCAAATATTAGGCCAATAATTCTATATATTTACTCTTGGTTAACTTTGAATATATATAAATACTTATTGATATAAATGGAAAAATAATATTTCAGACACATGCTGGACACTCAAGTTGGAGACACAACAGAACTTGCAAATATTCAAGTCTAAATAAGCATACAAATATGCCAAAGAATCAAATGCAAGGCATAAAAACAGAGGGAGCAAGAGAGAGAAAAAAAAGTGGTTGCTACACAACTCTCCAATATGGAAGAAGAGGTAAAAATGATAGAATATGCTATTTGTTTAATTAAATTAACTCTATTACGTTACACTTAAAAAAATTAAAAATAGAAAAAAAAAAAAAAAAAAAAACAATGTCTATAAAGATGAAACGCTGATACGTTTCTCAATATTGTTTTGAATAAATAATTTTTATGTTATATATATATATATATATATAAGTAATCATAATGATGTGATTTAATCTCAAATTTTAATATTTCACCTCAAATTCTATTACCAAATGTTTCAAGTAATTTAAAATAAATTAAATATTTATTTTGATTATATATCATAATTTTATGTTTTAATATGCAAAATTTATATACTACACACAATGTATGCACAAAGTGACTCAGTATATGTACTTATACATGTTGCAAAATTAATTAATTTCTTTTTATTGTGTGACTCACAAATTATTAATATAGTTTCAACATATATAAATTTTAATTAAGCCGTGCATCATACGGGTATAATACTAGTATTTAAAAAAAGTTAGGATATGAACGTATAGAATGAATAAAAGTGGTGCACTATCCATCTTCCACATATAAAGTAAAGGCTGAAGCTGCATTGGTACTGCATCACTTATCACTAAAGAAACAAAAAGAAGAAAGTAAAGAAACAAACACTAAACAAGTAGCAAGCAAACAGATCTGAAAAACCTCAAACTTGAACGGCCCGTTTGGATTGAAGGGAGAGGGAGGGAGGGAGGGAGTAAAGTAGAGTTGGCTAAAAATAGGCTAATTTGGGCCAGCTCTACTCTACTCTACTCCCCCTTCCTCCCCCTCAATCCATAAATACCAAAAGAGAATCCAAATGGCTATGGAGAGAGTCCAACGCGAGAGAGTAACAGCAAATACAAGAAAGATTTTTTTTTTTTTAAAAGTAATTTTTTCTAGCAATGTGTAGTTGTGTGCCAAAAAATAAAAAATAAAAAGAGGTTTGAGCCTTTATATTTTTGGAATTTTTAATGTTTTATTTTGTTTTGTTGAGAGAGAGAGATAGAGAGATTTGAGTTTCTAGTCACAAAAGATTTTTTTTTTAATAAATATTTCAGGTATAATTTATTGCTCTACATTGCATTGGGGCTTTTTTTTTTTTTTTTTTTTCTTTTTTTCACTCTTTTTTTCCCCCTAATTTTTTGGTCATGATTTTGGGTTTTATTTATTTATTTTACATAATTAATTTTTTAAAAAAAAACCTAATTAATTAAAATTTGGAGGCCTTCCTTAAGTTAGGGCCTTACGAGGTGTATAACTCGTCTAAGGCAAGAATCGGCCTTGCTATTTACACGAAAATTAATGGGTATCTTATTTTGATAAAGAGTAATCATCACAGGATGAACACCATAAATTGAAATCTATTCTACCTTTCAAAACACCACTAAACCAATGTGAATGCTATGGAAATAAGAAATGGTCCATGGGCTTACCTACCACCTATACGAGGAAAGCTCTTTAGAGCATTAGTAGTTGTGATACTAAAAAGCATGCTGCAATGGTTGAGAGAGCCAAAAAATTTGGCTATTGAGCTCAGTGCACAGCCAAAGATGGTTGTGCACTATAGCTAAGATGGTAAAAAAAAAAAACAATTTCTTATTAAAAATTATATTATTTTATTGTGATGGTGGTGGTGGTGGTTGTTGTTTGTTATAATAGATATATTATTTTATTGTGTTGAATTGTGGTGCCAAATTGCTAAATTTTTGACACCCCAATGCTGATGCTCTCAATGAACTTTATATACGACATGGTTGCCCTCAACAAATATCAGTAAAAGTCCAAGTTATTTCTTTTACTTTGAGAATCATGTCCATGGTATTTTTTTTTATCTTTTTGCTCAAACAAGAAACATGTCCACATTGCCATTTGGTGTCCTCTTTTAAACACTACTATTGAACCCTGCCTTGCCCGGGATACGTTTTGATAATAATAATAAAAAAAAGATTAAGAGCCATGTAACTTTCCTATCCAAAAGAAAAAAGAGAGAGAGAAAGCATTGTAACACAATAAAATTGTTTTAATTACATTAAACACTTGTATTCAAAGTTCAAACCCCCTTACTTGTTGTAAATGTAAAATTAAAGAGAATGATGGTCTCGAAAGTAGATGAGGATTACTATAGCTCATTGCCGCCACTACTACCACCACCACAGCACAAGCATCCCCTCTTTTTGTCCATAATCTGCATGGAACTCGCCACCGCCTCTTTCTCTCTCTCTCTCTCTCTCTCTCTCTCTCTCTCTCTCTCTCTCTCTCTCTCTCTCTCTCTCTCTCTCTCTCTCTCTCTCACCACCATGGCTAACGTTAGTGGCTTCTATCTCTTCCCATTTCCTTGAATAAACCCTCAATTCTCACAATCAAACTTAAATCTAACCCTTTATCACTTATTTTTGATTCTCTCCAAACACAAGGCTCCTGCTCTCATCTCTCACATGGGTTTCCTAAATCTATGATGGAGGAGATTTTTAGGTGCTACGGAGGACTTGGTTGTCAAAGATTGGTGGTGCGAATGGGTGTTTGACTAAAAGAAATTGTAATAAAATTAAAAAGAAAAAAATAAAGATAGGAACAAAATTGGTAAAGAAAAGAAAATTATTTTTTAGAAAGCTTATGTAGAGTTTTCTTACCATCTAAGTATTGATGTAGCCACTAAAATTTTGTCACGTCAACATTTTATTTAATATTTAAATATTAAATATGCCAATAATGCAAACTGTTTGCCACGTAGATATTTTTCGTTAGTGAGTTAACGGTATGGACCAAATTAATTGTAAGTTGAAAATAACATGAACCAAATTGACTGCAACCAAAATGTAGGGACTAAATGGACTGTAATTCTAAAATGTAAAGACCAAAATGATGTTTTTGTTAATTTTAGATTACGTGGCAGATGTGATAGAGGAAAATACCAAAAAGGGCCCTCACAGACTTGAAGAGCACCCATGCACCTAGGAGTATCTTAGTAATTTCATGAAAAAAAAAAAAAACGTGTGGGCAGCAGAATATAGAGCAAGAAACCTCTACAATTGACGACAAAAAGACTAAAAAGGACCCCACTTTTTTGTAGCTCACACATGAAGTTAGGAGTAATACAGTAAATTCAATCAAACATTTGGGCAGTAGAATATTAAAGTAAGAACCTCTTGAATTGATGAGGAAAAGACCAAAAAAGACTCCAACTTTTTTTTTAGCTCACACATATATAAGGGGTGACACAGTAATTTCAGCCCTATAAAATAGCAGCTGCCGTTTAAGTCATGCTTGTATCGTTTTGTCAAGGACAAAGAACCGTCAGCCGCCTTTTTTTTCTTTCTTTTTTTAATATATAGATAATAGAAATAATTGAATATGTGGGACATACAATAATGACTTTTACTTACCAACTGCACACTCCAGCTAGTGTGCAGTCACATTATTACTTTTTTTTAGATAAACAGTCACATTATTACTCATTGTATGCGTGCGTACCGAATAATATTATATTACTTTTATATGTTACGAGTTAGATATCTGTGTAACAAAAATAAATAAATAAATAGAAACGTTTTTTTTTTTTTATTAAAATGGGAAAAAAGAAGAAATCTGTGTAACAAATATTGCTTAAGAAGACAAAGAAGACTCAGCTCCTCAATACCCACCCACTCTCTCTCTCTCTCTCTCTCTCTCTCTCTCTCTCTAAGATTAAAATGTAATACATTATTATTATATTTATTATTTTTTGTATTTATAAACTTATCTCTCTCTCTCTCTCTCTCTCTCTCTCTCTCTCTCATTTGTTCAACAATGGGGTGTGAATGTGTGATATAAAGCGGCGGTATGTTGGGGAAATGGGGAACCGGTGAAGCTGGAAGAGATACAAATAGAGCCACCAAAATCATCTGAAGTTCGCGTCAAGATCCTATATGCTAGTGTGTGTCACACAGACCTCTTATACACCAAAGGGTTCCCAATTGTTAGTATTCATTTCCTTCCCAATTGTTCTTGTTGTATATATTATTTATGAAAATTTATGAAAAATGCTAACGAGTGTTTTTAAAACACTGATTAATAATTTATTTAAAAAAAAAATTTATGAAAAATGAAAAAAAAAATAATTAATATTTTAACAGTTTTTTTTATTTTCCATAAAAATAATATCAAAACTTTCCTAAAATAGATTATTAACCAGTGCCTCAGGACACTTGTTAATATTTCCCATCATTTATTCTCAACTTGTATTCTTTGGGCTAAAAGGTTTGCTATTATTTGTTGATCTACAGCCTCTTTTNTCACACACACACACACAAAGAGCTCTGAACTCAGAATTGTATTGGATAGTTTGGATTGCTTGGGCAATGTCAAAGAGGGACTCACAAATCATTACATGCAAAGGTATGCCTGTACTTAATTAGCTTTTACATGAGAGTTGCAATTTTAGAAAATAAACATCGATTCATTTCCTATTTATATTTATGGCTTAGTAAAAACGTCTGATATCAGAAGATGCAGTACCCAACGTTTCAGTCATTTAGCCAACAAGGGAAACCACCCCTCCTGGCCCAACCAAAAAAAAAAAAAAGTAATTAATATTTTGACAGTTTTTTTTATTTTTTATAAAAATAATATCAAAACTTTCTTAAAATAGATTATTAACCAATGCCTCAGGACACTTGTTAATATTTCCCATCATTTATTCCTAACTTGTATTCTTTGGGCTAAAAGGTTTGCTATTATTTGTTGATCTACAGCCTCTTTTCCCTCGAGTTCTAGGACACGAAGGTGTTGGGTAAGCTCTCAATTAATGAACTTTCAGACCAATAACAACACTTTATATATGAGTGATGTTAAAAGATTAATATAAATGGTACCATATATATAATAATCTTTTACATAGTGATGTGTTAGATTTTGAATGCAAAATGAAAAGTGAAAAAAATTCATTTATAATGCAGTGTGCTAGAGAGTGTGGGCGAGGAAGTAACAGATCTAAAAGAAGGAGATCTTGTGATTCCAACATATATCGGGGAGTGCTATGAATGTGAGAATTGTAAGTCAGAAAAGACCAACTTATGCCTCAAATACCCTGTACCTTTAAGTGGTCTAATGCCTGATGAAACTTCAAGAATGTCTGTTAGAGGCCAGAAATTGTACCACGCTTTTACTTGCTCAACATGGTCCGAGTACATGGTTGTTGACGCTAATTATGTTGTCAAGCTTGATCCAACTATATCTCTTCCACATGCTAGCTTCCTCTCATGTGGATTTTCTACTGGATTTGGAGCTGCATGGAAGGATGCTAAGGTTGAAAGAGGATCAACTGTGGCTGTTCTTGGTCTTGGTGCTGTTGGCTTAGGGGTATGTATGTGTTTTCTTTCTCAACAAGTTTAGAGTGATGTTAGGGTTATATTGGCATGGCATAACTCACAACTCATAAACAGTAAATAATTCAACATTGAAACTCACTGACATATTAGTTTGTAAATTTTATACACTAACATCTATAGTTTTTAACATTTTTTTATTATATATTTGTCGTAATTTCCTAATTGTTAATTGTCGGTGTGCTATTTTAATAATTATGTCTGGCTGAGTTTTTAATACCTACCCCACTAGAACATGGCAAAAGTATGAAAACAAAACATCACAGACATGCACAGAAGGTTGAAAGCACTCAGCCACTATTAAATTAATAGATAAAGACAGCCACTAATTAAATGGTCTAAGTGGTGTGTGTGTATATATACATATATCCACTCTCATTAGGTACAGCTAGGGTTCCAATTTGGTACTTCAAATAATCAAAGTGAATGTGAAAGCACTAATTAAAAAGGAAAGATTGATCAGGAACTTCACGTTAAAGTGGATCCACAAATGATAAGTGAAAAAATAATGATTCACATTTCATTCTCAGTTCATCCAATCACTTCGACCCATAACAACACAAAAAAACAAAACGTTCAGTGTCCAATTGTCCATCAAAATATCTTTAATAATTAATGAAAATTTGATAGATAAAAACCCATTATCAATCACATTCACATGGTTGAAGAATTCAGATGTATAATACCTAACCTAATTGGTCATAGAAAAGCAAAATTTGTACTGAAATTTTTTGTTGTCGTATTACATTTGATATGACAAATCTATAGAGGTACATGAAGAGTGCATGACATAAGCTTACTCTATAACTCAAGTCCTAAAGGCCAGAGGGACATGATTATATCGGATAATTAGTCTTAAGTTCAAAGCAAATAATTCAAATTAGAGAGGGAAAAAAAAAAAAAAAAAAAATGATCATATATATAACATCGTCTGATTTATTGTAGTACAAAATACTAGAGATATGGCTTTATCATGTGCTTTTCTGACATAAAATATGTCTCATATATAGTTTTCAGAATCAATTTCCAACTTTGTAACGTATATGAGGAGTAGACTTGTGTATGAGACTCTTTTATTTTATTTTATTTTTAATATAAACCATAACTTGATTCGATCTTGATGAGATTGTTTAACTAGTTCATTGGACTCTCTCTCTCTCTCTATCTGCTTCCCTTTTTTTTTTTTTCTTTTTAAAATATTTTTAAGGCTATACCTTGTTGAAGTTTTTTTTAATGCAGTTCAGATAACCTACTAAAGAGAGAGAGAGAGGGAAAAAAAAAAACTCTCATTTTATTTTCCTTTTAATATCCCAAAGGTGGATCAAGGAAGTTTGAAATTATGTCCTTGTAAATTGCAGGCCATACAAGGGGCGAGAGTGCAAGGAGCAGCAAAGATAATTGGCATTGACATAAATGAGAAGAAAAAAACAAAGGGAACAGCTTTTGGAATGACTGATTTTATAAACCCTAATGATTATGATAAATCTATTTTCGAGCTAATCAAAGAGTTAACAGGTGGATTGGGCGTGGATTATTGTTTTGAGTGCACTGGAGTTACTCCCTTGATCAATGAAGCCCTCCAAGCCACAAAAATGGTACGTCTCTAAATTCAACATGCATGTTTTTTATATTTTCATATAACAATGTTATAGCGTTCCAACACAAAACACCTAACCAACGCAATCATTCTTTATGTCCACAGAATTGCATTAAAATTGTAATACTTTTATATTGGATCAGAATATAATCCAGATCAAACACAAACACAAACACGACTCCACATAACTTAACACCTTATATATATATATATATATATTTCATTAGAAAAACACACACACACAATATACATTAATTACGGACTCTTTTTTTTTTTTTTAATATATTTATCGGTTGTGCATGATGGTCAGGGAAAAGGACAAACAATAGTAATTGGGGCAGGAAATGATCATACTGTCCAGGTCAATTTACTTTCCCTCTTGTTTGGTGGAACTTTGAAGGGTTGCATTTTTGGAGGGCTCAAATCCAAAACTGACCTTCCTATTATAATAGACAAATGCAAAAATAAGGTGAATTTTAATTACAATGTTCAATTTGTTCACAGTTTGTTTATTAAAAATTTGATTTTTTTGAACAATTCAATGACCAAAAAAAAAAAATCTTTTATTAGTTGAGCTAATTAAAACTTACGATTAATTGTCATATTAGTTTATTCAACAAGAATAATGGTCATATTAGTTTGTATATTTTTCGTTGTAAAATTAGTAATATCTATATCTTAGTGTGTTCTACTACTTTTTATTTCCTTTCACATGTTTATTTATTTTCCTCTCCTTGGATAGGGATAACCCTGATTATGCTTTCATATTCAGATAGAAAACTCGAAAATTTCCAATTATATTGCGTAAAATTTGTTTTATAGTAATAAAAAATTACTAATTACGTCAAATTTTGGGAGCTTTGAAACGCTGATTTACTCTTTTTTCACAGGAAATCCAGCTAGATGAACTTTTGACTCATGAAGTTTTAGTGAAAGATATAGATAAAGCATTTGAGAAATTGAAGCAGCCTGATTGTGTGAAGGTTCTTATCAAGTTTTGATTGATCCTACTAGTGATAACAAGATGCATGTTGCTTAATAAAGATTTTTTTTTTTTTTAATAAGTAATAAAACATTTGAGACGATGGGAACATGCATCTATATATTGTTTTTGGAGTTTCAAATTCCTTCTAAAAATTTTCCTCTTATTCCTTGTATAAGCACTATAATAAAGGACAGATAAGTAACATTTTCTTTTCTTTTTTCTGTTTTTAATTGTTGGCACCACACAAATTACAAAAGCATATGAAGTCCGTGGTTATGTTCTTGGGAAACTCAGGATTACAAAGAAATAATTAAAGAGAAAAAATGAACCAAAAGGAAATAAAATTATGATGATTGGGAAAGTCACTTTCAAATATACTATTTCCATTATCATGCTGGTCTCACATATAGATATAGTATTCTTACAGATGTGTCTTATAAGTGTGGATATGTTAAACAAGTCTAGCTACCGCAGTAGGTAGTGGCATACCCAAAAACCTTACATAAAGAACAAATGGTCGGCCTACAATCATAATCTTTTTTATCCATCCATAATACTTTATAGAAAAATATCCAGAACATTTCTTTTTGAGAATTTGAGTCCTCAAACTGAATTTTCTTCTAGCTTGAAAATTGTAATATATTTTTCTGCTTTCTTGAAAATTTACCCTACAAAAAAGTCCTCTCTTCTAGACTCCAAGACTTTCTCCTTGCCCTACTGCAACTGCTGCATATATATATATATATATATATATATTTATTTATTTATTTATTTATTGTCTCTATCTCCAGCCATGGAATTTTTTTTTTTTTTTTTTTTTTTTTGAGAATTCAATAATTTTATATAACAAAAAGACAGTAAGCCTACACACTCTCATAAAAAGGAGCAAACTCATCTGATAGACTTTACAACTTGCAAACCAGAGAACAACAAAAAACGAACTAGCACTCCTATTACAGACTGACTAAAGCAACTGGTTAATCTATAGAAAGCACTAGAAAACATGATTGGCCACAAGAGCTATTAGTATATCAAAGAAGTATGCTCTGGTAACAAGGTGCAAGCAGCCCTATGTAAAGGACATATCTCATGTAATTGGCTAATTTTTTGATAATATGCATTTTACTTATAGTTGGATATATCAATGATGAATTTAGTACTTTAAGAAACAAAAGTTCAAGTCAAGTGTTAAAGTCATGAATATTGGACCAAGAAACAAATGAAGAAAAACTATTCATTAAATCTCAACAGATATCTCGATAGAAAAAGTATCTATCGAGATTTAAGAATGAGACTCGACAGAAGCTGAATCTGTCGAGATCAACGAAATCAGAATTTTCAAATCTGATTTTTGGTCCTAACTGACACGTTTGTGTAGGGTTTTTTTCTCACAACCCTAAATATATATAAGTTTTATTTTAAAGGTCATTATACATGAGAAAACATATGCAAAAAGTGACATAGTGCCTTATTCTTTCTGCAATAAGTTACTACGTCTTTTGCACCTAAGGATTTTGCAACCAAGTACTTCTTAATCTTCATTGTTGATAAAGTGAAGAACTTTGTAGCCAACATCTTCAAGTTGCTGGAGTTAGTCACATACTGGAATCCGTGCAAAATGGTGACATTCGTATATTGAAAAGTTTAGAGATTCTGAAGCAGTAAAAGGTTTTTGTTGTAAGTTCATTTACGGGAATTGTAGAGTCTAGGAACAAAAGTTTTGTACTAGATCTGAAACTTCTCTTTACTATAATAAATTGCTTTTCGGGAAGGTTTCTCTCCTGATTTTTTACTGTGAAACTAGTTTGTTTCATTGGTTTTTTTTTGTCATCATATCTTATCTTATTTACTATTTCATTGCACATGATATTGATGTTTGTTTGTTTTAACAAGAATTATTCATAATAAATCTAATAAACAACTTGAAAACTTGTTAATTCTATTAACCATGGTCTAAATTTTCCAACACCCTATGTAGAGCTTAGAACTTTGTGAAGCATGGTATTTCTAGCCATAACAACATGCCCCATTTTAGCTCTAATATCTCATTTAATCTCTGTATAATTTGTTTCTCTGTCAAAACAACTTCTTTGTGACATCTACTATTCCTTTGCAACCATATGTGATAGATTGGTGGCCCAGCAAACTAGTTTGTGGAAGGTAGCTCTAAAACCTTTGCCCTTTAGGTTAGTCACTCCCCATTAGACTATTTCATTGCAAAAAAAATAGGAACATCAGTTACTAGGCAAAGCCCTATAACATGCTTTCAAATTCTCTTATTAAAGAAGCACTCAAAATACAAATATTCCCTACTAACTATTTTATTTCTACAGAATGCACAATAAATATCTCCAGAGAAACCCTATTGCTCGAGGAAACCATACTAATTTCCACAATACCACTTCCATCTCTTTATGTCTTAACTGATTCCAAGTAGCAGCACAAATGAACTTGCCATTTGGAGTTGTCCAGAAAGGTTTTCTTTAATATAATTAAAATAAAAAATAATATAGAAAGTAAAAGTAAAGAATAAAAATAATTTTTTAAATTGCATAACAAATGCACGTCATGTAGCTCTAAGTATTTATCAAAAACCAAAAATTACAAAGATTATAAAATAGTTTGAAATAAAAAATAAACATAAAAAAAATTGCTAAAACTTTTGATAATTGAGTATTAATTGAAATAGTATTTCAATGTTTTTGAAAATTTAGTAATATTAAATTTCTAGTAAATGTTTTGAATTTGGAAATCACTACAACAAAATGTATTTTCACTAACGAAAAAATTCGTCACTAAAAGTCCCGCTTTTCGTCACTAAGGACCTTTAGTGACAAAATTGGACTTTTAGTGATAAAATTCATTTCGTCACTGTAGCCCTGTCAATAAAAGTCCTGGTGACGAAAAATTTCGTCACTAAAAGTTTGATTTGATTTTTTTTCTTTTTTTTAAACTTTTAGTGATGAAAACATTTCGTCACTAAATGTTTCCTCACTAAAAACACTATTCAGTAACGAAAATATTTCGTCACTAAAAACACTTTAGTTTACTAAATCATATTTAGTAACGAATAATTTCGTCACTAAAACTATGTTCGGGTACATATAGTGACGAAAAAATTCGTCACTAAAACTATTTTTAAGAAAATCCAGGCACATATAGTGACGAAAATTTTCATCACTAAAACCATTTCTTACAAAAATTTTCTATATTTAGTGACGAATTTTTTCGTCATTAAAACAATTTTTTGTTGCTATATTTGTGACGAAAAAATTTGTCACTAAAACTTTTTTTATGTTTTTATTTTTTTTCATGGCTTTGATATTAACCTGTAACCTGTCATTACATTATTAAAATCTCACATTTGAATAACACATTTATTTCAACAACACATTTATAAAAAAAGATCCATACATTCCACAAGTAAAAAATAAAACAAGTATCCTATTCAAACTCTTTCCATACAATAATTGTTTGTAATACATACAATAACTCTACCTAAACCCTATTTTAGAACTAACGGAAGATGTCCTCATATGTCTTCAAGTAATGCCAAAAGTAAATCCCCTAAAAGCCACCAACAAAAAATTTGCACAAATATAAAAACAATACTTCGTTAAAATCGTAAAGTAAAAACATTAATTATGTTATAAGAAACATTTCTAACAATGCATTAAGAGTAACCACACTAATAAATTAAAATCACAACCGCACAGTATGAGGAGATTATCGATAGCAATTCACACAGTGAATACACGAACACGGAATATTACCACTCAAGTCCACAACAGCTCTTGCAAAATTAATAAATGCATTGACCCCTTCAATATATGGGTGACTTAATCTGCCATCGGGTGTCTTACCCATTGTCATCCAACTTTTATCTATGTTTGACTACAATTACAAGATGAATGCTACTTTAGTAAAATAAGGACAACTTATGCATAATGTATTCTAACATCTAAGTCTATAAAATACTTAGATAAAGTTCTATCCCATTCATGAATATACAAGTCTATATTAATACTTAAAAAAATATACATTGCACACTCAAACACTCCCAATATTAGTTTAAATTACCTTATAACACCATGCAAGCCACCCGCTTGCTCCAACACAACAACCCACCACAAAACCAATCACAAACATCATAACTATAATGCTTACAAGTATTGAAATCAAATAAAATACTATTCACACATCTAATTAACAAGGTTCATTTGCATTTGCAAAAAATATTAAAAAAAACAATCCTAATATGTATTTAAACCACCTTATAATACTATGCAAACCACCCGCTTGCTCTAACACAACAACTCACCACAAATCCAATTTCCAACATCACAAGTATAAAGTTTTATAAGGTTTTCAACTAAAATTTACTTACTTTGCTCAAGCTAAGCTTACAACTTTCAAAAAAAAAATCCAAATTTATTACAAACAATGTGTATTTAGCCTGCAAAAGAAAAGTTAAATTTATAAGTACAAAAGTTAAAGAAAAGCTTGGAAATCATTAATACCATACCAATCTAGGAATCAAGAAAGGAAAAAAAAAGTAATTGGAATTAATTTGATGGTTGAAACACTTCTTTATAAAAAAGAATATCTCCTTGCCGAAAGATTACCTGCAGTTTTAGGATATCATCGCATGACCACTTTTATATATAGCATAACAAAAGATAGAGACAAAGTCACATCATCCATGTAAAAGGATCCACTCCATTTGAAATTGATCCATCTCATGGTTTAGATTTGATAATACATATCTAAAGGTGTATCTAGTGCTACATCATTTGAGAAGTGAAAGTATATACGCGAAATAAAATCTTAATCATGAAATGGAATGTCTCCATTTCAAGTGAAACAGAGATGATCGTGTTCCATCACTAACATGTTGCAATGAATCATAGTAGATTCAGTAGCCATCTCACAGATATGCCCATGTTAATAATAATAATAATAATAATAATAATAATAATGACAACAATTTATTATTATTATAACAATTTGTCAATAGAATGACCTCAAGAATTAGAGTTTTCCTAATGTTGCTTCACACAAAAACAGCAAGCGACAGTTGGTAAAATTTTAGATTTTATAAATAAGATTTTACGGCCTTAGATGTCCCATTGTAGCTTATAGAACCATAAAAATGTCATGCAATGGAGAAGCTCCAATAGGGAATACTGCATAATCATACTCTACAAGTAAAAATCAAGACTTTATTGCCATGAATAATATATTATTTTGATTTAGATGATAAAAGCTGTTTATAAGAATGATTTTCCTATAGATGCTTACATACGTTAAAACTTAGCATTCCAAAAATCAATATAATGTATAAATATGTCAACATATCAATTACTAGGATTTGTCTACCAAAAACGGATTGAACAAGGCTAGTGGGCCCTACATTGAAATTATTTGAAGAAAAGAAATTCAAAGTGGTACACAATTTTTGAAAAAAAAAAAAAATCATTCCACAATACCAGAGATATTCTTTTAGGATTTTCCGTGATAAAAAAAGGGCACATAATAAGCCCTTTGAGAAGCATAATTCCATTGAATGCTAGAATGCTACGACAAGTTGAGAAGCAAATATAGTGTAAAATCTTTCCTAGAATGCTACCAAGTTGAGAATATTGTTCTTCCAATCCAACCTTGACATGATCCATAAAAGGGTGGACAAGAAAACTTTTAATCAAACTACTTTTAGATTAGATTATGAAACTTTCAATCAAACTACTTTTAGATTAGAAATATAAACCCACATCAAGTTAAACATAAAATTTCAATCAGAACCATTAGTAACAGTCTTGCTAAGCACATACCCATTTATCAAATTATAACCCCAAATTGATTCAAACCCAACAACAGTACCTTTAAGACACAAAAACAACGATGATCAAAATCAAAGAATTCACCTAAACTTTCACAACACTGACCTTCTCATCTAAAATCAAGAAAACTTTCAATCAAACTTACAATGAAACTGTGTGCTAGAATCATATACCCATAAGTACATATATAAGAAACTTTCTTCACAACCATTACACAGTAAATATCAAATACCCAAACTAAACAAAAATGCATATACCCATTACTGTATCAAAAAAAAAAAAAAAACCCAAAGGAACTAGAATCATTAAACAAAAAAAATTAACATCAAGCATTTAGAATCATTAAACAAAAATACCCAAAGGAACTAGAATCATTAAACAAAAATTTACAAAAAAATTAACAAAAATACCCAAAGGAATGGTCCGCAAGCTGAAGCATCATGAACGGCCGACGAGCTAAAGCATCACGAACCGTAGTGAGCTAAGGCGTCATGAACTGTTATCGATGACGGTTGGGTTCCTTCAAATCGGAGATGGATTGCTATTATTGGCAACGGTTGGCTCTTAATGGAGCTTAATTGGCGACGGTTGCTCCCAACAGAGACGGTTGGCTCTTAATGACAACGGATGGCTCTCTATTATTGGCAACGAAGATGGTTGCTCTCAACGGTGATGGAGCTCTCAACGGAGATAGTTGGCTCTCTATTATCGGCGACGAAGCTCTCAATGGCGACAGATGGCTCTCAACGGCAACAGATGGCCCTCTATTATCGGCGACGGAGCTCTTAATGGAGACGGTTGCTCTCAACAGTGACGGAGATCTCAACGAAGATGGTTGGCTCTCTATTATCGGCGACAAAGCTCTCAATGGCGACAGATGGCTCTCTATTATTGGCGACGAAGCTCTCAATGGTGACGGTTGACTCTCTATTATCGACGATGGTGCTCTTAATGAAGACGGATGGCCATGTAAGGTTGAAATTTATCAACCACCTTGTTGACTTTATTTCGTGCCAATTTGCTTGTAATTTAGCACTTATTAACCCTGTATTTAGGTGGGATTATTATAAGGGTAGTGTGTGAGAAGATGTGAAGAAAAGCTCAAGTTTGTGCAAAGAAGCAAAGCTTCGTGGTTAGGTCTCGCGGGTGGCTCGCAACTATAAGTCACCAAATACAGGCACGTGAGATGCACACAGGGAAGCTGAAGGGTTGCGCCAGCTGTCGCACTACAGGACAAAAGTCCTAGGCTAACCAGGCCGTTACGCCGTGACTTGAACTCGCGACTTGGACAAGTCGCAAGACCAAGCCGCCAATTTACCCTATTTGGCAAAAATTGTCTCTTCGTATTCCTTCCTCACCCCACTATATATAGACCCTTATACCCACGATTTTATGAGAGCTTCTAGAGAGAATTTTTGTGAGAGAAACCCTAGAGAAAAACAAAATTGCCTCATCCCCGATTTTTACCTTCGAGACTCTACAAATTCCTCTACTCTCTTCCTCTCCATTGTCACATCCTTGAGAGGCCATTGACCAAATCCTTATCTCACCACACCCACGTCTGTGAGAAGGTTCATTTGGTGCTAAGGGAAGCAGTTTGGAAGGAACCAATATACATTGGTTGATACTATGGTATAGTAGCGGAATCCGGGAAGCTAAAGAAGAAATAGGTTCGGTGTAACCTCGTTGAAGCAAGAAGCTTGGAGGGCTTAGGTACTTGGGTAGATTAGGCTTGGAAGGTCTTCTGCTGTTCATGTATCCCAACTGTATTCTTTAGTGGATTATTTACCGCTTGGAGGGCGATGGAGAGATTTTATGCCGAGGGCTTCGGTTTCCTCTTCGATAACACATCACGTGTTGTTCGTGTATTTGCATCTTCTTCCTTTATCTTTGCCTTATATTTACTACTGTGGATGTGTTTATATTTGGCTTAGATTAGTTATCAATTCTGTGATTGGCTTAAGTTCATGTTCTGCACATTAATTGTTTGATTATAAGTCTGAATTGATATTTTATAATTTGGGGTCCAAATGTTCAAGGGTGTTTTATACATATTTTGAAACTTTCAGGCCGAAATGAGCTCTCAATGGAGATGGTTCTTTTTTTTTTTTGGCCAAAATGAGATGGGTATTGAAATGAGGTCGTGTGACACTAATGGGATTATATATAGTGGTATTTAGCGACGATATTTTTCGTCGCTATTGCCTCCTCTTCATCGCTAAAGATATTAGACTTTTAAGTTTTTAGCGACGAATTTAGGTTTCATCACTAAAGACCTGGTTTGTTAAGATTTTTAGAGGCGAAATTCATATTTCGTCTCTAAAGCATACTTTTAGTGACAAATTGTGATTTCGTCACTAAAAACTTATAAGTGCAAAACTGATATTAGACTTTTAAGTTTTTAGCGACGAATTTTGGTTTGTCACTAAAGACCTAGGCTTGTTAAGATTTTTAGAGACAAAATTCATATTTCGTCGCTAAAGCATACTTTTAGTGACGAATTGTGATTTCATCACTAAAAACATATAAGTGCAAACCTATTATTATTTTTATGACGAATATTTTTTGTCGCTAATTCTTCCTTATAGAGACAATGATTTTCGTCACTAATACTATCCACAGCAATACCTACAATGATGAAATATTTCATCACTAAAAGTTTCAACTTTTAACGACGAAAAATTTCCTCACTATAGATTAATTAAACTCGCGCCAAAGTTTCGCTCCACTGGCAGCCATTTTTCAGATCACAATAGTGATGAAATTTATTTTTCGTCACTAAATGTTATAATTTTTTTCATTATTAGTGACAAAATTCATATTTCGTCACTAAAGCTTTATTTTTAGCAACGGAAAATATTTCCTCACTAATTTTCGTCACTAAAAATACATTTTGTTGTAATGAATGGATATTTATGAATACTAAGTTTTATTGTGAATGTTTTGGCGACAACCACTAAATGGCGAATATCATATACAGTATATGTTTTATTAGTTCACATCAAAGGATTTTGTGTGTTTAGGTATGTTCTAATCACAATTTATGTGAATTTATATTACTTAGTTAATAGTAATAACTCATTAAGAGTGTAAATCGAAATGATTTTAACTTTTTTAGATTTTTATTTGAAGCTATCCCAAACTATGAAGAAATTACGTCATATATAAAAAGACTTTAATAAAAATTAGCCACTTAGCACAAGGAGAGTGGAACAATTTTGTGCAACCACAATTTTAGGACCCAAATTTTATTATATAGAATATAATATGTCTCTTCTTTTTTTTTTTTATAGTTATATTATAGAACAACTTGTATGATGCACAACTTAATGAAATCATAGGTAAGCTGAAGAAATATTTTAATAATATTATTAAACTTTATTAATAAAGTAAATAGTAAAAATAAAAGAACAAAAATTGCTTTAAGATACTTGACGAATGTGCTATGACCAAGATTATTAAATAATCATAAATAAACAACCAAAATTCAACTACCAAAGTTTTATCAAAAAAATTTGTATCTTTGTTATAGGCAAAATTCAAGCCCAAGTTCTTTAGGCTTGTTTGCGATAAGCCTAGGGACCCAATATTTTTTAGAGTGAAAAGTACAGTTCTTTAGGTGCTCTATGTAAGGTTTTCAAGTCAAATTCAAACAAATGATTATATTGAATTTATTTTTTCTTTGACAAGATAAATATGTTTATATTGTATTAGTCAATACAATCATGTGTTTCATTATATGGTGATTCATAAAACTACCTACAAGTGTTAAATCACAGAACTCATTAAATTATTCAAATAAGTTACATGATTTATTAAATAGGTTGTGTAATTAAAAATATAGTTGAATACTATAATTAAATCCAAGTAGTGGGTTGCTAGAAACTTTGTTCTATTACACACTCGTTTGACATAGTTATTTTCTAGAGAATACTTCTTATTATGAAGTGTAAGAAATATTAGGTTCATGTGTGTAAGTTTGAGAGACCCAATTATATTGTAAGCCCATCTATACTTAACATTAAATTCTAATTTTGATACAAACCCTGCTTAGGGTTCATTATAATTGTTGAATTGAGATTATAGTATAGATATGATTGTCAAGGGTTTCCTTCATGGACATAAGCTATTAAGTTGTACAACATAATCCTTACATCCTCTCTTTTCTTACTTTATGCTCTTTCTCTATGTCTTCATAAAATCTAATAGGAAGGAAACCAATCGAGACAGGAATTACAAGGAGGAGAAATAATCTTATTTGAGAGTCCTTAAGGAAAAATCAAGGATGAAGAATATGAGCATATTTTTCTCTCTATCTCACACACACACACACACACACACACACAAATCCATCTAGCATTTTTAAAGGTTTTCAAGTCAAATTCAAACAAATGATTATATTGAATTTATTTTTTCTTTGACAAGATAAATATGTTTGTATTGTATTAGTCAATACAATCATGTGTTTCATTATATGGTGATTCATAAAACTACCTACAAGTGTTAAATCACAGAACTCATTAAATTATTCAAATAAGTTACATGATTTATTAAATAGGTTGTGTAATTAAAAATATAGTTGAATACTATAATTAAATCCAAGTAGTGGGTTGCTAGAAACTTTGTTCTATTACACACTCGTTTGACATAGTTATTTTCTAGAGAATACTTCTTATTATGAAGTGTAAGAAATATTAGGTTCATGTGTGTAAGTTTGAGAGACCCAATTATATTGTAAGCCCATCTATACTTAACATTAAATTCTAATTTTGATACAAACCCTGCTTAGGGTTCATTATAATTGTTGAATTGAGATTATAGTATAGATATGATTGTCAAGGGTTTCCTTCATGGACATAAGCTATTAAGTTGTACAACATAATCCTTACATCCTCTCTTTTCTTACTTTATGCTCTTTCTCTATGTCTTCATAAAATCTAATAGGAAGGAAACCAATCGAGACAGGAATTACAAGGAGGAGAAATAATCTTATTTGAGAGTCCTTAAGGAAAAATCAAGGATGAAGAATATGAGCATATTTTTCTCTCTATCTCACACACACACACACACACACACACACACAAATCCATCTAGCATTTTTTTGAGAATTGATAAGACAAGGACTAGTCAGTAGGTACATAGTACAGATAGATTGTATTTATTTTTGATACATTAGTACAGTGAGACTCACATGAGATAGGTGCACATGAAAATTTTGTTACCTATTCAAACTTTCCTAAAAATAAATGATCAGACTTTCCTAATCTCTTTGATGGATTGTATTGCCCGTGGCATTATATACATCACAAGTTTGAAACTTTTGAATTGTACCTTTTATGTACTTTTTTAAAAGTTAAAGATAGAAAATGTATCACGTATGTACCCTTTTTTGTTTTTCTTTTGATAGGATGGTACATATAAATGTAGTAGTAATTGGATGGTGACGTAATTTTATGGTAAGAGCAGTCTTAGTTCTAGAGGTTCTAACTTCTAACCAACATATTTAGATCCAATCTATCATGTAGTATTCATTTAGTACATGGTTATATATATTTTTAAATTCTGAAACTTCAAGGTGTAAAATCTAAATACCCCATACTTTAGGGAATAAAATCTAAATACCACTAAAATTTAGGGACGTAAAATCCAAATTCTGAAACATAATCCAAATTCTAAAACTTTAGAGTTTGGATTACGTTTTGTTACCTAATCAAACTTTCCTAAAAATAAATGATTAGACTTTCCTAATCTCTTTGATGGATTGTATTGCCCGTGGCATTATATACATCACTAGTTTGAAACTTTTGAATTGTACCTTGTACGTACTTTTTAAAGGTTAAAGATAGAAACTATATCACGTATGTTCCCTTTTTTGTTTTTCTTTTGATAGGATGGTACATATAAATGTAGTAGTGATTGGACGGTGATATAATTTTATGGTAAGAGAAATCTTAGTTCTAGAGGTTCTAACTTCTAACCAACATATTTAGATCCGATCTATCATGTAGTATTCATTTAATACATGGTTACGTATATTTTTAAATTTTAAAACTTCAAGGTGTAAAATCTAAATTCTCCTAAAATTTAGGGGGGTAAAATCCAAATTCTGAAACGTAATCCAAATTCTAAAACTTAGAGTTTGGATTACATTTTGTTACCTAATCAAACTTTCCTAAAAATAAATGATCAGACTTTCCTAATCTCTTTGATGGATTGTATTGCCCGTGGCATTATATACATCATTAGTTTGAAACTTTTGATTTTTACCTTGTACGTACTTTTTTAAAGGTTAAAGATAGAAACTGTATCACATATGTACCCTTTTTTGTTTTTCTTTTGATAGTACAGTACATATAAATGTAGTAGTGATTGGACAATGATATAATTTTATGTTAAGAGAAGTCTTAGTTCTAGAGGTTCTGACTTCTAACCAACATATTTAGATCCGATCTATCATGTAGTAGGGGTGTGCACGGTTTGGTCGGTACGGTTTTTTCCTAAATTTATCACAGAACCAATAGGGATCGGTTTTTTCATAATTGGAACCGATGCACACTACCTATGGTCAGTTTTCTGACCTATAGTGGTGCGGTTTTTTGTGGCTGGTTTAGTCGGCTTGAAATATTTTTTTTTTTTTAAAAAAAACTTTTTTTTAATTAAAAAAAAATTAGGCTTTCAAGCCCAATATCAATATATCAACCTGTTCAAGATTTCAACTAAATACAAACTGTTTTTTTATTTAGCAAGCCATCAAAAATCTAGTCACACTTAAAACAGAAGCAAAAGCAAATGTAAAAAAAAAAAAAAAAAAGTGAAAATGCCAAATAATATTTTTCTACATCTAGCCAACACACAAAAGCATATTTCAACGCATACTTATACCATAATTACTCATTACTCAATCAAACACTAACAAGATACATTACTTAATCTCAATACATATCAACTCAATAGAGAGGCAAAACCTAAACACAAAAAAAAAAATAAATAAAAAATCAAAATGTAATGCAAATAAAATTAAACCAAACAGGTGTTTTCAGTTGTTTAACCTAACATAAACGACTTTTTAGAAATTAGAAACTAAACCCGTGGACGGTCACAGTAAAGTCTAAAGTGTAAAAAAAAGCTTCTATTTTTACTAGTGATTTCGCGGCAACTACATGGATTGGCCTCACTGTACAGAAAGAGTATTGAAGACTGTGGTGAAGTGTGAAGTGGGCCAGTTTCCTTGTTGACTAATAGTAAGATCAAACAACATTAGTTTAGTCACATTTTGTTAGAAAGAAAGAAACAAACAAAAAATTCCAAAAAGCCTTTTTCACTAAGCTTATCATGTTTTTGCTGAGAGGTGAGAGAGGAGAAGGGCTTAAGCTTATGGCTTACCAGTGGTTTGCTACAGGCCCACGGTGAGCTGGTGACTGTGAGCTCCTGCTGTTGCTACAGAGGCCAGCCGAGTTGAGCAGTGAGAGCTCAGAGGTGAGCGTCAGGCCGGCGAGAGGCGAGAGGCGAGAGCGAGAGAGAGAGTTAAGGGTCTAATGAGAGAGAATAGAGTGAATTTGTACTTAGGGAAATCTGAAAACCTAGCAAAAAAAATAGTGCCGTTTTGTGTTTTTTTTTTTTTATAATTACAGATTACCTACCTATGGTTTGCCTCAAATTTAAATTATCCACCCGTGGTTTCATTTTTGACACTTTACCCACCTGTGATTCCCTCTGTTACTACTCTGTAACCCACCTCCATTTCAGACGTTACTTTAACACATAACTCATCAAAAACAAAGCCCAAAACAGATAAAACACTCCTCACTCCCAAAACACACTCCCATCCAATGTGCTCACCAAACTAAGATCCTTGATGCTCCTTGATGCTACAATGCAATGTGCTTGAGATAATGGATTGAGAACCATCTAGGTTTTGATTGTGCAAGTAAACCGAGGAAGAGTGAGACACAGAGTTTGGGTTTAGCTGTTGCAAATCATATTTTTGATTTTTGGTGCTTGATCCATTCGTTTTCTCTTGATTTAGTGAGTTCTTGACTTTGTTAGCTTCAAGTTTTGGTTTTCTTTTACTTTCATATGCTCTGTTCATCTGATTTTAGGTAGACCCTTTTAATTTTTGAAACCTAGGGTTTTAGAATTTTTTTTTTTTTTTTTTTTTTCGAAATTGAGTTTTTGCTTATAACAATTTTTGCTATATCTTCATTAATTGGCAATGGCTCTACAACTAGTGGTTTCTACCGTGCCTTAGATGGTCATTTATGTACTTATGAGAATTGTGCCCTACGAACAAGTCAAAAGGTGGTAACTGTGGAAGAAGATTCCTCGGTTGTAGTCAATTTAGTGTAAGAAACAATTCCATTGTTGTATTTCATTTGAATTGAATTGAATTATTAATTGTGATTAATTGTGAACTGTGAAATTAATTGTTGTAATTGTAATGATCAGGTTGGTCCCAAATGTGGTTCTTTCAGTAGGTGGATAATGAAACTTGCAGGAGTGAAACTGTCCCACTTGTCCGTAAAAGGATAAGTATGCTTGTGAATGAACTACAGCCTACAAATTAGAGAGAAATGACAAGTAGAGAAATGGAAGAAAGATCTAACTAGAGGGAAAGAGAAGCTCATCAGCTTTATGTAGAAGTTAGGGAGAAACTTAAGAGGGTTAGAGAGAGTGAGAGATTGTACAAGCTGGCATTAGTTTTGTCATAGTTATTTTTCATTTTTGTAATGTTGTTGTTGTGTTTTGCCTCAGTGAACAACAATATAAGGGTGAGGACCCTTAATCTGCCATGATGCTTGGGGGGTTGTTGAAATGTGGTTAGGTAATTGAATTAATTTTGGTGGTATACCAACCCTATTCAAGTCCCTGATTATTGTATCTATCTCTTGAAATACAAAGTGGTTTTTTTGTGCAAATGTTCTATAGTTTATTTATTTATTTATTTTTACTTCATTCTGGGATTTGGATTGATATATATTGCCACAAAGTATTATGCGGAAATGTTAATAACATGATTTGCTTCTTGCCCATAAATGGATCCATATATATTGGTTCTATTGCTTCTTGCCCATAAATGGAACATGCTTTACACATACACATGATTTGCTGTGTCAATACATACACTTGTGTAAATCCACCAAAAATACAAGACAAGCACAAGACATCGAAATACTTTATCCTGTGTCAGTGCACATTAATAAAATCTTGACAATGTCATAATCTCCAAAAGTGAAGACATTCATTGTGACTTTATGTCACATGCAGACATATTTACAACTAAAACCTAACTACTAGTCCCCACACATCAGTTATACACATCTTCCAACCAAAATTGCTAATATTGTTTTTGATACTCAACCAATTTAAATACTAGTTACATTAAGTGTGGGAACTATAACAAAATAAGTGGTTGCGAAAAACATCTTTTATATTCATTTACTGCTTTTGGTGCCCTTGCTAGCCTTCTTGCCCTTTCCACCAAGTGGTTGAAACTTTGTTGGCCTTAATACACCAAACTTTCTACCTTTAAACCCCATAGCAGCACCACCACTTCCTTGACTTGACGCACCACTAGTGCTCACAGATGCACTTGTTGGCTATACAATCAAAATCCAGCAGTTAGCAAGATGGTCCAACAATAGCAAGTAAGAGGAAAAAAAGAAACAAAATAGAAGAAAGTCGAGGTGCCTAAGATGGTAAAGAATCCCATGTCTCTTTAGGGGTATGGAAGCTTGGTTGTGAGGATGAAGAGAACCAGTTGGCCCTAGATGCAGTTGGAGGTTGAGTTGCTACCTCAGATCTATTGTTTGGTGCAGGTTGAGATGCAATTTGAACAAAAGCTCTGTATACAAGCTGAGATCTAATATTTGGTGACTGAGATGCAGTTTGAAGTGTTACAATTTACTTTGTTGTTGTAGATTTACTACCTTGTGCCTACAAATAAGGTTGTAAAAGTTACATACACATGAAATATATGAGGAAATGACTATAGTTCAAAGCATGGAAATACTTACAGCTTTTGATTTAGCAAGTCTATCTCTTCTCTGCCATGGAGTTTCACTAGTGATGCGTGCCTTGTACCCTCTTGCATTATGTTCTTCTTTATGGCACTTCCCACACTTGACTATCTTGCTCATCCTATAAACTCTATAAGGGTTCCTTGGCTCTTCAGGATCTCTTTTTCTTTGCTTTGGTGGTCTGCCAGGTGATTTATACACATGAGGAGCAACGAGAACAGGTTGGTTAATCTTAACCCCCTCAGACTGGCCAGGCATTGGCTGTATTATCTCTTTGTAAGTTTCAACAAATGTCTCTTTCAAGTAACAAGAATGCACATAGTCCTCCATTTGCCCTAGGTTCTTAACAATAGCAGAGATCCCATGTTTGCAAGGAATTCCTGTCAAATCACAAATCCTACAACTACATGTTTTTCTAATCAGATCAACCCCATGTCTCTCACGACCATTATCAACCTTATACATGAACCTACCTATAGAGTAGCATGAGAAGGTGTAGATTCATATTTTAACTTCTCTAATTTGTCTTAAATATTAGGACACACCTTTCCAATGTATTTTGCTATACCTTTCATCTTGTTGTATTGTTTAGTCATGAGCCTAACTCTGATCCACTCCAACATTGCTAAAATTGGCTTATCCTTAGCTTCTAAGATCATGACATTAAAACACTCACTCAAGTTATTAGCTAAACAGTCATACAAAACTCTACTACTAAAGTGAGACTTAGACCATTGTGCAAGGTTGATGTCAGCAAGATACTCCCATGCCTTGACATCCAAATCCTTTAGTTCCTGCATTCTTGTCTCAAACTCCCTAATTGCTGTGGCTCCAGCACATATCCACAGTGCATCCTTCAACTCCAAGCCCTTATGGTCTACTATAAAATTATTATAGATATGCTTCACTCAATACCTATGCTCACAAGTTAGGAACAGCATCTCAATTGCAGGTATAAGGCTCTAATTCATATACAAAATAGATCAAGTAAATATGTTAGTTAAACATATTGAAATGAACAGAAGCATGTATTATTAAACTTTAAATATGTGGGTCAAATATGTTAGTACAATTGTAGGTCATACCTTTTGTCTATCGGTGATAAAGACCAGATTAAGTTGCTCTAGATTCCTAATGTAATCTGGAAACTATTGCTGAAACCACACCCATGAATCTTTGTTCTCTTGCTTAACAACAGCAAATACAACCGAGAAAATGTTATCATTTACATCTCTAGTTGTGGCAGAAAGTATTTGCCCCCCAAATCTCTCTTTCAGGTGGCACCCATCTAAACCAATGATTGGTCTACAACCTCCCAAAAAACCAATTGAGATGTATAACACCTCCATCCACATTCATTTATGTAATAAACTGATATCTTCTTCTTCTCATCCAACTTGAACTTGATATCTACTGGCTTCTTTATAGTATATTCCCTCAAGGCCTCCCTAAATGCCTTAGAGTTCGAAAACTTCATTCCCTTCTTTAACACTGGTTTTCTCATTTCGGTTTGGACATTAAACTCAGGTTCTTTTGCAGCAGTTGGGGCTGGCTGATCATCATCAGACCCTACTAGACTTTCTATGTCATCTTCAAGAGGTCGGTCAATTCATTTACCCTTTTCCACAAACCCATTCTCTCTTGCATTAGATCTAATTTCTAAATCCTTGTCATTGTCAGCTGTAGTAGGCCTATGTAAGGCTGCTGCACTACCATTAACTCCATCATGTGTAGATGGCCCATCATCTAAATTTTCAAATACATCATCATCAAAATCTAGCCCCTTAAACCTTTCCTCCAACCAATCAAAATCTGGACAGTCTTGTCCACCACCTCCTTCAGCATCCACATTACCTCCATGCACATCATCATCATTCTGACCCATCTCATACACAGCATCACCATTCTGACCCCGTACTTGCTCATTAGCAAATGGTTGTTCAACTGCAAATGGCTTCGCACCACCCTCAACATATAGTGTTATCTTATTTGTAGGCCGTGCAACATGAATCTCACACATATAAACTACATCATTATCTCCATTTATAACCCTTAACCCTTGCTCTAAATTACCTCCAGGAATAACATAATGAAATCTACTTGTACTATTTGCCCCCAAATCACCACAAATATCTTGTATTTCAAAATAACTAAGTTTATCGAGTGAACCTCATCAATAAAAGAAATACTACCTCCTAAATATACCAAATCTGGGTTCCACACAAACTCCCCACCATGAAGAATCTCAAAATTGAATGTTAAGTCAGCCATCTGCGTATAAAATACAACACAATAAAGTATGAAATGGGCTTGCATGCGGAAAAGTATAATCTATTATAGATTATTGCTTTATTAGGCAGTCAAATTTCTGTTTCAATTTCCCTTACCATATACCATCAAATGAGATGGGCTTGCATGTGGAAAAGTCCAAGAGATGAATGTAATTAATTAATCATTTGAAGTAGAAACCAACTATTTCGAGTAACCAATTAGTAATGTATCATGTGGTNCAAAAAAAAAAAAAAAAAAAAAAAAAAAAAAAAAAAAAAAAACCATAGATTTGCCTGTGAATTTGTTACAAGCAAAAACCCAATTTTGAAAAAAAAAATTTAAAACCCTAGTTTTCAAAAATTAAAAGGATCTACCTAAAATCAGATGAACAGAGCATATGAAAGTAAAAGAAAACCAAAACTTGAAGCTAACAAAGTCAGGAACTCACCCAATCAAGAGAAAACGAATAGATCAAGCACCAAAAATAAAAAATACAATTTGCAACAGCTGAACCCAAACTCTGTGTCTCATTCTTCCTCGATTTACTTGCACGATCAAAATCTAGATGGTTCTCAGTCCATTAGCTCAAGCACATTGCATTGTAGAATCAAGGATCTTAGTTTGGTGAGCACGTTGGATGGAAGTGTGTTTTGGGAGTGAAGAGTGTTTGGTCTGGTTTGGGTTTTTTTTTTGATGAGTTATGGTTAGAGTAACATCTGAAATGGAGATGGATTATAGAGTGGTAATGGAAGGAATCACAGGTGGGTAAAGTGTCAAAAATGAAACCATGGGGGGGTAAGTTAAATTTGAGGCAAATCACAGGTGAGTAATCTATAATTATCCTTTTTTTTTTTTAATAATAATACCCAATACAGTGACTTTTTAGTAAAAAAAAAATTCAAATGGATAAAAATTCAAACGATGCTGTATCCAAACATCTGAAAATTATTAGAGGGGTCAGTTCGGTTCGGCGAGGCTTCGGTGCAGGAAGGTCGGCGTCGGTCGGTCTTGTCGGCTCCGATATTGGTTTGCACAATCCTATCATGCAGTATTCATTTAATACATGGTTACGTATATTTTTAAATTCTGAAATTTCAAGGTGTAAAATCTAAATACTCCATACTTTAGGGAATAAAATCTAAACGCCACTAAAATTTAGGAGGGTAAAATCCAAATTCTGAAACGTAATCTAAATTCTAAAACTTTAAAGTATAAAATCCAAATACTCTCAAACTTTAGGGGTATAATTTACAATTTACCTTAAAATTTATTTGGGCACGATGTACTTTTATCTTGTCAAGTGACTTAACATTCATGATAAAATTCAAAATATAAAATTCAAACACTCTCAAACTTTAAGGGTATAATTTGCAATTTACCTTAAAATTTATTTGGGTGCAATTTACTTTTATCTTATCAAGTGACCTAACATTCATGATAAATTTTTATTTTATTTTATTTTTTTGAGAAAATATTCATGATCATATAGAGATTTTGGAATCCTATTCATCTAGTGAAATGTGTAAAAATACTTGAGCCCCACAATTGAACTTAGAAGTTAGAAGAGATCAATGGGGTGTTTGCCGTAAGCTTATGACTCCCTGGGACTTCAAATTATTATTTTTTAATACTATATAATAATGGATATTATTTGAATATTTTAGTTCAAAAAATTCATGCTTGGTGCATATATATATATATATATGCCAACATCCTTATTAAAAAACAAATATAAAATTCATTTTTGAACGGTTTTTAGACCCCTTAACCCAACCAGATTAACCTAGTTAATTAGCCAACTGATTAACTTAGTCAAATTTTGCAAATCCATGTTATCACAAACACAATATCATATCAAGAATATAGCAGCAGAAAAGTAAATAACACAATGATATGATGACCCAGGAAACCACACGGTAAAAACCTGGGGAGGATTTAACCTGCCTATCCTTAAGGTAAACTTGAATCCACTATCTTGAAAGAATCGAAGTTCATACAATAAGACTTACAAGCCCCCACGCTCGACTTCTTATTGTTACCCACCAGTAGAACTTACTGACACTACCACGTGCAAACTCCGAGACCACGAACTCCTTCTTTCTTGGATTCTCCAGCAAGTACAAGCACTCACGCTTGTTTTTCTTTAAGATTCAATGGCAGCAATTGAATTGATCATCAAGGTGTAGATAACATCTCCTCCTTCAAAACCCTAAGCTTTGTGTAAAGGAAAGCTCCTCTAGATCTCACAAGAGATTTACACAAAACAGCAATATGAGCAACCTCTAAAACGTGGCTAGGTTTGCCTTATATACCTAGGGAAAAACAAAAACCTTAAACGTTTTAGGAGTTAGGGCTGAGTTGAAATTCTACAGAAAAAACGATCTGGCCTGATTTTCGATTGATCGAGCCTAAGCTTCAATCGATCGAACCAGGGAGAAGCACTATTCAATCCTGCATCAACTTGTTCCAACTTTACATAAATAATACAACTTTGAGCTAGTCTAAACAAGACTAAATAATCTGTTTTGATCATGGTTTGCCAACAATACAAATTAGAGTTCTAAATACATAAATTCCTAAATCTTTAAAACCTAACAATTTTTAATAACAAAACAAAAGAAAATTCCTTATAAAAAGAAACATCTGCTAGAAAAACGTAGACTTATTCATTATAAATATATGTTTGTTGACATTTTAGTATACATATTTTTGGGATCTAATATTAAAAGTTTGGGATTTCGGGATTTGGATGTGGTGATACTGTCTAATTCCAACAAAAGGATTGTTTGGGTTTTTTTTTTTTTTTTTTGGGTGCTATTAGCAAGATGACTTTACAATTATCATTGTTTATTAAAATTTTTTTACTGCTGCAATAAACTCTCAATTTTAATTTACAAGAATTAAATCATTAGTTTAGTGAATAGACAGTGGAACTGCTTATTTTTAGTTTGGCACTGCATCTTTGAGAAGTACATAAATCTTTTTATAATTGATATTTTTTTTAATTAGTAAACAAGTTTTATTCTTAAGAATTCACAAATTATGAAAAACCTTTTCTTTTCTTTTTTTGGTAAATTGAATTTTCATTAAGTACCAAAAGAAGTAGTAACAAGATCCCTCTTTGACAGCTTCCAGACGAATTATGGAAGGAAAGAAATATTACAACATAAATCATAATTTAAATCAAGATCAGAAAGCTTAGCTAAACTATGAGCAACAAAGTTAGATTCTCTTCTAAACCAATTTATTGTCAACCTAAGAAGCACGTCTTCAGCCCTAGGAGAGTCCAAATCTTCTGTCCCACTTTTCCCGCTCCACTCTATACTCCACCAATAAATACTTGTCATGTGTTTACCTAATTAATTAAATACTATTATTAATTAACAACTGTAGTATTAATAAGTCAATAATGATAGTATTTAATTAATTAGGTAAACACATGGCAAGTATTTATTGGTAGAGTATAGGGTGGAGCAGGAAAAGTGGGACAGAAGATTTGGACTCACCCTAGGATGCTCAATCCTTTTTCTTTTTTTCAATTTTTAAAAGGATAGTTATTAAGCCATATTGTCAAATATATATCTTTTTAAAAATGTTATTTTAGGGAATTTGACAAAAATATAGTGACATTCCACTATCTTAACATAGATTCAGGATTCCATTATAGTGTTCTCAACATAAAGATGAATAGAAATAGTTATGTCTTTCCAACTTCGTATATTGCTTGTAATACTTATTCCTATTACATTGTAATAACTATTACAGTGTAGCAATCATGCCCTTAATGATAGATCAATCCATATATAGCATTGCCAAGGCACTCTAGAGCATCAAAACATAGCTTTGAGTCTCCGTCTATTATTACATTATGATGGTTTACTTTCAAGATATAATAAGATCACATGGAGGAATGCCTTGGCCCAAACTATTGTTGCAAATAGAAGCTCACCATTACAAGCATAAAGAAGTTCAACTTCAACATCTAAACTTCAAAAAATTGTGCCAATGGAAATAGAAAACCATTAGCCTACCAAATACCAATTTATTTAAAGATAATGATGGTACCTGTACATACTCTTCATATTTTCATTGCAATTATAGAACGAGGATTTTCAATCATTAATATGGTCAAAACTAGGTTTCACAACAAATGAAAATAATATTTTAATGGATTCTTTGATTTTGTATATTAAAAAAATTATTGCAAAATTTAGTACATAATTACATTATTGGGCTCTTTGATGCCATTTAAGTTTGAAGTTTTACAACTTAGAGCATTCACAGTAGTGGAACTAAAAATTTAGCTTTTTAGCTCCACCAAAAGTTACTTTATCTATTTTACCTACACATATGCTGCAGTAGTAAATCTATTTTAGCTTTCAATACAATAAAATAATATAAACATCACAATAAAATAATATATCTATTACAATAAAATAATATATACACTACAATAAACAACAATCACAACCACCTGCAACCGCTACCGCTACCGTCGCCGCCGCCAGCGCCGACTCTTCTACCGCCACCGCCACCACATGATAGCAAATAATTGTCTAGTGTAAACAAGTGATTTTTTTTAACCCCAAATTATACTTATACATTTTTTTTTTTTACTAAAACAATTTTTCAATCATCATGATAGTCTATTATCGTCTCAATTGTCCGAAAGCAATCTTGGAACAATGTGAACTATGAAATGGAGGAACTTTATAAGAAAACATATAAAATAGAACACATATTATAGCAGGAACAATGTAGTCCATACATTACTCACATACATAACTCAAACCAAATTATAATAAAACTCACACACTTGCACAAGTTCCGATGACTCATGCTTCTTAACATACAAAAAAGAAAGTTCCTACAACTCGCCTTACAATTGCCATAAATGTTCAATGAGATCTGACTGGAGTTGAAAATGAATTTCTCGGTCTCTAATGCGTCCATATCTCTCAATGTATGACATAAATCCATCACTTTGTTCACGTAACACTTGCAGAGGAGGATTATCCACTCCATCAATTTGTTCATAATCCAAGTCTACCACTTCATTATCATCCCGCTCATCTTCAACAATCATGTTATGGAGAATTATGCACGCTTTCATGATCTTTTGGAATGTTTCAAGATGGAAAAATCATGCAGGTCCATGGACAATTGCGAAACGTGCTTGAAGCACTCCAAATGCACGCTCAACATCCTTCCTACATGCCTCTTGGTCTACTGCAAATAATTTATACTTCTATCCATGTGGAGCTGGGATTGTTTTCACAAATGTTGCCCACTTTAGATATATGCCATCAGCAAGGTAATATCCCATTGTGTAGCAATGACCATTGATTGAGTAATGTACTGAAGGAGCACGTCCTTCAGCAAGTTCATTAAATACATGAGACTGCTCTAACACATTAATGTCATTATTTGACCCAGGTAACGCAAAAAATGCATGTCATATCCAAAGATCATATGATGCTATTGCTTCCAAAATAATAGTAGGCTCACGAATATGACCACAATATTGACATTTCCATGCAAATGGACACTTTTTCCACTTCCAATGCATACAATCAATTGAACCTAGCATACCTGGAAAACCTTGGCATTCGCCATGAGCTAACAGTCTAGCAATGTCTTCATTGTTTGGCTTTCTCAAGTATTCCTCAGAGAAAACATCAATTACCGCAGTAACAAATTTTTTCAAACTTTCTAATGCAGTAGTTTCTCCAATCTACACATATTCATCTATCAAATCACCCGATACTCCATATGCAAGCATTTTAAGTGCAGCAGTTATCTTTTGTAATGAAGATAAACCAAGTTTGTTGGCACTATTTCTTTTTTGAATAAAGTTAAAGTCATGAGCTTCTACCTTAGATTGAATACGTAGAAAAAGAGAACGCTTCATCCGAAATCTCCTACGAAATACAGTAGGTGGATATACTAGTGTGGGAGCAAAATAATCAAGAAAAAGCCTCTCATGGCCTGCCAAACAATTACGTCGGATAGAACGTCGATATTTAGGTTGTGATGTTTCCATGACAAGTTCTTCAATTATCTCATCTTCATTTGAGTCATCAAAAATGAACTTGCGAACCAAATAGTGATTCATGGATGCAACCTTCAAGACAATTGGAAAGCAATTATTACTATAGATGCAAGATTAAAGCCAAGTGACATAAGCCACAACAAAATGATAAAATAAGAAATACTATGAATGCTCATTGTTCATAGACTTATTCTAAGACCTGTCATCTCAAAACCAAGCATATGATACTAGGAATATTCAATGAATAGAAATAATTGGATCAAAGACACTCATAGTGGTTGTAACAGCAAAATATATAATAGTTTCATTTTCAGTCTACAAAGAGTTATATCAATGCCTATCACAAGACTGAATGGAACTTAACAAAAGATAAAAAAGATTGCATTTCAAAGTCTTTGTTAGATTGCACTTCAAGTCACAACACAAACACATACATTTAGTTTAA
>NW_027069510.1:1690281-1749786 GCF_002906115.3 Quercus suber
TAGGTATAACATGAAGAGCCACATTTATTAGTAAGCAATGTAAGTAAAATTCACCTTATTTTTGCATTTGTCTATTATAAAAGGAAGGTCAGTTTTGAATTTGAGCCCTCCAAGAATGCTACCCTTCAAAGTTCCACCAAACAAGAGGGAAATGAAATTGACCTGGACAGTCTGATCATTTCCTGCCCCAATTACCAATGTTTGTCCTTTTCCCTGATCACCATGCATGCACAACCGACAAACATGTTTATATATAAAAAAAAAAAAAAATTGTTATACACATAAACTATTTTACAATATTTTTATAAACTATTAATGTGACCAATTTTACTAATTTTTATTTGAGCCCATCTTAAATATTATTTTTTTACTTACTAATAATCACTTATCGCATGTGTACATCAACCGTTTGTAAAAAATATTGTAAAATAATTTGTATTTTTAACATTATAAAAAAAAATAGTGTCGGCAATTAATGTATGTAGGTGTAATTTTCTTTAAAAAAAAATATAAAAAAGTGTAGAAAGAGAGGGTTGTAACCCCTACGTGTCCAAGACAACGTGAAGAAAGATAGACACTAACGCGTTCACTATCGAGAATCAGGCGACTCAAACCCAGTTGGCACAAAGCCTGGTCACTAGACCATCTGCTGTATTGGTTAGGTGTAATGTGTTGTAAACTTGTAACAATATACCATTAATTGTTATATGAATATAAAAGAACATGTAAATTTGAATTTAGAGACGAACCATTTTTGTGGCTTGGAGGGCTTCATTGATCAAGGAAGGAACCCCAGTGCACTCAAAGCAATAATCCACACCCAATCCACCTGTTAACTCTTTGATTAGCTGGGAAATAGATTTATTATTATCATTAGGGTTTATAAAATCAGTCATTCCAAAAGCTGCTCCCTTTGTTTTTTTCCTCTCATTTGTGTCAATGCCAATTATCTTTGCCGCCCCTTGCACTCTCGCCCCCTGTATGGCCTTCAATTTACAGGGACATAATTTTAAACTTCCTTCATATATCCACCATTCGAATATAAAAGAAAAAGAAAATAGAGATTTTTTTTTCTTTTCTTTTTTCTCTTTCTGGTAGGTAAACTGAACTGCATGCACTGATAAAACTTCAACAAGGTACAGCCATGAAGAAACGAAAAGAAAAAAAAAAAGGAAGGAGAGAGAGAGGAAATAAATGAAGTAATTACAACACTTTTTGTCATAAAATAAAGCTAATATAAATATTATGTGAAAAACCATAACTTAACAGTATTGACAAATGAAATGTGAATCATCATTACTCTTTCACTTGTCATATGTGGATCCACTTTCTTTTGATCTACTGAGTGTCCTTTGTGTTTTCACTTCACCTTAATTTGATGTACCAAACTCGAACCCTATTTTAACTCTCTTTCCCCCAAGGATCATGGGGCATTTTTTCCATCACCCATAAACCATTCGTAGCTTTCTTAATCTATTTAATTAGTGACTGTGACTATGAGGCTTGAGTGAATTTCTTATCTCTCTCGTAGTAGGTGAGTTTTACAAATCAATGAGGCCTATTTATTGCGAGAGAGATATCTTATATACCCGCTATAGTAGGGGACGTATTGAAACTTGACCAAACATAATGATTAATTTACAACAAAAACAAAAATTAATGATGACAAAGATACTACTTTATTCACTATCTAACAAGTTAGTGATTGAATAACATCGCTTTTAACCCTCAATAATCACTAAAAAAAAAAAAAAACCGGTTTATGCTGGCGCTTCAAAAGCGCCGTTACAGGTCTCTAAACTGCCGGCATAGGTCCAGTAATTGAGTTATACTGGCGCTTTCTATGCCGGAACTTTCTAGTGTCGGTTTTGAACCATCACAATATTAATATAGTTTTTTTTTATAATGCACCAATCAAAATACTACACTGTCAGTGAAAAATTGTGAGAGAGAACACATATATACATACCCCTAAGCCCACAGCACCTAGACCAAGAACAGCCACAGTTGATCCGCTTTCAACCTTAGCATCCTTCCATGCAGCCCCAAATCCTGTAGAAAATCCACAGAGAGGAGGCTAGCATGTGGAAGAGATATAGTTGGATCGAGCTTGACAACGTAATTAGTGTCAACAACCATGTACTCGGACCAGTAGAGCAAGTAAAAGCGTGATACAACCTCTGGCCTCTAATAGACATCCTTGAAGTTTCATCAGGCATAAGACCACTTGAGGGTACAGGGTATTTGAGGCATAAATTCGTCTTTCCTGACAAACAATTCTCACAGTCTTCACACTCCCCTAGTGATGTTGGAATCACAAGATCTCCTTCTTTTAGATCTGTTACTTCCTCGCCAACACTCTCTACCACACTGCAGGTGCATATTTTAATTAGTAATGATAGTCACATATTCTTTTATATACATTGCTGCATGAGGTGAAATCATGTTTTTAAAATATAATTTCAAAAAAGAGTGTGTATCAAGTGTACAATAGTGAGTATGAAGACTGTGAGTACGCAATAAAATTTTCCATACTTTAATCTATATTTATATCAATATGTTTGCAAGACCAGTTATTATAACATCAATTTGTGCTTCTTTGATTTAAAAAAAAAATGCTAAATCGATGCAATGTCGATACCACAGTTAATATATTTTTTTCCTCGTTAGAAATCCAGCACACTTTGTAAATTTATTATTATTATTATTATATAGTAAAATGTATATTAATCTTTAAAATACTCATATATAAAACGTTTGTGTCTTCAGTTAAAGTGTTGTTATTGGTTAATTGAGAGCTTACCCAACACCTTCGTGTCCTAGAACCCGAGGGAAAAGAGGCTGTAGATCAACAAATGATATCACACCCTTTAGCCAAAAGAAAACGAGTTGAAAGTAAATGTAAATAATAACAGTTGGGAAGGAAATGAATGCTAACAATTGGGAACCCTTTGATGAACAAGAGGTCTGTGTGACACACACTAGCATATAGGATCTTGACGCGAACTTCAGATGATTTTGGTGGCTCTACTTGTATCTCTTCCACCTTCACCGGTTCCCCATTTCCCCAACACACCGCCGCTATATATCACAGATTCACACCCCATTGTTGAACAAATTAGAGATCGAGAGAGATAAATTAAAAAAAAAAAGTTTTAAATCTTATAATTCAAAGCGTAACAAATTAAACCTGAAGTTTTGCATATTACTTTTTTTAAACTTCAGAATTTAATTTTATTACTTTTAGAATTATAAGTTTTAATTTATTTTTTAGAAATTTTAAAGTTTAATTTATTACTTTTATTTAATTTACACAAATTTTCAATCCAAAAAAAAAAAGAACATATTATTTCATAAAATAAAAAAAGTTAAGTAATAACATAAATCTACAACAAACATATAAGGAATTTATCTATGAAACGGAATCAAATAATAAGAGTAAGGTTGGGGGCAGGTGGGGTGGTTCCCTTGTTGGCCAAACGACTGACACGTTGGGTACGTACTGCATCTTCTGATATCAGATGTTCTTACTAAGCCATATATGTATAGGAAATGAATCGATGTTTATTTGTCTAAAAAGAAAGTCTCATGTAAAGGTTAAATACAGGCATACCTTTGCACGTAATGATTACTAAGTCCCTCTTCGCCATTGCCGGAGCTATCCAAGCTAATCAATGCAATTCAGTTTAATTTGAGTTGATAACTGTGTGTGTGTGTGTGTGGTGTGGGGTGATGAGAAGCTGGTACCACAAATAAATATGCAAAATTTGTCATTATGTGTACGTGTGATAGTGATACACAACCAATTACCATCTATCCCATAAAGCAATTGCGGCAATATTTATTTTTGTGTACCGCTAGTAGAGAGCAATACTAAGGACACAATAAATCTTACAATTTTTGTCACAACTCGTCTTGTATTTACATGAAAAATCCTGTGCAACAAAATGAATAATAAAAGTTGAGGGACTTATTGTCTTCCTAGCATTTTCCATCACCAGTATTATTGGTCATTTTGTTGCACATGATTCTTCATGTAATAATAACATACCTAGTAGTATGCTCAGTAGGTACATTCAATACTACTGGTGGGACTGAGTGTGTAATGGATAAACTGAAGTCATAATTGAACGTCTTTTGTGTTCAATATATATATATATATATTTTTTTTCTTAAAAAGAATGGAATAAGGATAGGGCTTCTTTCCAGTGCAAATGCACTGAACAGGAGCTTCACCCAGTTCTAGGGCTGTCCAGTCAACCGATGGACCCGACCCACCCGCCTCAACCGACCGAACCCGACCCGTTGCCGACCAAACCGACGTCTTCGATGGTCGGCGACGGATTGCTTCCTCCAGAACCCGACGTTGACGGGTCGGACGTCGGTTCTTCTTCTTCAAAATCCGATAAACCCGATCCGACCGACCCACAAATATTCCGGCATTATTTAATAAATTCGGTGAGTTTTGAGATGTTTTTTGGCTAGATCCTGTGAGATTTTGCTAGATCTAGTCGAGTTCTTGGCTAGATCCAGTGAGATTTCGCCAGATCTAGTCGAGATCTTGGCTATTTCCAGCGAAATCTCAAAGGATTTTGGCCGATTTTCATCTTCCGGCGAGTTTTGAGATTTTTTTTGGCTAGTCTTGGCTAGTCCGGCAAGATTTCACTAGATCTAGTTAAGTTCTTGGCTAGATTCGATGAGATTTCCCTAGATCTAGTCGAGATCTTGGCTATTTCCGGCGAAATCTCAGAGGATTTTGGCCTATTTTCGTTGTTTTCTTGTCGGATTTCCTCTATTTTCCAGATATTGACTCCGACCCGAACCCGACCGCTGCTCGTTGGTATTCCAACCCGCCCGAACCGATCATCCTCTCAGTCGGTGGCGGGTTGAAAGTTTGTCCACCCAATTTGGTCGGGTCGGTTGCGGGTTGAGCACAAACTTGATCCGACCCGACCCGTGGACAGGCCTACCAGCATAAACCCCTTTTTTTTTTTTTTTAGTGATTATTGAGGGTTAAAAGCGATGTTATTCAATCACTAACTTGTTACTTGTTAGATAGTGAATAAAGTAGTATCTTTGTCATCATTAATTTTTGTTTTTGTTGTAAATTAATCATTATGTCTGGTCAAGTTTCAATACGTCCCCTACTATAGCGGGTATATAAGATATCTCTCTCGCAATAAATAGGCCTCATTGATTTGTAAAACTCACCTACTATGAGAGCGATAAGAAATTCACTCAAGCCTCATAGTCACAGTCACTAATTAAATAGATTAAGAAAGCTACGAATGGTTTATGGGTGATGGAAAAAATGCCCCATGATCCTTGGGGGAAAGAGAGTTAAAATAGGGTTCGAGTTTGGTACATCAAATTAAGGTGAAGTGAAAACACAAAGGACACTCAGTAGATCAAAAGAAAGTGGATCCACATATGACAAGTGAAAGAGTAATGATGATTCACATTTCATTTGTCAATACTGTTAAGTTATGGTTTTTCACATAATATTTATATTAGCTTTATTTTATGACAAAAAGTGTTGTAATTACTTCATTTATTTCCTCTCTCTCTCCTTCCTTTTTTTTTTTCTTTTCGTTTCTTCATGGCTGTACCTTGTTGAAGTTTTATCAGTGCATGCAGTTCAGTTTACCTACCAGAAAGAGAAAAAAGAAAAGAAAAAAAAATCTCTATTTTCTTTTTCTTTTATATTCGAATGGTGGATATATGAAGGAAGTTTAAAATTATGTCCCTGTAAATTGAAGGCCATACAGGGGGCGAGAGTGCAAGGGGCGGCAAAGATAATTGGCATTGACACAAATGAGAGGAAAAAAACAAAGGGAGCAGCTTTTGGAATGACTGATTTTATAAACCCTAATGATAATAATAAATCTATTTCCCAGCTAATCAAAGAGTTAACAGGTGGATTGGGTGTGGATTATTGCTTTGAGTGCACTGGGGTTCCTTCCTTGATCAATGAAGCCCTCCAAGCCACAAAAATGGTTCGTCTCTAAATTCAAATTTACATGTTCTTTTATATTCATATAACAATTAATGGTATATTGTTACAAGTTTACAACACATTACACCTAACCAATACAGCAGATGGTCTAGTGACCAGGCTTTGTGCCAACTGGGTTTGAGTCGCCTGATTCTCGATAGTGAACGCGTTAGTGTCTATCTTTCTTCACGTTGTCTTGGACACGTAGGGGTTACAACCCTCTCTTTCTACACTTTTTTATATTTTTTTTTAAAGAAAATTACACCTACATACATTAATTGCCGACACTATTTTTTTTTATAATGTTAAAAATACAAATTATTTTACAATATTTTTTACAAACGGTTGATGTACACATGCGATAAGTGATTATTAGTAAGTAAAAAAATAATATTTAAGATGGGCTCAAATAAAAATTAGTAAAATTGGTCACATTAATAGTTTATAAAAATATTGTAAAATAGTTTATGTGTATAACAATTTTTTTTTTTTTTTATATATAAACATGTTTGTCGGTTGTGCATGCATGGTGATCAGGGAAAAGGACAAACATTGGTAATTGGGGCAGGAAATGATCAGACTGTCCAGGTCAATTTCATTTCCCTCTTGTTTGGTGGAACTTTGAAGGGTAGCATTCTTGGAGGGCTCAAATTCAAAACTGAGCTTCCTTTTATAATAGACAAATGCAAAAATAAGGTGAATTTTACTTACATTGCTTACTAATAAATGTGGCTCTTCATGTTATACCTACATAGAACTTATTATCTGCTTATCAAAAAAAAAAAAAATACATAGAACTTATTATCTTGGCTCAAAAAGCATCAACTTCTAATATAATGTATATTTCTAATTTATTATAATATTTAGCAGCAGTTCTACTATTTGCTAATACTACTTTTAAGTGATGCTAGCTAGGGGAGTAAGAGTAGTGCAAATTAGTAGTATCTATACCTTTAACATTTTTCCACTCCTTTTAATTCCTTTCCCATGTATTTTTTTCCCCTCCCCTTGGTTAGGGATAACACTGATATTATGCTTTCATTTTTTTAGATGGAAAACTTGAGAGCTTCCAATTATATTTTGTAAAATATGTTTTATAATAACTAATATTTACTAATCATGTCAAATTTTGGGAACTTCTGAAATGCTGATTTACTCTCTTTTTTTCACAGGAAATCCAACTTGATGAACTTTTGACTCATGAAGTTTTAGTGGCAGATATAGATAAAGCATTTGAGAACTTGAAGCAACCTGATTGTGTGAAGGTTCTTATCAAGTTTTAATTGATCCTACTACGAGCTAAAACAAGATGCATGTACGTTGCTTAAAAAATAAAATTTTGTTTTTTTTGCATGTAATAAAGATACATTTCATCCAATTATATTTTGTAAAATATGTTTTATAATAACTAATATTTACTAATCATGTCAAATTTTGGGAACTTCTGAAATGCTGATTTACTCTCTTTTTTTCACAGGAAATCCAACTTGATGAACTTTTGACTCATGAAGTTTTAGTGGAAGATATAGATAAAGCATTTGAGAACTTGAAGCAACCTGATTGTGTGAAGGTTCTTATCAAGTTTTAATTGATCCTACTACGAGCTAAAACAAGATGCATGTACGTTGCTTAAAAAATAAAATTTTGTTTTTTTTGCATGTAATAAAGATACATTTCTATGGGAACATGCTTTTTCTTTTTTCTAAAAATTCCCCCCTTATTGCTTCACTTATATAAGCAGGACATTCTAGGCTTTTGTCCTTAATTTTTTTTTTTTATTTAGCAATTTGCCCCTATTTCAAAACTATGTAGAGATATGCCCCTGTTTTGATACTCGATCACCTTAAAATCGAGTTTCAACGAAATACTCGATTTATAGAAAATCGAGTTATGCCCGATCAAGCTTTAAAAAAATAATAATAATAATTGCATGGAACTCGAGTTTACGAAAATCGAGTTTCATGCAAAAAAAAAAAAAAAAATTTAAGTGTGATCGCTCATATTCAAGGAGACCTATAGTGGCGTTTTTAAGCTATAGCGGCGTTTTTATGCAAAATATTTTTTATAAACCTGATTGCCCTATATGCCATATTTAGGGAGCCCTATAGTAACGTTTTTAATCCCTATAACGGTGTTTTTTTTTTTTTTTTGCAAAAATTTTTTGTGAGTCTAATTGCCCTATGCCATATTTAGGGAGCCCTATAGTGGCGTTTTTGAGCCCTATAGTGACATTTTTAAGCCCTATAGCAGCCTTTTTTTGCAAAAAATTTTTTGTAAGTCTGATTGCCCTATATGCCATATTTAGGGAGCCCTATAGTGGCGTTTTAAAACTCGATTTCTGTAAAATCGATTTCCATGCTTTTTTTTTTTTTTTAAAGTTTCATTGGACATACTCGATTTTCTACAAATTGAGTATTTCATTAAAACTCGATTTTATGATAATCGAATATCGAAACAGGGACATATTCCTATATATTTTTGAAATAAGGACAAATTACTAAATAAAAAAAAATTAAGGGCAAAAACCTAGAATGTCCTATATAAGCACTATAAATTGTAAAAAAAGGGCGGATAAGTTAAGTAACGTTTTTGTTTTCGTTTTTTAAATTGTTAATTGGCACCACACAAATTAGAAAAGCATATGATTTCTTATCTTAAGTAATCTTCTTGGGATACTCAAATGGTCGGCCTCCAATCATAATCAGCTGTCCAACCATAATATTTTGTAGGAAAATATCTAGAACATTTCTTTGAGTCCTCAAACTGAATTTTCTTCTTGGTTGAAAAAGGGAATTTAATTTTCTGCTTTCTTGAAAATTTACCCTACAAATATTTGTCAAGTCAAATTAAAGATTTGAAAAAGGTATATTCCAAGAATATCCACATCAAGCTAACCAAATTATTATCTCCAACAAAAGGCATATCATTAATCCACTTCAAATAAAGGTGTTGTTTTTTTTATGAATTCAAATAAAGGTGTAGTTGACTATTGAGTTTACAAGATTTAATATATTTTTTTTAGAAGAATACAAGATTGAATTTTAATGGTATTTCATGATTTCATTCTCTCACGGTGTGAAAAGGGACGTGGCCCCATATCTGCAACTATTGCACGGTGCAATTAGCCAATTACCACGTAAGTGAGAGATATGAAAGTTTGTGTTGTGCAGATAGCACCCAGGACTCTAATTAATAACAGTAAATAAGCGGAAATTAAATAACAAGCACACACAAAAACACAAGAATTTACGTGGTTCGGCAAACTGCTTACCTCCACGGAGACGACGGAGAAATTTCACTATAAAAAATAGGGAGATACAATAGTGCACAATAACACTCTCAAGAAACCTAAATCTCAATTACACCCTAGCACTCTCTCACAGAAACAATAAGAATAGAAGCTGGCTGCCTCTCTTTTCTCTATTTTTCTCTCATGCGGCTGCTCACTAGGTTAATTGGAATTCTCTAATTCTCTCTTACCACTCAACACCCTTAATATATCTATATATATATATATATATATATATATTATAGGTCGGCTGTACTAGGAATTAAATTCCTAGTTGAATTTGGTTAATAGTGACCGACTAGGTAGACTTGGGCTTGTGGCAATTCAAGCCACACACGGCCCACTTCAACAAATCTCCACCTTGGCTTGAATTGATCAAGCTGCACGAGCAAACTCCTCCATCGCCTCCACCTTAGCCCTTAAGGCTTACAAGCTGCAAACACCAATTAAGTCCAAGCAGTGCTTGAACTTGTTTGTTGGAACTGGCTTTGTTAACATATCAGAGGCATTCTCACTAGTGAGAATCTTTGACAAAGAAATATCACCAGAGAAACCCATTCTCTGATCTTGTGATACCGCACAGCAATATGCTTTGTATTTGCACGATATACCTGATTCTTCGCCAAATGAATTGCACTCTGACTATCACAATGTAGCACCATGCTATCCTGCTTGAAACCAAGCTCATTAACCAGTCCACTAAGCCAAACGGCTTCTTTTCCTGCCTCTGTCATCGCCATATATTCTGCTTATGTAGTGGATAAAGCAACTACATCTTGTAGTGTAGACTTCCAGCAAATTGGGCCACCAGCAAACCTAAACACATAGCCTGTTGTGGACTTTCTAGAATCAAGGTCCCCTGCATAGTCGGAATCCACATAACCCACAGCTTCTGTACTAGCTTTCTGATCAAATAGGATACCGAAATCACGAGTGCCTGTAAGATATCTAAAGATCCACTTTACTGCATTCCAATGCTCTTTGCCTGGATCTGCCATATACCTACTGACCACACTGACTGCATGAGAAATATCAGGCCTAGTGCACACCATCAAATACATGAGACACCCAACTGCATTTGCATATGGCACTTTAGACAATACTCTGACTCCTCATCTGTACTTGGACACAACTCTGAGGACAATTTAAAATGGGCAGAAAGTGGTGTATTAACAGGTTTTGCATCAAGCATACTAAACTCTCTAACACCTTCTTAAGATATCCCTTCTGAGATAACCATAATTTACCAGCCCTCTATCTCGGTGAATTTCTATCCCAAGGATCTTCTTGGCACTCCAAGATCCTTCATGTCAAATTCACTACTCAACAAAGACTTCAACTTCACAATTTCTTGCTTACTCTTTGCAGCTACTAACATGTCATCAACATATAGAGCAAGAAATATATAGGACCATCAGCAAGTACTCTAAAATAAACACAACAGTCATACTCAACGCATGTACCCATGTGTGACCATGAATGAATCAAATCGTTTGTACCATTGCCTGGGAGACTGCTTCAAGCCATATAATGATCTCTTCAATAGACAAACATAATCTTCCTTGCCAGGTTCTTTGAAGCCTTCGGGCTGTTGCATGTAAATCTCTTCTTCTAAATCTCCATGGAGGAATGCAGTCTTCACATCTAGCTGCTCTAACTCCATGTCATGCATTGTCACAAATCCTAGGATTACTCGAATTGAGGTGTGCTTCACAACTGGTGAAAAAATCTCATTATAATCAATTCCTTCTCTCTGTGAGTAACCCTTAGCCACTAACCGTGCCTTGAATTTTTCACCTTCCTTTTCTGACAATGCTTCTTTCTTGCGGAATATCCACTTGCAACCAATAGCCTTCTTTTCCTTGGGCAATTTTACTAATTCCCAAGTCTTATTCTTCTGTAGTGACTCCATCTCTTCTGACATTGCTACAAGCCATTTATCATTGTCTTTACTATTTGTAGCCTCCTTGAAAGTGAATGGATCCCCACTGCTGGTTACGAGAGCAAAGCTAACCATATCTTCAAAGCCATATCTCTGTGGTGCTTTGTGAACCCGCTTCTCTCTACCTTTAGCGATTGAATAAGGCTCTTCTTGTTGCTGCTGTGGATCAATCTCAGCATCACCCTTGTCACTAGATGAACTATTCTCGTCAAACTCCACCTCAACAGTTAATTTCTCCTGTGGACTATCATCACATGTCTCTGCTTCATTCTGTTTCAACATAAAGGCTTCATCAAATATGACATCTCTGCTGGTCACCGTTTTCTTTGAGATTGGATCCAAAGCCTATAGCCTTTAACACCTTTTTCAAAACCAAGAAATACGCATTTTCTTGACTTCGAATCCAATTTAGAACGCTCTCCACTCTGCACATGCACATAAGCTAGACAACCAAAGATTTTTAGACTCGAATAATCAACTGGTCTACCTGACCAAACCTCTTCTGGAATCTTGAAATCTATGGCTGATGAGGAGATCTATTAATAAGAAGCTTCTGTGTTAACTGTCTCTGCCCAGAACACCTTAGGCAACCCTGCATTTAATCTCATGCATCTGGCTCTTTCTGCTAAGGTTCTGTTCATTCTCTCTGCAACCCCATTCTGCTGTGGAGTTCCTTTAACTTGAAGTGACGAGTAATGCCTTCTAATTCACAAAATTTTATGAATTCTTTATCTCTATACTCTAGTCCATTATCTGTTCTAAGGTATTTTATTTTCCTGCCAGTCTGATTCTCAACCTGTGCTTTCCACTTTTTAAATATGCCAAACACATCAAACTTATGCTTCATAAAATAAATCCATACCTTTCTAGAGTAGTCATCAATAAACTGACAAAATACTGAGCACCGCTATGAGAAGAAACTGATACTGGACCCCAAACATCTGAATGAATGTAGTCAAGAACACCCTTCTTGTATGAGAGCCTGTCTTGAAACTGACTCTATGCTGCTTCCCATACACACAAACTTGCAGAAGTCTAGCTTGCATGTCCATCATTACCCATTTGGACCATACCACCGTTGTAAGGCTTATACGTGTCAAACCAATCTTTCTTTGGAGTCATATGATAAGAGCATGCTGAATCTAAAACCCAAGATTCCAATAGAACGTTGTTACTTGATGAAACTGAAAGTAAATCTGCACCAGCTTCACTGTCATCTGATGTTTCTTCAGCAACACTAGCTGATTCTAGGGGCTTCTTTCCATTCTTCTTCTCCTCTAAATGCTCTTTCAACTCTTTACATTGATTCTTGTAGTGTCCTTTCTTGTGACAATAAAAGCACTCTACATCTCTCTTTGCACGTGATTTAGACTGTGATCTGTTCCTGTTGGAGTTCCGTCCTCTTGACCTACTTCTACCTCTATTGCTTGACTCAGACTTTACAATAAGTCCATCAGCTTGAGAACCATCACCATCTTGCTTCATCTTTATGTGTGACAAGAGAGCACTAGTCACCTCCTCAAGTACTATAGTCTCTTTGCCGTACCTCAATGTAGTCACTAGATGATCAAAAGAAGTAGGAAGCGACGCTAACAAGAGTAATGCTTTATCTTCGTCCTCATAATTCACCCCAAAACTTGACAGTTGGGTGTTCAACATATTAAACGTGTTGAGATGCTCCAACAGATTTGAACCTTCCTTCATATGCAAACTATACAGTTTCTTCTTCACGTACAACTTGTTCGTCAGATTCTTTCTCATATAAAGACCTTCTAGTTTTTCCCAAACCTCCTTTGCGGTCTTTGCTTCTAGGATGTTGTGAATGACCTCATCACCTAGGTTTAGACGAATAGCGCTAGCTGCTTTCTCATCCATCTCTACCCATTCTACATCCTTCATCGTTTCCTGTTTCTTCTCCTTCCCAAGCAAGGCCTTGTGAACTCCTTGTTGAATTAGGAGATCCTTCATCCGCCTTTGCCAAAGAGAAAAATTTCCCTTGCCACAAAACTTCTCTACATCATACTTTGTGCTTGACATCTTTACCGTGTTCAAAGGATTGAATCCTAACCTTAGGTCTGATACCACTTGATGGGGAGATAAATACCTTGGGGAGTTTCCTTGAATAATTAATATAACATATAGAGACACACTTCAACCCAAAAGGCTTAAGCCCCATGGGTATGTGCTCAATTATGTTATATTAACTACTCATTCTTCTCATCTTTATTCAATGTGGGACTTCACTCACACGTGTAACCCAACAATCTCCCCCTCACGTGTGAGTCTCTGCCACTCTGTGGGCTTCAAGACTTCTCTGTGGGCCATGAATAAGTCCTACTTGCTCCCCCTTGCCTAATGGGCTTTTTCACTTCATTAGCGCGTCATCCATGGGTCTCTCGTACGCCATCCATGGGAACCACGTGTCAACCCCGCACGCACATCCATAGAAACTCCGCACGTCCATGTCCATGGGAACCTCGCACCTCATCATTGTTTAGCACCATTTGCAATATTCCTTTGTTGGGCTTTTCTTTTCTCCAGGATTTTGGTGTGTGGGCCATTAAGGCTTTCTTTGTCCCCGCTGGGTAGGGACCATGAACACTTCACCACCTTCGCCGCGCACCACTATGGGCTCTGATACCACTTGTTGTGCAGATAGCACCCCAGGACTCCAATCAATAACAGTAAATAAGCGAAAATTAAATAACAAGCACACATAAAAACACAAGAATTTACGTGGTTTGGCAAACTGCCTACCTCCACGGAGACGACGGAGAAATTTCACTATAAAAAATAGGGAGATACAATAGTGCACAATAACACTCTCAAGAAACCTAAATCCCAATTACACCCTAGCACTCTCTCACAGAAATAATAAGAATAGAAGCTGGCTGCCTCTCTTTTCTCTATTTTTCTCTCATGCGGCTGCTCACTAGGTTAATTGGAATTCTCTAATTCTCTCTTACCACTCAACACCCTTAATATATCTATATATATATATATATATTATAGGTCGGCTGTACTAGGAATTAAATTCCTAGTTGAATTTGGTTAATAGTGACCGACTAGGTAGACTTGGGCTTGTGGCAATTCAAGCCACACACGGCCCACTTCAACACAATGTTTGAAAGGACTCTAAACAAAGGAAATGTGGAACTAAAATGTTAAATAATAATTCCATATTTATAGTATTGTAGCTTCAAAGCAAATTTTTAACTTTTGATATTACCCATTAATTCACTAACATAGCGTGTTGGGAAAGTTATATATAAATGAAAATAAATTTCATTAAGCATAACAAAAACACAACTATACAAGAATATAAAGATTTACATGGTAAATCTTTTTCTCTTTGAAGAGAAAAATTATGGGACGAACTTCTAATAATTTCACTATTATCAAATTAATTACAATAAATCTTTTGTGTATATATAACTCATGACTAAAGAAAAATTTCGCTATTTTTCTTTTACTCTCACACATGCTATTTATCTATCACATGTGACAAGATTTTGCACTCATCTCTCTCTTTTCTTCTCAACACACAACTCTCTCTCTTGATCGATCACTTATAACTAAATGGCCGAATGGCCTCAATTAATTCCCTTCAGCCTTTTTTTTTCTTCTTCAGCATGAAGTCTCTGCCTAAGCAAATGGCAATAAGACTTTTGTGCTTTGCTAAGGTGTCTAATCTATATTTACTATAAAATCAAAACATTTGACCAATATTTGACTTGTTTTAAAACTTTCACATTTTTACACATCAGCATTATTAAAAAAATAAATAAATAAATAAAAACTATTTTTAACCCAAAAATTTCAGCTAAAAGAAATAGCTAAAACCCGAAATAGCTTCATGGTATATTATTAAAAGACCTCTCTCCAAGACTTTCCCTTGTATTCTAAAAAAGAAAATAGATAACTTTGTAGAATGAGTTTCTCTTTTTTTTTTTTTTTTTTTTTTTTTCTTTGCAGAATGATCTTTTCATGCCTTTAAGTTTCCGACAATCAACTAATGTTAATCAATGTTTACAGTACTTCCATTCGTAATCCCACATTACACATGCCACCATCTACCTTCGTGTACATGATAAATTCAAATCTTTTGTATAACCCTCTATACTCCAATATATGCTCCACTAATAAAAATATATTACATTGCTACTTATTTAATTAAATCTTACCATTATACTTTTTCATTTTTAATTACCCTAAATAAACAAATAAAACCTAACACACCACTAACACCAACCTTCTTCACCATTGGCCACGACAAAATCAGCGTCGCCAGTCAAGGCCATCCTCCATCGCTAGATCCACATCACCTCTAGACTTCTTCAAATCCAAGCCATGTGATATATCCTTACTGTCTCTCTCAAACCCACCAAGCATCATACTACCCACCCTATTTTTTTATCCTCCCTCATTTATACCACACAAAAATTAAGTTAATTTGATCAAGTTAACTTAATTTTTGAGCTTAATTATTGTCTTAGTTATTGCCTTTTTTTGAGGGTCATGACCCCAAAAAAAGGCAATAACTAAGACAATAAATTATCTAAGAGCTAGTCAGTTATACGATAGAATTTCAATTTACCGTTTTATGATAATTATTCTTTATCATCAGGTCATAACACCACTAAGTTTTTAGTGTAGACACAGTATGAATTCTAAATCTCTTACTCAACAGTAATAACTAATACACACTCACATTTATCATAGAATACAAACAATTACAACGCCTTCAGTTCATTAATTAATTGCTCATCAACGTTGATATCATGTTGATGTAACAATTTTACGTCTTCTTTACTGAAAATTATGAACAATTTGCAAGATGGCAGACAGGTTTTATCAGCAAGACTTTTGTAAAGATGATGAGCAAGAATATATATTACTTTTGAAGAGAAAATATTGGCCTGGAGAATCAATTTTGAGAATTTTGAATTGTGATTGTATATATTATGACGATGCGATGACACTAGAATCAGTAGAATGTCGATGAGCTGCAGAGATCATAAATTTCTATCAGTCAAAGTGTACCACCAGAATATGCATGCACGAGATTCACGCACTTGTTGCTTTTCTCAAAGTATTTTTCACACTGATTCCCCAAAACAAAAACAAAAAAATCACACTTATCATTATATGGATTATATTCTCGTATTGATGCCACGTTTTCTTTGATAGTCCATATAATTATATAAACATGTCTCGATCAATATTTGTCGAATGAATACAATCCACTCATAATAAATTTTATATGGGTGCGTCATACTTTTATCTTTTCAAGTGACCCAACATTCATGATTATTTAGATCTTTTAGGATAATTCCACTTTATTGAGATTTTAGAATCTTATTCATCTAATGAAATGAGTCCAAAGACTTGTGCCAAAGCCATAATTTAGATCAGAAGAGATCAATGGGGGTGATTCCCTTGGAATTTTTTTTATTTTTTTTTATTATATAATAGTAGATACTATTTGAATATTTTGGTTCAAAAAACTCATGCTTGACTCTCCCAAAATTAAAATGGTCACCTAAGAGTACTGGGGGTGTAAACTCCCTCAGTTGCTATTTAACAACCTAAACCACCCAAAACCCACTCCATTCGGGTTTGTAAACTTAAAAAATTTGCAACCTATGAATAGTAAGTTGCATATATGCAACCTTACTATTCATAGGTTGTAAAAAATATATATTATTTTAATATGTAGTTGTGTGTGAAAAAAAAAAGTAAGTGAAGGAAAAAAAAAGAATAATACTTTTTATTATTTTATTAGGTAGTTTATATTATTTTATTGGGTTGTGTGTAAAAATAAAAATTGGGATGTAGGATGAGTTGTAAAATAGGTTGATAAAATAGATAAAATAATGTTTGAAGATGAAAAAAAAAATTTTTTTTTTTTTTTTTGCATCCCCAGATGCTAATGCTCTAACCCATATATGTAGTGGCCAACATACTTATTCCAAAACAAAAACAAGAACAAAAATTCATTCTTACTAAAAAAAACAAAAGCAAATTCCTTATAAAAAGGACATATATGCTTAAAAAAAAAAAGTAGACTTATTCATTATATATTTATAACTATATGTTTCATATGTATATAAAAATTCTGAAATTTCTAACTCCACCTAAAGGGATTCTTTGGATTTTTTTTTTTTTTTTTTCCATTAGCAAGATGACTTTACATTACAATTATCATTATTTATTAGATTTTTATTACTGCAATAAAATCTCAATTTTGAATTACAAAAATTAAATCATTGGTTTAGTAAATATATAATTGAGTTGCTTATTTTTAGTTTAGTCCTGCATCTTTGAAAGATAAAATAAATCTTTTTATAAATTGATATTTGCTTACTAGTAAACAAGTTTTATCCCCCCAAGAATTCACAAACTATGAAAAAAAAATGTTGTTGCAAATGGTAGTTCACCATTTCGAGACTTCAAAAACTTGTCAATGCTACCTAGCCTACCAAATACCAATTTATTTATAGGGTGGTTGTACTTGAACATACTCTTCCAAGTATTGCAACTATAGAACAACCATCTTCAATCATGAATATGATCAAAAATTTCACAACAAATGAAATTGATATTTTCAAAGACTCTTTGATTTTGTATATTAAAAAAATTGTTGCGAATTTTAGTATAAAATGAATCATAGATGATTTTTAGAGTTAAAAATACCTCAAGTTCTTTTGTGACATATCATAATATGTGAATTGTTATTTTATTTATATTTTGTTTTTTTTTTATGGGATGTTAATACCGAATAGAACTAGTTTTATTTTTCATGTATTGATTTAGTTTTAAATAGTATATCTTTTATTCTTGAATCATCAAACTCTTTTTGTTCATATTTTGTCTTCCAAAGACAAATTTTTGTTTTCATCTTTGCTTGTGTCACATCCTTAATAATCTAAATAAACACCGACTATTTTGAGCAAAATATAAGTACCATACTTTAGATATAGTACATTAAACTCTTCAATTAAATTCAAGTATTTTGTTGTGTTAACCAATAAAAAAAATATTGTTATATTTTTTTAAAATAATTAAATTCAAATACAAAGAGGTGTTTGGTCTCAATGGAAACCTAATGTACTGTACTATTAGTCTGCCCTGGAGCTTCAATGATAGTATGACCATGTCTTATTAGAAAGCTGCTAATATAAAAATCCCTATAAACCCTAATTCTAATTATCCAATTTGCCAATAATTCAATGATCCATATAACTTTGAAGGGATATGGGTATGATAATAGTTAGCCATTTAATTAGCTTAGGTAAAATAAAAGTAATGCCTACTTCATTTGGAAAATCACAAGCTTTAGTTTCCCCCTTGGATCATCAGAATTTGGCCAACTACATGCCTAATTTTATCAGACCAAGGTGTAAAGAAATGTAGGTTGAAAATTAATACCAATCCCAGGAAAATGATAATTAGTTATGATATGGCGAGAATTGTTTACGTTTTACTCTATCATCTGCATACATCTTGCATATGCCTCCAAAGGTTCAAAACATAACACTATATATGTTTGCAAGTCATCCAAAGTAATGATTAGATTCTGCTAGGATATATGGCCTACTTGAACTGCGTGTATATATATATATATATATAAATTGTGTTAGGATCTTTAGGATCTTCTTTATCAAAGATAAATCGATTTCATAATTCAGATTAAATATTATAAATCTGAAAGTGTATAATCGAAATCTCATCTAAATATTCTAAATAACATGACACTTTGTGATATGTCTATATTCTCGATCTCTCTCTCAAGCACATGTGAGCAGGCAAAAGAGAATCAACAGCCTCGTTGAAAATTTGACATAGCTCCGAATACACAATCACATTGCCATTGAAAATTTATGTACTACATAGAATGACACGTGAAAAACCAATCAGTGAGGTAAAGTTTAATTTAACGTATATACCATCATCACTATCAAAAAGATCAGCTTGCTGACCCTCTCATATGAAAATTGCTGTGACTACATTTTTTTTTTTTTTTAGACAAGAAAAAAAATGTACACATTTGCAAAGATATCACAGACCAAAGGGGTGAATCAGTGTTTCTTCACGCCTACATCAGCAACGACACCAACAAAGACCAGTGCAACAACCATAAGAGAGACTCCCATGATTATTATATTGCCGATCCTTTCATATCGTTCAGCATTTTCGTCTTCCACCAATGCCATTGGAAAGTACAGAAGAAATTAATTGTTACACCAACTTTTCTGAAGCTTCTCTCTTTCTTTCTTTCTTTCTTTCGTTCTTATTTTTTCTTCGCTCTAATGATCGAGGATGATATGGTGTTCTGTAGTAATGTGATTAACCTTCTTGTATATATGCATGAGCTTGAGACCTCAAACAGGCAATAAAAAAACCTGTTAGTACAACAACTAGCTACTACTTTTGGGGTGAACTGTATTTTTAGGCTGTAAATGGTTTATTCTGTCAATAACAGAATCCACATACCGTGTAATGTGATAAACCTTCTCGAGGGTCAGATAGCAATTCTCCAAAAAAAAAAAAAAAAAATCTGTTTTCGGTTTTTAAAACCCACAATTCTCTAAAAAGGTGCTTGTCTAAATATTTCCAGAAAACGCTTCTTGAAAACTGAAACTCCAAAATCACTGTTAAATGTACTCTTACCCCCCAACCTTGTTCTTTGATCTTGACTTGATCCTTGCTCCGAGTGGCTAGGAATACATGTAGGAAGTAGGAACACATTCCTAATTAGTTGTGAGTGTTTGACACTTTCTAATCATCACTTTTTAAGTAGATCCATTGCTTTTTTCTCCGACCAATTACAATTAACTACTTTAACAAGTTATGAAATTGAATACATTTGTAAGATTGTTGGGTGGCTAGTGCAATGATATGCAAACAGGGGCTGCTCCATGAGCAGCCCAAGGGGCTTAAATGAACCCGACCTGGTCCCAAAAGAAAAATTATATATAATTTTTTCTTTTCTTATTCCTACCAGAAAAATTTGAACACCCCAACTTTAAATTTTTTGTTAAGTCCAACTAAAATAAGCTTGAATATGATCTTTAGTTTTTTTTGTATTCGATTGTGTAGTTTGATAAGTGCTCTATATATTTCCAAGTTCAAGAAATATTTTGCTACTTACTCAAATTCAAAAAGATTAATCATATGTATGGTTAAAATACCACACTTCAAAAGTAAAAATTTATTACTAAAATATTATTTTTCTTAGCTTCACGCTTACTCTCAGCCCTACTCCTAAGTGTGTTATTATTCTTATTTATTCTATATTTTTTTATTCAATTGATATAACTTATAAATATAATAAGTTATTATTAATTTGTTTATGCATACAATAATTGTTGTCTTAATAATTTTTAAACTGTTAATAATTTTTTAGACTATAATACAATATAGTTGTATTGTATATAATATGGAAGTTGTATATACAAAAAAAAAACAAAACAAAACAAACGAAAAAACAAAACAAAACAAAAAAAAAAAAAAAAAAAAAAAAAAAAAAAAAAAAAAAAAAAAAAAAAGAATTGGAAGAAAGAAAACAGAGAGAAAGGAATTCTAAGAAAGAAAAGAAAAACAGAGTGTTTATGGCAGGCATGCACCTAAATGGGTTAACCCCCTCTCTCCCTCAATAGCCTTATCCTCAAAAGGAAATACAAATCTATACCTGGGCACATACCATTTTGGACCGTCCTCTTAAAGCAATTAATTTCATCGAGTGAAGTTACTTGCGTTGAGGGAGTGGTTTTCCCTTCCGTGGTTGGAATCCTGCGACAATACTTAGTCTGGCAAACTCATTCTTTTTACTCTACTAATCCCGCTCTAATCCTTTGTTTAAGTGTTATTCTTTAAAAGCGAGGCCTTTTAAGTTATTTATCTTGTTTATTGCGGCAGAAATAGTGACTGCATTTTCTTAACGCTTTCTATATTATGTCTGCCTGCCATAACTTGTTAACAATAACTCTGCCTGCTGTGGGCTCTTAAATAGACTTTAGCAGACGTGGCAAAGATTGTGCACAAGCCGGGCCAAAGTTTGCTCCAATTGGGCCGGTCCCGACTCCTCACCCAGAAACAACTTGGGCTTGGTGCAGCAGGAATTTGCCCAACATCTCCATCAAGGCCCACCCCCTTACAGTAGTATTGTATATAACGTGAAAGTTGTATACAAAAAAATAATAATAATAATAATAATAAATAAAAATAAACCACCTCATCTTATGTTTTACTCACCTTTCCCCTACCAACAAATTTCTAGCTCCACCATTATTAACCCCCCTAGAAAACAAAATCCTAGACTAGAAAAAAAAGCTCACTTTTTGTAGATGAGTAATGATACATGCACAACAAATTTTTCAACATTTTTAATTTACAATAATTGAATTGACAAATTTTTATTGGTTTTCATTGTGTCCATCACTAATATCATCTTATTATCTACCATTAACAAATTTTCATCTTGACAATTGTGAAATTCTTGTAAAAATTGTTGTGGTTCAAGACTTATTGTTTGTTGAAGCATTCTCTATATAATCAAATGACTCGAACCAAGTCAATTAAGTTGATTGAAGATAGACACATACCAGTTATGGAATTAGGATTTTAATTTTGTAGGCAAAAAGAAAAAAAACCATTCTAAAGTAAAAATTAATATACTTTTTAATTAAAAAATAATAATAATATACTAAGAGATTTTTTTTTTTTTTTTTTTTTTTTTTAGGGGGGCAGGACACCATAGGCCACAGAAATTGGTTGAGTGGCCACTTTTATTTTGATGAGGCCAAATATTTTTTTAAACCTGAAAATTTTAAAGCTTACAATTTCTATTAATTACATGATTTACTTTAATGGCAATATCAACTAATATTAACTTCATATAATCCAAAACGACAGTTGTAATTTGTAAATGAACTGAGAAGTTTATAAATATCTGAAGCTTGGATCAAAGAAAAAAAAAATTGAAGTAAATAAGTCAAATTCAAGTTCAAACTCAAGAGCAAGAGCAAGATCAAGTTCAAATTTAAACTTGACTATTAAATGAGCTTAGATTAAGCATAATAATGAACTTATGAATAAACACAATTGTGAGTATGAAAAAAAAATAAAAATAAAAGAACCAGAATGAAAAAATTTCTCAATATTCTATGCAAAACAGTTTTAGGTGTTTCCTCTTTTCATTCTTTGTTCTCAAAACCAATGTTCACCATAATAACTCTCTCATCCTTGAGATTGTATCATAAGCATGATAGTTGAGTTGGGGAAAGGATGGAAAACAAAAACCCATAATATTGCCCAAACGAGCTTAAATGGTTGAAAAACATTTTTTTTTTAAATAAAAAATAAAAAACAATTTTGAGAATATAAAACCGTTTTTTTGTTGGATTTGAAAACACAAAACAGATGCCAAACTGCCCCTATTGGCTGAATTTGTAAATAAATTCTTAAGATATTTTTATAATTTATTGATAATTTGAAGAGTTCATTTATAGTAAAAATTATATGCTATTTTTAAGTAAATAAATTCAGAAGATATTTTTATAATTTATAGATAATTTGAAGAGTTCATTTATAGTAAAAATTATATTCTATTTTTAATACTATAAGGTTAGCGAATCTAATGTTACATACTATTTAAATAAGAAAAGATTAGTTAATCTAACTTTCGTTAAGTTCATTAATAAAAAAAAAAATTATTCTCTCTTATTAAATCTAGTATTACAATATTAACAATAATTTAGTTATTAATTATTAGCTTAAATTTGCCAAGAGTAAAATAATGCTAGTTGTACCGTTTACTTTATATAGAAACAAAATTATAGAATAAGTTAATCAAGTAGCATCTCCCAAAAAATAAAGTAGCTTCTCCCAAAAAATAAAGTAGCTTGTAAATAAGCTCAAACTTATTCAACATTTTAAAAATATATATATCATATTAATAATAGATAACCAAAACTTGAACATTTTATAATTTATATAGCTTGGTAATAACTAATAAGCACAAACTTGGCTACCCTATTCAAAATAGAACAGATCAACCAGGTAAAGCTTAAACAAGCCTTACCATATTTAGTGCATCTGTTCCAAAATTATATGTTGAAATCCAAGCTTGTAAAGTACACTGGACAGCAAGGCTGCCTAGGATCTCCCCATTGAGAGCTACTTACAGTCTCTTGACTGACTCATGCTGCAATAGGCTTCCGTGAATCATATAAGGTAGTACAGAAGATATGGAAGCAATCATCGAAAATGTCCCGAAGGTTAAAGTGAGAAGGGATCTAATTACACAACATTAGTAATTTCATCAACATCCTCTAAATTCTAATCCAAATGCAAAAACAAAAATCGGTGTCTTTATTTATGCCTTTATGTCAAATTAACATTTAGATATTAAAAGTCTTCAAACAACCTCCATCCATAAAACAAAAGGTTCAAGACCACATACGTATCTGATTCAAAGCATATATGTGGTCCTCAAAAGATTGAAAATCTATTATCCAAGTACCCTTGACACCCAAAGATCATAATGAGTCAAATGGAAACAAATCTCATATTGTAGCTTCCACTTCAGGATCATTTTCAACTGGCACCTTTGGCATCTTACTGTTACCTCTCAAACGTGAAGATACATTGTCGATGGCTGAATTGAGTTGGCTTATCTTTTCATTCAAGGTCTGACGAGTTCTCTGCTTTCAAGGAAAAGAAATGGATTGGAATATTAAAATAAAGTTTTTGCATATTAAATTAGCAGGAAGCATTGTTCACAGGGTCATCAACAAGTAAATACATTACCTCCAAGCCTTCATCATAATATATTGGTCGCTTGGCCTTCCGGAACCCATATTCATCTTCATTTAGCAGTGACCTTCTGATCTGCACAGCACCAAGAGCAAACCCGGATTAAATCCAAACTTAGAGCATAAACCAAAACACCAAAGGAATAAAACAAATCGCCAAAAAAATAAAAAATATTTAGCACAAAGGAAAATGTACTCCAATTGCCTCCCCACAATAACATAATGGATGACTAAAGATAATTTATGTTGCTGTAAAGAACTTGAGATTAATTTACAATAATGGATCAATAGTTGTTTGGAATCCACACAATAAAAAAGGCCACATATACAGATTGACATTAGAGAGAAGGAATTTGACACTTCTACAACAATCTTTTCATCCTTGAAGGCTGGGCCACTTTCAGATTAAGTGCAAGCATGATAATCAAACTTGAGAAGAAAAGATGGAAATAAACTCTCCATGGGATAAAAGTGAAAATCAGTAGAAGCACAGTTGAGTCTACATATGAAACGTTGATGGTCTGCAACAGATAACATAAATGAGCAGAGAATATAAATATGACAAAACCCCTTGGCAAGTAGGGGTTCTATTTTCTTTTTTTCTTTTTTAAATAAATTTGGTTAGGTAGAAATGTTCATTATGATGATAAGTAGTCAATTAAGAGAACTTCTGTTACTATAGTGTATACTCTTTGTCATGTTTCATATGATGATAAGTAGTCAATTAAGAGAACTTCTGTTACTATAGTGTATACTCTTTGTCATGTTTCATTAATTGTATTTTATGTCCTGGGACATGATAGAATCATCAGCTTTAGCATTTATATAAAAAATAAATAAATAAAAGCCTTTTTGTAGGACAAAAATAGATTACATAGAATTTGAAGTTTGTAAGGTAAATTAATAGTATTGTGTTTTAATAGGAAAAATAAAAGATTGCATGATACAAATAAATTGTCCCAAGCAAGAATGAATGGCTCATCACCGCTAGGCATGTTATATTCAATTTCGGAGCTAGGATTCAACTTTAGGGGGCAAAATTTATAACTAATATACATGTGTCTCTATGAACAAATACATATTGTGTATGTAGCGTAAAACATATGCATCATATATACAAAATATTAACCAAACTTGACAATTAAATGCCAGTAATATGAATAGTAAGTGATCATTCAATATTGAAAGATCCCCTAAAATAATTGCATATCATTATGTTGCGTATGTTTTATTAGTTTTTTTTTTTTTTTAATATATAGCCAATAAAATAATCCCCTAATATATTTTATGGAATTTATCATGTAATTGTTTCCAAATTTTATATCTTAATACTTTTGAAAGGAAACCTTTTTTTGGGTGGTATTTCCGTCTCTTCAATTAAGACTTTCTTCTTTATTTAAGTTTATTTTTTTATCATTGTTTATTTTTTATAAATTTTGAACTTTAAAAAATATTGACAAAGTAAAAAAAGATATATGATATATCAATTGAGTTTGACTTTTCAAAAAGATAGGGAGATATATATACACACAAAGGAAAAAAGGATGTACATGGTTGTACTGCACTTTACAGTTTTATTTTGAAACGTGTAGCTGAAGGGTTTTTAATACAGTTCAATTACTCACGCACTATTTATCACAGTTTCAATTAAATCTCCATCTTTTACTGCTACACACATAAAAAAGGAAAATTTGGGGCAGGTCAGGGGGGGCAAGTGCCCCCTCTCGACCCCCCCTAACTCCGCCCCTGGTTCACAAGGAGGCATCCAGGCAGGAAGACATATAATTGCAATGGAAACAGAGTGCTCAACCATTCATGTTATCTTATCTTCATCACAAAATGAAATATTGCCCTTGATACATATAGTTGAGAAGTAATAAAATACTTTAACCTCAGATATTATATTGTGCAACTAGACAACAATTAAAAAGCATGTGGTCTCAATTTCAACATCCCTATAATTCATTTTAGACAAGCAAGACTACACTAGATTGCTATTTTTCTAACAATTGGTGCTGATTATATGCTTAGCAATGCGCTTAACTCACAGAAGCTTCCATAGTGTGCACTTAAAATTCATCAACAGAATCCTCTAACTCATATTTCATACATTGCCTTCATATATGTTAAAACTAAAGTAGGATATCCAATCACCTGAGGAGCAAAAACATAAGCTAAAGTTCCAAACACGGCACCACCTAGAAGAAAACCAGCAAAAAAATCACCGCCACCACCTCTGCTACCATCACTGCATATATTAAAGAGAACAAAAGAAAAAGAGGACAGGTGAATTTATAGTACAAGCACTGCAGTATGAATGTTGCCTAAACAAATGCACAGCATAAGACTACACCCACGAGAAAATAATACACCACCTTGACATCAAGGTCCACCCATTAGGCCCCTGAGACTCTTAGTAACACATTATCAAAGTCAAATTCTGGCTGGTTCACAATTTTAAAGTAGCAAGTTTCAAACGCAATATAAACTTGTCTTATTTTTATTAAAGTTTTTAAATCCACCTTTACACCAAATACATTTTGGTTAAATGAACTCTTAGACGTAGACTCACATTTTTTTTTTTTTTGCCACTTGTTCTAATTCTAGAAGTCAAAGCTGAAAGCATCAATCCACCTATAGTATTTGCAATAAGGACTCTTAAAGAAATCAAGAAATATATATTTATGAGATAACCAAATCCAAAAAAGGATTTATTAACAATTACATGAATTTGCAGTGGATATAGAGACCTAGAGAGAAACCACCAAGTGAAGACTTGCTGAGTTTCTTCCTTTCTTTATTTTTTTTGATAGGCAAAAGTCACTAAAGCAAGGTGAAGATGGTATCAACCATACATAGAGAAACATTATAAGAATTATAGAAGCTTTCCACATTTTAACTGCTTAAAGCTCGGGTAATGATATCTATTCAAAAAAAAAAAAATTTAAATTATAAATTTAAAAACAAATAAATAAATACCTAACTAGGGAATACCATTTATAAGTATGAGCAAGTTAGAGAAGAAATCTATATGTCTGAAGATGGAAACAGGGGACTGGGGACCTTAGACAATCAAGTTTTCTAGCAGTCTGCTTTATTCTCCCGGCATATATCATAACATTTTACCAAGTCAAGGGTAATCTGGTAATACAAGAGATACTGAACATAGGCTTTTGTAGTAGCTTGTGAGCTTTTTTTGTTTTTTTATTCATTGTAGTTCTTGTTTTCACCTTTCACAGTATAAAAGATTGAATTACATCTAAATATTTACGTAGTTTCTAAGCTCAAAAATCCTAGTCCTATTAGAAAGGTTCTTACCAACAACGTATAATTATGTATTAACCTATTCAATTAAGGATATCTGTTAAACAATTTGCTTCCTTTGTAAAACAGATCTGATTTGTTGCCTGGAACCAGATCATGGACCGGTATTTCTTTTCTTGATTGGTAAGTTACACATGTGCCCAATGGGTCGTGAACCCATGACCTCACCTCCACCTTGAACTTATGAGAGAGGAGATGCCAATTGAGTAAGTATTTCTCTTTCCCCTCTCCATTTTTTTTATTTTTTATTAAAAAAAAAAATTCTGTTTTCTGCTCCAGCTAGTAGCATGTATAACACAAAGCCTAACTTATCTGACATCCTAATATTTTCCTTCAAACCAGCCCAAAGATCTTAGCTTCCTAGTTGTTTTGGTCTTGCAGGGTGAATCGAAAAAAGATTTATATCTTAGTACATCAAACTTAGCCCTCTCTTGCATGCATCTAAGCTCTCAAATATACTTATCAAAAAAAAAAAAAAAAAAAAATAAATAAATACCTAACTAGGGAATACCATTTATAAGTATGAGCAAGTTAGAGAAGAAATCTATATGTCTGAAGATGGAAACAGGGGACTGGGGACCTTAGACAATCAAGTTTTCTAGCAGTCTGCTTTATTCTCCCGGCATATATCATAACATTTTACCAAGTCAAGGGTAATCTGGTAATACAAGAGATACTGAACATAGGCTTTTGTAGTAGCTTGTGAGCTTTTTTTGTTTTTTTATTCATTGTAGTTCTTGTTTTCACCTTTCACAGTATAAAAGATTGAATTACATCTAAATATTTACGTAGTTTCTAAGCTCAAAAATCCTAGTCCTATTAGAAAGGTTCTTACCAACAACATATAATTATGTATTAACCTATTCAATTAAGGATATCTGTTAAACAATTTGCTTCCTTTGTAAAACAGATCTGATTTGTTGCCTGGAACCAGATCATGGACCGGTATTTCTTTTCTTGATTGGTAAGTTACACATGTGCCCAATGGGTCGTGAACCCATGACCTCACCTCCACCTTGAACTTATGAGAGAGGAGATGCCAATTGAGCAAGTATTTCTCTTTCCCCTCTCCATTTTTTTTATTTAAAAAAAAAAAAAAAAATTCTGTTTTCTGCTCCAGCTAGTAGCATGTATAACACAAAGCCTAACTTATCTGACATCCTAATATTTTCCTTCAAACCAGCCCAAAGATCTTAGCTTCCTAGTTGTTTTGGTCTTGCAGGGTGAATCGAAAAAAGATTTATATCTTAGTACATCAAACTTAGCCCTCTCTTGCATGCATCTAAGCTCTCAAATATACTTATCAAAAAAAAAAAAAAAAAATCTAAGCTCTCAAATATCCGAAATTGAACAAAATGATAACAGGCAACCTTCTTATGAGCACATAAATATGAATATAGCTCCCCTATTACTCTCTCCGTCCTAAATTGTTGGTCCTCTATTTCATTTTGGAATGTCCCAAAATGAAGTCCTCTTTCCAAAATTAATAATTAAAAACCTTATCTACCCTTTACTTTATTTTAAAAGTCAATGTCATTCTTTCTCTATAGTTTAAATTAATGAGCATAATTTTGAAAATTTGAACAATTTTACAAAACATGCAGGTTTGGCTTCCCTCCATTACCTTTTTAAATACACAATATAAGTGGTAGTGGTGATGTGGCAATTTCTCATTCAAACAAAAGGAAATATGACCACCAATTTGGGACAGAAGGAGTACTAGCTAGCAAAATTTGCTTCAACTCACACACAAACCAAAAAGATACGTGGGTCAATCGACATTTCTCTGTATAACCAGCACAGCATAAAATATAAATGATAAAAATAAAAATACCCAGTACACGTTTATAAGGAATATACAAATCTAAATGAAAATTGACATAGGTTGGAGTCCAGAATGACATACTTGTATTCAGCACGAACAGACAGCTTGCGATTAGTTCCAACTCGATTCGATTTCCTTTGAATTATCAGTTTGGGCGATTTCCCAAATGAATTGGATTTTGTGGACCAAAGCTCACGTGCATTGAGTTGCGATCCACCTATGCCTACACAAAATCCAATTATTTGCATTTGCATGGTTCTCATCTAAATATAAGCTTATACACTTTTATAGAGAAAACCCAGTATAAACCAATTTCCAAACTCATAAGAATAACAGCACAAAACCCAATAATCATTTAGCGTCTCTGAGAGTAACCCATAACTCAGAATTAAAAAAAAAAAAAAAAAAAAGGGAATCAAAGATGTTTTTTTTTTTTTTTTTTAACAGCTTGCGATTAGTTCCAACTCGATTCGATTTCCTTTGAATTATCAGTTTGGGCGATTTCCCAAATGAATTGGATTTTGTGGACCAAAGCTCACGTGCATTGAGTTGCGATCCACCTATGCCTACACAAAATCCAATTATTTGCATTTGCATGGTTCTCATCTAAATATAAGCTTATACACTTTTATAGAGAAAACCCAGTATAAACCAATTTCCAAACTCATAAGAATAACAGCACAAAACCCAATAATCATTTAGCGTCTCTGAGAGTAACCCATAACTCAGAATTCAAAAAAAAAAATTTGGGAATCAAAGATGATTTTTTTTTTTTTTTCCTTTTCCTCTCTCATTCCTTAGCTTTCTTAGCAACCAAACAGTGATTCTTCGTACGAAGAGATAAAACCTTAGAAAATTTTACCTGAGATATGTACTGGAGGAGCAAAACAGTTCGCCATGAGAGAGAGATCTATAGAGAGAAAGTGAAAATTTTTAGGTAGAGAGAGAAAGAGATTGAAACAGAACGCTTAGAAGTTAAAACCAAGAAATGAGGAGGAATCTGTTATATACAGTGTACTAGTGCATAAGCTTGTTTTCCACAAATACCCCAATGCTTTCAAAGAAAAAGAAAAACAATAAGAAGGATTCTTTTTTTAATTTTAATGAAAACATTAAGAAGCTATCTACAAGTGTTTTGGCTAAATATTGTATAAAAATAAGTTTATTTATGAAATAGGTATTGTTCAAATTTATTTGACAAAATACGAAGGGAAGCAAATTTCGGTAATACTATCATTGAAATTCTTACAAATTTCAATAATAACTTTTCACTCTTTTTTTTTTTAATTATCGAAAATGTTTTTTTTTTTTAATGGATTGTTTCTAAACCAGTCATTTAACTTTTAATGAAAACTCTCTCAAAAAAAATTTAGAAGCTCTCTCTCTCTCTCAAAAAAAAAAATATATTAATGGTTAAAATATCTTCCATTTAAAAAAAAAAATTTATCGAATAATAAATAAACTTCTTAAACTTACACTTTATACTGTTGAACATAGGGGTAGCAAAATTAAATACGACCCGCGAACCCGACACGACACAACACGAAATTAGCAGGTTATGGGTTAAGTCTTAATAGGTTCGTGTTATATTTTGGTTGACACAACTGACCCTTTTAATAAATAGGTTGGATTAATGTTTAACATATAGAATCCATTTGACCCATTTAATTAAATGGCATTTTACCAATATACATTTCAAACCCGAGATATATAAACTTATTAGTTGTTGTGATTTATTTTCTTTGACATATAGTGATTGATTGTTTGTGATATTGAGATATGATTTAGTTTTGAATGATTATTTGTAATACAATTACTCGTTAGTTCTAAATTTTATATTAAAAATATTTTTTTTGTTTGTTTTTTCATAAATTTTTTTTCTTTTCATTTTGAAAATATTTAATAAACAGGTCAACACGACTGACCCGTTTAATAAATGGGTTGTACTAGGGTTAAGAAATCTTGACCCGTTTAATAAACATGTCGGGTTAATGTTGACTTATATAGTCGGATATTCATGAGTTGACACAACACAAACCCGACACGCGAACATGAATTGTCATCCCTAAAACCAATTACGCAATATAAAAAAAATAATTAAAAAAAAAAAAAAAAAAACTTAAGCAACCCTAAATACATGAATAATGATGTCAAGAAGCTTTTGTTTTTATGGTAGTGGTTATGGTAGTCGTAGTTGTTCTGGATAGAAATTCCAAGTATGGTCGCTAGTAGGCGGACCAACCAAAGCCACAGCAATTAGCAACTTTGGGCCTACCTCTCATCCAGCTGTGGCTTTTAAATCTCGCGCTTAAGCTTTTATTTCCAATTATACCCTTCGGAAATAATTTAATTCCATGGTATGTCCACTGATTAAAATAGAAGTAAGTTATCTGCAAAAGTCGTAATGCCAAACCACATACTAAAATCTCTCTCTCTCTCACGAAAAAAAAAAATATATATATATATATATATGTTAATGGTTAAAATATCTTCCATTTAAAAAAAATTTATCGAATAATAAATAAACTTCTTAAACTTACACTTTATACTCTTGAACATAGGGGTGGCAAAATTAAATACGACCCGCGAACCCGACACGACACGACACGAAATTAGCAGGTTATGGGTTAAGTCTTAATGAGTTCATGTCATATTTGGGTTGACACAACTGACCCGTTTAATAAATGGGTTGGATTAATGTTTAACATATAGAATCCATTTGACCCATTTAATTAAATGGCATTTTACCAATATACATTTCAAACCCAAGATATATAAACTTATTAGTTGTTGTGATTTATTTTCTTTGACATATAGTGATTGATTATTTGTGATATTGAGATATGATTTAGTTTTGAATGATTATTTGTGATACAATTACTCGTTAGTTCTAAATTTTATATTAAAAATATTTTTTTTGTTTGTTTTTTCATAAATTTTTTTTCTTTTCATTTTGAAAATATTTAATAAACAGGCCAACACGACTGACCCGTTTAATAAATGGGTCGTACTAGGGTTAAGAAATCTTGACCCGTTTAATAAACATGTCAGGTTAATGTTGACTTATATAGTCGGATATTCATGAGTTGACACAACACGAACCCGACACGCGAACATGAATTGCCATCCCTAAGACCAATTACGCAATATAAAAAAAACAATAAAAAAAAAAAAAAAAAACTTAAGCAACCCTAAATACATGAATAATGATGTCAAGAAGCTTTTGTTTTTATGGTAGTGGTTATGGTAGTCGTAGTTGTTCTGGATAGAAAGTCCAAGTATGGTCGCTAGTAGGCGGACCAACCAAAGCCACAGCAATTAGCAACTTTGGGCCTACCTCTCATCCAGCTGTGGCTTTTAAATCTCGCGCTCAAGCTTTTATTTCCAATTATACCCTTCGGAAATAATTTAATTCCATGGTATGTCCACTGATTAAAATAGAAGTAAGTTATCTGCAAAAGTCGTAATGCCAAACCACATACTAAAGCAAAAAATTGGGTAAGATTTGGATACAATTCTTGGGCCAAGTGCTTTTTAAGTACTATTCATTGTGTGTGTTTGTTTCTCCAATAAGATTTTTTTTTTCCCTAACATATAACCTTTATTTTCTTTCTACTAAAGCAAACCTTTATTCTAATTTTTTTAGAAACTTTATTTTAATTATTTAAATGCTTTATAATTGCACCAATGATAAAACTAATTCTTATTGGATGATATTCTTTGTTGATCTTCTTCTTTTTGTTCCTCCTGTTTTTGTACTAAGAGAAATTGATTTCAAGTACAATAAATTTATCGTTTTTATTAGGGTAATCATATTAAAATTAAAATGTATTAATCATTCAAACTCAAAGATTGTAATTAACTTAGCAAAAAAAGAAAAAGAAAAAAGAAGAATGCAAAGAAAAGAGAGAGAGAAAAAAAAAAAAAAAAAAAAAAGGTGAAAATGTCCTTTACGGCTTCAAAATCTGGCATTGTATCTAAATGGTTCATTGACTTTCAAAACTAGTAATTTTACACCTTCAAGTATTATAATGATATCAATACATCTCCTTTGTCATTTCATGTTATAGTTTCGCTATTAGTATGCACAAAACGTTGTGGTATGTGTAATGAGATAAAGGAAGGGAGAGTGAGAAAATAGAATCTATGAAGTCTTCATTTTTATTTTATGACGGTGGAGGCTGGTGTGCTCACGATTTTGTGTGGGGGTGGTGGTGTGGATAATGGGATGAGGGAAAAGAGAGTGAGAAGGAGTGATATTTTTTTTTTTTTTTTAATTGTGAGTAATTTAATATTTTTCCTTATTAAATTTATATTTTTAACAATTTAATTAATTTTTTTTGAATGACATTTTTACATGTATAGTAATTCGGAGTTAATACATCCAATAAAGATTTCTTGAATATTCCAATAAAAAAAAATATATCAATTTTGTACAAAGAGGAAGGAATTTATATCTATGAAAATATTCCATTAAATTAAATTCTACCAAAAAAAATTCAATGACTTGTAAGTTGTAAGGATATAAGGAAAATGAGAAAAGAGAAAATTATATAAAAAATACACACTATTTCTTTCAAGGTGGAATTCTATTTCTCCCCATGATTTGCTTCGTTCGGGGAATAAAGAGTAGGGAGAATTGATTTTATACTCCGTTGCTGTTGTTGGTAAAGAGTTTCCATGCCATCTTAATTGTAGCGTACATTTTTAAAAGAATAAAAAAAAAATTTGCAGAGTATTAAAAATCAAATATGCGAAATAAAGCACATATTCATGAAGAAATGCTACGTTTACAATATTTTTATAACAAATTCAAAATAGTAAATTGTTATTGGTTTCAATTTGAACCTACCTCTTAAATTACTTTTTTTCTTACTAATAATAGATAGTAACAACTTGTCATTTTAAAATTGTTGTAAATGTGTTGTGAAAATACTGTGAACATAGACTGTGAACATAGCATTTCTCTATGTTCACGTAGGGGTGGCAATTCATGTTCGCGTGTTGGATTCGTGTTGTGTCAACTCATGAGTATCGGACTATATAAGTCAACACTAACCCGACATGTTTATTGAACAGGCCAAGATTTCTTAACCCTAACACGACCCATTTATTTAACGAGTCAGTCATGTCGACCTATTTATTAAATATTTTCAAAATGAAAAGAAAAAAAATTTTATGAAGAAACAAACAAAAAAAATATTTTTAATATAAAATTTAGAACTAACAAGTAATTGTATAACAAATAATCATTCAAAACTAAATCATATCTCAATATCACAAATAATCAATCACTATATGTCAAAGAAAATAAACCACAACAACTAATAAGTTTATATATCTCGGATTTGAAATGTATATTGGTAAAATGCCATTAAATTAAATGGGTCAAACGGGTTCCATATGTTGAACATTAACTCAACCCATTTATTAAACGGGACAGTCGTGTCAACCCAAATATGACACGAACCCATTAAGACTCGACCCATAACCTGCTAATTTCGTGTCGTGTCGGGTTCGCGAGTCGTGTTCAATTTTGCCATCCCTAATTGGTCTCTATCCTATTATTCACCATATTTCAATTTGATCTCTAACATTTCAATTATGTCAATTTAATCCTTAACTTTTCAATACTGTGACAATTTAGTCATTGTCATTATCTTTTGGATGAAAATTGATAACGTGTCTAATAGCCAAAATAAAAAATTAGCCGTTGATGTGACAATAAACTAAAATTTGATTTTGGCCATTTGCTATGTCAGCAATTTTCATTCAAAATATAATGGTAAGGACTAAATTAACACAACATTGAAAGGTTAGGAACCAAATTGATACAATTGAATGGTTAAGGACCAAATTGAAATGTAGTGTAAAAGAGAAGGACCAAATATGTAATTTACCTTCTTTTTTTTTTAGAAAGTAGGGTTGCTTAAGTTAGGCGGGTTTAATTAACTTAACTAATAAAGTCTTTTATCATTGAATAAAAAATTTTGAGATTTGAACTCTTGACTTAATGATAAAGAGTAATTATTATAGATTGAATGCTATAAATTGAAATTCTATCATGTCTATCAACCAAAAAAAAAAAAAAAAATATAGCATTTTAACCTTTGATTCAGTAGCATTCGTACGTCCTGAATTTGCAGATCTAAACGACATAGATTTGCTCATCATTCTGGCTGGCCCCTCCTTCATATCAAGGGAATTATAGTCTCTAGCGCCCTTCTGCTTTGGGGGGATGTCTTTTGGTTTGGAACTTAGGGTGTTGAATGAATTGGACTTTAACAAAGCACCTGTATGCGGAAAAACAATCAACTGGTGCACAAAATAGTAAACACTAAACCCAAGAAGTCAAGATGGGCATTACAACGGGCAACCCTCAGCTTCGGCAAGTAGAGAGAGAGAGAGAGAGAGAAATTAAAAAAATAACAACACCAGAGAAACAACAAGATCACATAAGCTATTTGTTTACCGTTTACTTTTTGAAGCCGTGGACCAGTGGCAGGAAAACGTGCAGTTTCCGGAATATCAGTACTGGAATGATTGCCAAAAGATGTTTGACAAGCTGACTTTACTTTCCCTTTATCTATGCTCTTGAATGAAGAATCCCGAGATAATGAAACTGTTTTGCTAGGACTCAATGGCTTTGGTGATACTGAAACTATTCTGCTGGGACTCAATGGCTTTGGTGATCCAGTAACTATTTTGCTGGGGCTTGATGGCTTTGGTGATCCAGTAACTATTCTGCTGGGGCTTGATGGTTTTGGTGATCCAATACCTGTTTCAAGCGCCTGCCTTTTTGCTGGAGCCACTTCTATATTTTCCGCACACCGCTTGCCAGAAACAAGTGTAAATGAACCAAGTTTGTCCATTTTTTTTTCCTCAACTTCTGAACCTTCAAATTCCATTTCACAATGATATGAGTAAAGTTCACAAAGAGAACATGTACAGTGCCTGTGTCCAGATTCAAGCTTACCTTGCTTCTGGTTTTCGGATTCCTCAGCAAATTTGCATTCTTCACACAGCCAATCACCTTCAGGGACTTTTTGGAGCATTTCTCGCATGCAATAGCTGATTGATAGCAAAAACAGTGTTAAGAACCATCTTGAACACAAACTTAAAGATCAACACAGCATAGAGAACCAACAAAACCTGCCAACCAACTAATACAGTTGAAAGGTTGTTTATGCTTACGTGTGTTCTGCACCATCACTGCACCTACTACATATAGCAAGCAAATCCTCCCGACCTGCATCCCCACAAATATCACATACTTTTACCTGTTTCCAATCAAAGAAGAAATCAGCAATGGTTAATTATCCATATAAGACAGATTTTGATAATATTAAGAGAAGAAATCAAAAAGGGAGGAGGGGTTCTTCATTATGAGAGGAAAAAAAAAACCATTACTACAGAAAAAGGCAATTAGAAGAAGAACAAAAAATCAGAAATAATGCAAGGCCATACTTCTCTTGAAAAACAAATGTGAACAAAATAGGCCCATCTAGGATCCAAGTACAGGACGTAAACATAACTCCAGTAACATACCTTCTTTTCTTCAAAATGATGTAAATGACTCCCATTTCTATTTCAACTCATTTTCATAATTAGGATGCCCATTTCCTTTTTTTTATTGGTAAATTACATGTACACCTAATGAGTCTTGAAACCACACCCTCATCCTCATTTCATTATTATAAAAAGAGGAAGTGAACTTTCAGTTAGAGCTCATTGGCTAGGATGTACATTTCCATATAGCCCAAATAAACAACAACCAGATATAGTATTTACATTCATGGCAACCTCATAGACAGTCTGAAAGAAGGTATAAATGGTGTTTCCCTCATGAACCCAACCAAAGCCGACTGCATTGTATTCTCCCACACCAAACCAAAAAAAAAAAAGGATTAACTACAATATATCAAAAAAATTCAGAGATAAAGACCAAAGGAGATGATGGAACCACAAATATACAGCCACCAAGTTTTAGTCCCAAAATTTTGTGGTTGGCAGCTATAGATCCTCAATAGACTAATCAAGGTCAACCACATGTATTCTTTTCTGCCCTTTTTTACTATTTCTACTAATGCTATTTTAGGTCTTCATCTATCTTTCTTCATTGCCTCAACTTGTATCAACTCATTCTTCCCCATTGGTGCATTAGTTACTCTCTTCTATGCATGACCAAGATGTATGTTCTCATAGATCTTTCAACAAGCTTCTTCCTAGATCACCTTTAAATTCAAAAAATCCCTTCAAAGCCCATTTTCCTTCTTTTCTCCCAAAATTAACTTATTTTTTTAATAATAATCTCCAAAAATGAACCATATTCTTGCTAAACAATATGTTATCGATGAAACACATATATATATCATGACACTGATCTGGCGTTCCAGTCTAAAACTCATTACTCACCCAGGATTCATCAAAGAAAAGAATGCAGACAAATTGAAAGAACATAAACTAAAAATATCAGAGATGACCAGTAATGCATATGTTAGGATTAAGAAAAAAAGAAGGGGGGGGGGGGGGGGGGATTCCCTCCCNGTATGGATGCACAGTGAGAAGCACAGTTAAAAAGAGAGGAAAGAGGCACACCGTAGACCCCAATGTAATAAAGCCAAAGCATTGCACATATTTAACTTGATTGAAATTCAATTCAAACAGAATGAAGAACAGCATATTTACAGAATGTTTGTTTGGAAAAGTGCATCACAGAATCAGAGTCATTGAAGCTCAAACCAAAATAACATTGTAACAGTAAATCCTCTTTCCTAGCATGACATTTCATTCATACTTCCATAAATCAGCTTGAATGTGACAAACAGTACACAACCATAAACTTCTCAGTGTTTGAAGCCCTCCAACATCCAAGAAAAAGTAAAACTTCAAAAACAAAAAGTCACAACCACATCTTAGAAAACATTAACACTCCATTTGTTTCAATGGAAAACCTCTTGTGAAGATAGTTTTCCGAATTTTCGATGGAAACTGTTAAAAACAACTCTATCTCATTTTGAAGTTATTGCCAAACAAAGGAAAATATGATAGTTTTCCCAAAAAAAAAAACTTTTGGAAACTGACTCATTCTTTAAAAAACACTAATGTAAAAACAAACAAAGTGTATATGCAGGCTCCACTTTCATATGATTATCAGTTGGATGAACAGAGGGTAGGAAAACCTAAAAAATATTTAAACGATAAACCATCAAAGCCCAAATCTGTTGTATGAGCCTCTTAGCCATACATAACAGGTTAAAATTGTGAGCAACCAAGACCAATGGCTGCAGAAACAAAGCGTAAGTAATATGGTTGAGTTTAAAGCACCAGTATTAAAAACAAAATGCAAAGGACATGAGTCAGCTGTGAATAATGGCCTACAGCTTACACAGACACCAAAAGCAAACAAGGACAATGTAGACAAAACCAAATTGGTCAAAAAAGGCTTTTTAAGTTGATACTTGGCTACTTTACAAAGTGTGCATATAAAAATTAGAGGAAGGCTCATTGAGTGAAAAGCACACCTCAGTATTGCCCATAGTGCCAAAGTTTAAGAAGTAGGACTAAGCAACACACATACTAAAAATAAATAGATTAAAAGGGGAAAAAAAAAAAGACGCCATAACCATATTGGATACATCTTCACACATCTAAGACACGCCTAAAATGACAGAAAACAAGTGTACAACCTTTTGTTAGAGTAGATTACACATAAATTATCTTCCATAAGTATAGAACAAAAGATAAACTTGCAGGTGAAAAAAAAAATATATATATATATATATATATAAGAATGCTACATGCAAACAACAAGAGGCTCAAGAGAAAACAAGCTTAGATTGATAAGTTTACTTGTAAGCATACATCATCACAGGGACGGGTTTCATTATCCAATAACACGGACTTATTTCTCTTTTTGGCCTTTAGCTTAGTCTTACCAGTCAAAAATTATAAATTTTTTTTTTATAAGCAGTCAAAAATTGTAAACTCGACAGTTTCTAATTTAACAGTCCAAGTCCTAGTAGAATCAGGAGCACCCAGCAGCAAATAATTATAAATTTATTAGCCCAATACAATGAGAGAATTTCATATTTGAGTGCTTTCATACACTTTTTTTTATAAATAATAATGTTGCATTAATATAGGGGGAGGGGGCAAACCCCAAAGGAAAGTACTGCCCTAGTCATGGAATGTGTACAAGCTTTCATATACTGAAGCGCTTCATCTAGATTCCTCTTTTTCCTCCTCTTCCCATTCTTCTATTTTTTCTATCTCAAATTTCTAGTAAATGATCTTTTTATATTAAATCCTATGTCAGGGTCTATCTTTCACATTGTAATTTTCTCCTACCACTTTCCTTTTTGCAGGTCATCCCTATAAGCTTAAGGTTGATGAGAAACCTTTTGGTGTGCATATAGCAGTCTTTCTCAATATATAAATTAGGATACTAAATTATAAAGCAATTAAAAATAAAAAACCAATATTTCCCAAAAAAAAATTATGAATATAGGCATATCCCCCCATAACTCTTATCTATATCTATATTTCAATAGTCTCAGTAGCGGTAACCTACACCCACTTGAACACTGCATAGCTGTGGGCCAATATCTATTGACATACCACTACTATATATAATTCATGGGCGGCGCTAGATGTATTTCAGGGGGTTCAAATGAACCCCGACTTTTTATTAAAAAAATATTTTATATATATATATATATATAATAATTTTTTTACCGGTTTAATTTATCATTAAAAATATTTTTGCACACCGTGACTTAAATCTTGCACACCCTGATCATATATCAACTTTACTATTTTTTTCCCCTCAAATCACTAACTTCATAACAAAAAATTATTATAACATGATAACAATACACATACATGTATCAAACCCTCTATATTTGTTGAATATTAAATTATATTAAGTTATATTATATTTACACTATACATGCATATATCATACACATACGCATATATCATAAACGTACACATCACAATTCACACAAATTACTTTATAACAAAAACAAATAATAATAATGCACATATCATACAAATACGCATAACTAACAAACACTCACTCTTTACTTTTAGAATCAGAGATATCGAGATAGTCAAATAGAGAAGAGAGATGAGATGAGATTCATGAAAGAGATTCAAGCATTTGATTAGTTAAGTAGACACTTAGTGTATTATTGATATATGGATGTGTGTGGTTGTGTTAGTCAATAATTCATACAATGCAAGTGAGATGAGTTTTGCCATTTAGTTTAAAATATTTTTATAAAAACAATGACAAATAGAAAGTGACAATTGCATAAAAAAAAAATGTTATACAAACTCAATAAAATAAAATGGCCATATCTACCCACATTGACAATAGATAATAACGATTGATAATGAATTATCATGTGATGATTTCAAAATATGAAAACTCAAAGAAGGATATTGTAACATTTTATGTATTTGCGACTGTTATTTTTATTTTTATTTTTTGGTCGATAACTAAATATATTTAAGTTTTCTTTTTATTAAATTTTGTTTAATTGAACTTTCTAAATGACCCCCCTAAAAAATATTTATGGAGCCGCCACTGATATAATTCCTATTGTTCAGAAGCCATATTTGTTAGCATGCCCCATGGTGCAGGCATTGCAATATCAGCATCCCAATTCTTGAGCCTCAACTTAGTGTAAACATCAAGTATTATACCACAAAAGCCTATAAAAAAATTGTTACAACATGCTATGCCCCTAAGATAACATTTCCAGTTAATCCTTACGCTGGGACTTCTCAGGAAGCTGGTTGGATGGGAATATCAGAAGTTCAACACCATCAAGATTTCCTTTAAGGGCTAAATCATGTTTGATCATACTATCCAACAGGCTCTTGTAGTTTCTCTCATAACTGTATCACAAACAGCATGAAAAATATATTGTATCAAAATAAGAAACAAACAGATATATACACCAAGAAAAACAATTTTCAATTGTAAGAAAGGCATATATGCATATACTTACCTCTCAACATCTTTGGCAAAGAAGTATAGAGCAATATTATCTTCTTTAGCGCCATTTTCACAAAACTGGGATGGCCATGTGCTCACGCGAGGTACTTCATGCAGGGGAACTTTGTGGGGAAACTTGTTCACCACTTCAAGAACTTTAGGTGATGCACAAGTTGACAGATGGGCTTGAATTCCACCACATAAGTCCAGAAGTTTTCCACCTTTATGCACCTCAAAACCCCCCCTGCAATCACAAAATCTTATCTAGCAGACTGTTTTCAAAATGCAATATATGATGAACAACAAAGAAAATGAAAAGCCTGTTTTGAGAGTAGGAAATGTTCTCTCTCCAACAGATGGAAATAATTTATGAAAATGTAAAAGAATCTTACTGCCAGATATATTCATATTCGGGAATGGCTGATGCTTTCAAAAGAGAAGACATTGCTGTGGATGTATGACTGGGCAACTCTCTTGCATGCTTTCCAATAGAAATAATTGTGGAATCCGAGTCGTCCACTTTGGAAGAAAAAACATCAGTGGGGGGCAAAGTAAACTGCTTCGAATTATTGACAACAGCATGTTTGCAAGAGTCTGAGGTAGAACTCCCAAGAACAGCTTGCCTTTCATGACTTCCTTCAGTAGACATAATATTCTTTGGCTTATTTGAAACCAAAAACTGATCCTGGGAAGCTAGTTCATAATTCATGTCTGTGCTTGACGTGGACAACTCATCTGGTTGATCAAAAACTTTTTTCTTCCTGTTAATTTCAGGTCTTCTAAGCAAAGCAGCATGAATTGCAGCTTTCAACTTGTTACCTTCATGCGATTCCTCTCTAGAACTTCTTACGGCAGATGCATCAATACCAGAAGCCTGTGGAGTACCAATTGTGCAAAACTCTGTAGCATGCCCACTATCTTTACATTTTTGACAGAAAACACTTTTTGAAGCACTTATCGCAGTAGGCCTTGAGCGAATAGTGGAACTCTCCCTAGTTTTCTCATACTGATTTGCTGTTTCCTGAGACTGAGGCAACCCATCTTGCCCAGAAACATCAGCACTATTGGATGGTCTCTCAGTGTTCAAAGGATAAGTGGACAAGGGTTCATCCTTAGGGCTAACCAGATTGAACTTTTGTTCAGCAGCAGAACCACATATTCCACTAGTAGATGAAGCCCCACCTGCATTACCCAAACTCAAAGTTAATATCTTAACTTAACTTGATCCACAAAGAAGAAGAAAATAACACCAAAAACGAAAAAATAAAAATAAAATGCAACAGAACAGGGAGCATAAAAGAAACAAATATAGAGTTAGCAGAGTCACTCCTTAAAGAAGACAAGACCACACCTGAAGGAACTGGAATTTCTACATCTTTACGACCTAGACTGCTTGTTACTTTTGACAAACTTAATTTTCCATCAGACTGAACAACCTTCAAATCTCGGTTGTTGCTAATATATGAAGGCAAACTGGTTTCACCACGAGATGTGAGCTTTTGGTCAAGCTTAGGTGTCGAAACAGTAGAACTAATTGTTGTTGAACTGACCAGAGGGCGATCCAGTTTAGATAAATGTTTTCTTTCAAATGTACCACGTTCTTTTGCTTGTTTCAATGCTTTTACATCTTGTACATGGGTAGATTTAGATGATAGCATTTTAACCTTTGATTCAGTAGCATTCGTACGTCCTGAATTTGCAGATCTAAACGACATAGATTTGCTCATCATTCTGGCTGGCCCCTCCTTCATATCAAGGGAATTATAGTCTCTAGCGCCCTTCTGCTTTGGGGGGATGTCTTTTGGTTTGGAACTTAGGGTGTTGAATGAATTGGACTTTAACAAAGCACCTGTATGCGGAAAAACAATCAACTGGTGCACAAAATAGTAAACACTAAACCCAAGAAGTCAAGATGGGCATTACAACGGGCAACCCTCAGCTTCGGACAAGTAGAGAGAGAGAGAGAGAGAGAAATTAAAAAAATAACAACACCAGAGAAACAACAAGATCACATAAGCTATTTGTTTACCGTTTACTTTTTGAAGCCGTGGACCAGTGGCAGGAAAACGTGCAGTTTCCGGAATATCAGTACTGGAATGATTGCCAAAAGATGTTTGACAAGCTGACTTTACTTTCCCTTTATCTATGCTCTTGAATGAAGAATCCCGAGATAATGAAACTGTTTTGCTAGGACTCAATGGCTTTGGTGATACTGAAACTATTCTGCTGGGACTCAATGGCTTTGGTGATCCAGTAACTATTTTGCTGGGGCTTGATGGCTTTGGTGATCCAGTAACTATTCTGCTGGGGCTTGATGGTTTTGGTGATCCAATACCTGTTTCAAGCGCCTGCCTTTTTGCTGGAGCCACTTCTATATTTTCCGCACACCGCTTGCCAGAAACAAGTGTAAATGAACCAAGTTTGTCCATTTTTTTTTCCTCAACTTCTGAACCTTCAAATTCCATTTCACAATGATATGAGTAAAGTTCACAAAGAGAACATGTACAGTGCCTGTGTCCAGATTCAAGCTTACCTTGCTTCTGGTTTTCGGATTCCTCAGCAAATTTGCATTCTTCACACAGCCAATCACCTTCAGGGACTTTTTGGAGCATTTCTCGCATGCAATAGCTGATTGATAGCAAAAACAGTGTTAAGAACCATCTTGAACACAAACTTAAAGATCAACACAGCATAGAGAACCAACAAAACCTGCCAACCAACTAATACAGTTGAAAGGTTGTTTATGCTTACGTGTGTTCTGCACCATCACTGCACCTACTACATATAGCAAGCAAATCCTCCCGACCTGCATCCCCACAAATATCACATACTTTTACCTGTTTCCAATCAAAGAAGAAATCAGCAATGGTTAATTATCCATATAAGACAGATTTTGATAATATTAAGAGAAGAAATCAAAAAGGGAGGAGGGGTTCTTCATTATGAGAGGAAAAAAAAAACCATTACTACAGAAAAAGGCAATTAGAAGAAGAACAAAAAATCAGAAATAATGCAAGGCCATACTTCTCTTGAAAAACAAATGTGAACAAAATAGGCCCATCTAGGATCCAAGTACAGGACGTAAACATAACTCCAGTAACATACCTTCTTTTCTTCAAAATGATGTAAATGACTCCCATTTCTATTTCAACTCATTTTCATAATTAGGATGCCCATTTCCTTTTTTTTATTGGTAAATTACATGTACACCTAATGAGTCTTGAAACCACACCCTCATCCTCATTTCATTATTATAAAAAGAGGAAGTGAACTTTCAGTTAGAGCTCATTGGCTAGGATGTACATTTCCATATAGCCCAAATAAACAACAACCAGATATAGTATTTACATTCATGGCAACCTCATAGACAGTCTGAAAGAAGGTATAAATGGTGTTTCCCTCATGAACCCAACCAAAGCCGACTGCATTGTATTCTCCCACACCAAACCAAAAAAAAAAAAGGATTAACTACAATATATCAAAAAAATTCAGAGATAAAGACCAAAGGAGATGATGGAACCACAAATATACAGCCACCAAGTTTTAGTCCCAAAATTTTGGGGTTGGCAGCTATAGATCCTCAATAGACTAATCAAGGTCAACCACATGTATTCTTTTCTGCCCTTTTTTACTATTTCTACTAATGCTATTTTAGGTCTTCATCTATCTTTCTTCATTGCCTCAACTTGTATCAACTCATTCTTCCCCATTGGTGCATTAGTTACTCTCTTCTATGCATGACCAAGATGTATGTTCTCATAGATCTTTCAACAAGCTTCTTCCTAGATCACCTTTAAATTCAAAAAATCCCTTCAAAGCCCATTTTCCTTCTTTTCTCCCAAAATTAACTTATTTTTTTAATAATAATCTCCAAAAATGAACCATATTCTTGCTAAACAATATGTTATCGATGAAACACATATATATATCATGACACTGATCTGGCGTTCCAGTCTAAAACTCATTACTCACCCAGGATTCATCAAAGAAAAGAATGCAGACAAATTGAAAGAACATAAACTAAAAATATCAGAGATGACCAGTAATGCATATGTTAGGATTAAGAAAAAAAGAAGGGGGGGGGGGGGGGGGGAATCATTACTCACATCTTGCTCCACAATGTCTGATTCATCACTCTCATCCCCAGAAACTGATTGCAGAGGAGGTTCCTGCATGTCAGGTAACTCAACCATCTCATTGGACTTATCATCATGCTCATCTTGGTCTGAAGATTTCATAGCTTCATCTGGTGGGTCACCACTATCCTTGTCAGTCTCTGCTTCTGACTTTGGATACTTTTTCATTGAAACCTCAGAAATGCCACCCACAGGTCTACCTCTTCGCACCTTTGGTGGACTACTACCAGCATCCAAATCTTTGGAAGGAGGAATCTCCGATGAGCCCAACTTGTTCAAATATGTTGCCTTCCCAGATCCTTCTGGACCTAAACTACTAATTGAAGCAGTACTATTGTTTATATTCCTGTTATGATTACGGACTGCTTCATTTGCATCGTTGGCTCTACTAACAGATGAAATGTTATCATCATGGCCTTCTACTGCTTTACTTTCCTCATACATATTTGAAGAGATTCTCTGATCCAAAACAAACTGTGGTTTGGAAGAAAGTTGATCCTCTGCAATAGTACCTCCAGAAGTCAACTTTGGAAGCATCTCAACATCTTCTAAAGCATCAGATACAACAGACGACCTTAAGGTTGCCTTACTATCAGCATTTTCAGAGAATGAATCATGACTAGAATTAACACTGAGTAGGTTACTTGTTTCACTGGTGGTGTGCTGTAAGCTATCAGATGCTCTATTCTTAAGAGAATATAAAGTACCACTCTCATTAACAGAATACTGGCTAGCCACATTTACACGACAACTTTCATCAGAAAACTCCTCAGTTTTTGACCCCATTAAAGGTCGGTTCAAATGCATACAAGATGAACAAGGAGCAGAGCAGACGTTACAAGTCCCAGACTCGCCTCTCATATGAACTTTCTTACTCATGGACCAATTCCCAAACTTTGTTTCATATTCAGAAGATACCTGGTAAAACCAAAGCATTAATGAAGGAAAAAAGAATGGGAAAAAAAAAAAAAGGAAAACACACACACACACTAGACGAACACATTTTTCACACTCTGATTCTAACACCCTTCTAAAACTTTGAAGTCGGCTATAGATCCTCAACAAAACTAATTAGAGTCAACCACATATGTTAAATACATCAGAATAAGCGCATGGATAAACATCAAGATCTTAACTAATTTAATATTTAGCAACATAGCACATAGAAGTCAAAGCCATTTTCACCTGACTCCTGATGCACCATAGAATACGTTACAAAAAGAAGCAATTCTCTGTAGTATCTAATCCTAGAGGCTATAGAAACATACCTACATGTTGAACTCCTAAGATATACATCATCGCATTCATCTTCAACTGTTGCAGTCATCAACATGTACACAAGGAAGTTATCATCAAATTAAAAACCTCTAGCAGAGTGAAGCACATTGTATTACATAAATATAATTACGCCATTGGTTACAATGAGAAGAAATGGTGCAAAGAAATATCTATATATATATATATATATATAGAAAAACAGCAAAGAGATATGAGTTCCAAAAATACAAAACACAACACGCACACTGTATCCAAATGGACAAAGAAGAAAACCTTCCATAAACACATCATATAAGTGTAAGTTCAGGTTTACTTGAATTTTATTTACAATTTTAAATAGTATGCTCAATTAGCAATAAAAAAAAAATTTAAAAAAAAAAATTGCTAATTGAGCTAGCATTTTCATTTGCTCTTGTCCCGTAAACACCACATAAACTGAAAACACCTTTTTTAAAATGTTGCAATAAAGAAAATGACAAAACCTATTGAAAGCAAAAGAAGGAACAGAATGTAAATTACCCTGTTATCTCACCATAGACATATTATCATGATCCATCTTATCTACAGGCCCTTGCATCCGATAAATCCCTCTCAAGACTGGTGTTATCTAAAAAGAACACCCAAACTACATCAATTTCTAGCACCAAAATCCAAAATAAAATAGTGCCCAATTCCATAAACCTAAAACTCGAACCAATTCACAAGTTGCAACCATAAGAACCGTCATGTAATCAAAGCAACAAAAACCCAAAAGGCAAATTACCTAAAAAATTGAATCTAATACCATCACCTTCCATATAAATCAATTTAGTGACAAACCCACATATTGTAACATGAACCAGTAACAAAGACAACAAAATTTAGCCAAACACTCTCGTGACCCAAAAACCCTAATTCCTAATCCGCAACCAAACAAACCCTAAACCACAAAATAAATCCCTTATCACATCAATCCCAAACAACAAAATTCAATAAAGGAAAAAAAAAACGCTAAGTTCAAAATTGAAAAACCACAATTAATCAAAACAAATTCAAATTAATAACAACCAGAAAAAACCAAACCCTAAATTAAAAAATTTTGAAAATTTTACATGCCTCCGGTTTTCCAATCGATTCCGTCGCATTGCACAGCTCCCCCACCGTCCTTTCTCTCCGCCCGGCCATCGCCGCCGCAACGATCAATCGGCGGCCTCAATCGAAACCCAAACTCCGATAAATCCAAAATTCCCAATAATCTCTCTCTCTCTCTCTCTGTTAAATTTCTCCAAGTAATTGCAGAGAAAATCTCACTCTTTAATTTAACTGTAAACCCAAATTAACTAGTTTCAGACCACGCAACCAAACCAAACGAGCTTCTTATACTTACATATATATTGTTATAATTATTACAAAGGATCTGCTATATATATATATATATATATAACAAAAATTCTATAACACGTAAAATGAAAAAAAATATATATATGAAAATTTTTTTATAAAAATACTTTTATATATATTATATATATAGAATCTCTCACTACGCTACTTTTCTCTCTCTCTACTGCTCTCTCTCTCTCTCTCTCTCTCTCTCTCTCTGATCTGAGGAAAAATTCTTCGAAATGAGTCTTTGAGAATCAAAATCTTTTTATGTTAGCCTAATAATAATAAAACTCTCTATCTCTCTCTCTCTAAAACTTTCTTTCTTTGTTTCTCTCTCTAAACTAACATTTTTTCCTTTTTTAAATTTTATCTTTCATTTTCACTCTCTCTCTCTCTCTCAATTTTATTGGGAAAAATAAAAAATGAGTAAAATATTTGTAGATTTGCTTTTATGAGGCTCTTCCTGTTTTATAAACGTTTTTTTAAATTTTTTTTAAAAATTTGGTTTTTTTTAATTAAAAAAAAAAAGAAATTTTTTAAATGCTGCGGAGGATATAAGCGAATTTGGCGAGCGCGTGGATTCGCACGTGCGAACGTGAATTACGGTTAGTATTTTCTCGCACGTTTGGAGTTGGATAGGCACGTTGACACGTGGGACAGTGGTGAGATGGAGGGTGGTTTGGGTTTGTGCTATCTTTCTTGGCGTGTGGCAAGAGACTTCTGTGTGCCTCACATTTCACGATCAGGACTTCGGAATTGGAAGTCAGCACCGTTTCTTTCTTTTTCTTTTTTCTTTTCTTTTTTTTTAATATAGCACCTATTCTTTCTTTGTAAAATAAAAAATAAATAAAAAAGTAATAGTTAAGAAAAATTATTAGGGGTATGTTTGGTACACTGAATGAGGATTACGATAGGAATTGTAATCTTTATTACTAAGAATAAAATGTGTTGTAATATAATAACTAAACATATTCATTAGTTTGGTTGTGAGTTATAATATTAGAATGAAACTTAATATTTATTTTAGGAAATTTCTTACTCATACAAATATATCTCCTTAAAATTTGTTATTTTTAAATTTAAGAGAGATATGTGTTATTTTTTATGATTTTTTATTTTTATAATTGTTAGATATATATGGAAAGTTTATTTATTGGGAAATATATTAAGTTGTAAAATTATTACTCTTACTAAGGAATAGCTAATACAACCTTTTAAAGATGAATAGTTATTCCTCATTTTGAAGAATAACTATTCATAAGGAATTATTATTACTTATAATAAAAACATAACCAAACTAAAGAATAACTAAACCATAGGAATAATTATTACATTACAGCACCTATTACAGTCTACCAAACATGCCCTAGGTATTCTTGAAATATATTGACATAATGCTTATTTTCTTGCGTTCATAATGGATTTTACCACATTGCCGTATTTCGAATAATTGCTCAATTGGTGAAGATAATGAATGAAGAGTTCACACATGTCTTTGAATTTGAATTTAATGATTGATGTTTTGTGCATGAGCAAGTTAGGTAACATATTTTTCCTTTCACACAATAAACTTGAATCTAGTTCTTTAATGCTCATGTGTTTGGATGCAGCATTAGTTTGGTAGAACTTATTTTTATTACTTTATTATGTTAAAAAATTAAGTTGAATAAAAATACATTTCACCCAAAAAAAAAATGATATTTTAGAAAACTATACATAAACAAATAAGTTAAATAAGTTAAATGAGAAAAAAAATTTCAAGCCAAACAAGCACATAAAAGTATATGTTCCACATTGTGAGATTTAAATTGGCAATATCCATTAACAATATAATTTGAAAAATGGTTTGTAGCACTTGGTATTTTGTAAAGATAATGCCACGCCTTAAAGCTATTTGAAGAAGTGCAACCTTATTTTTTTACCTACTTATACCTACTTATAAATACTATAAAGTACAACTTTTTAAATGAACATACATGATAGGACCATTTGATAATCTGATGAAATATGATCATAATGTGCAAAAGACATTCATGGTGGACATCATGATGTGATGATTATGGTTTCATCTATGAACTTGGGAGTTTTTTTTTTATATAATTATTGTTTATTCATATGGCAATAATATGGAGAATGCATGTTTATATGGTCATTCCATCTTGGAAGATTGGCTTTCAAGTCGAGTGGAATGAACTCCTAACACCTTCTTATTTTATAACCTAAACTCAAACTTAGATATTGGATTGTAGGCTAGTAAATTATCTTTGTAATTTATGCTTCTTCGATTGTAACTGATGAAGCAATTTGATCATCAACTCCACTCAATCCATGAAAATTTGCAAAACAAAGTGAAGCAATAGAGATTTGCCAGGGCTTGTCAATAAGGGAACTCTCTGATGCCTAAGTTAGTAAACAAGCTATATGAAACTATGAGTGAATTGCATGGTAAGGGTTATTAAGCATACTTTTTCCGATGCATATCTCTTCATATTTATATTATTGTTTGAGATTGCATTACTCCATAATGTTAGGTATGCTATCATGTATAATATGTTATTCTAATCTCACAACTAGGGGTATTCATGGTACGATGCAGTTTTGGATCATTTTTAGCACCGCACTTTGCGATGTGGTTTAGCTAAAACCATAACTATATTGCACCTTATTTTTGCGGTTACTTGTGCGATGTGGTGTGGTGTGGTGCGGTTTAAAGTTTAGCCAAAACCATAACCGCACCACACCTCATTTTTGCGGTTACATATGCGGTGCGGTGTATAAGATGTGGTTTAAATGATTTAAAGTTGGTATATTTTTCAAATTTTAGGTTTTTTCTACCCAACCCAAAACTAATTTTTCCCTTTGTTTTGGTCCAAGTTTTAAACTATTGAACTAGTTTTTCTTTATTTTGGGTTGACTTTCCTAATCAACACTTGCTAGGGTTATCAAACTTTTTTTTTTTTTTAACTAGAGTTATTAAACTATTAATAATATATTTAATATTAAAAATAATTAAATATATTAATATATAAAAAGGGTGCGGTGTAGTGCAGTTTGTGAGGTTTTCTTATTATAAAACCGCAAACCGCACTACACCATGCGGTGTAGTGCAGTGTGGTGCGATTATGTCATTTTACAAGCGATTTTGGTGCGGTTCATGTGGTTTGGTTGAACACCCCTAGTCACAGTTATCCTTTGATTGTTGGGATTGGCATCACAAGATCCAACAGTAATAGGTGGATATGAATGTCTTCCCATATATGTGAAGTTTGACTTTTTTGCATTCAATGAATCTTAGGCACCCTAGTCGACTTGCTATGTCATCAATCCGAGCTACCATTTCAATTATCTCCTCCTTTACCGGGTTGAGCTAACATAGCATCATTTTCCACATTTGTAACTAGCAAAACGAGGTGTAATTTTATATTATTTTTCAGAGTGTGATTAAGACCAAAAGTCATGTAATTTTCGATTTTAGTTCTCTTATTAAACAACAATGTAATCTCAAATTTCAAGTTGTGTTTTGAAGGTTTTTATAATTTTCCTTTTAATTAAATTAAGTGGTAACTTCATGTATAAAATCCTCAATCTAAAGGGTATAACATTGTCATTTTGATAACCATTTTGAGGACTAACAACTTTTAGATCCTATGTCCATTAGTTTGTGATTCTCATACATAATTGCGAGGATAACTTTGTTAATTTTAAATTTATGAATGTCCAATTAATTTAAGTAATTAATTATGTTAGATATAATTTTTTTTTTTTTGGTTGAAAGGAAGCTTTATTAGAAACTAAGCAACAGAAACAACACATTCAGAAACAACATGTTAGATATAAATTGTTTATTTATGTTAAAACCCTATTCTCCTCTTGTGCGTGTGTGTTTGTTTCTCTAAAAAAAAAAAAAAAAAATTTTTTTTTTTTTTTGGTTTAAATAGGGAAGCCAAATCCTAATGGCAACCTGCCAATGGTTAAAGACTTTTTATGAGTGTGGTTTCAGAGGTTCTTGTCGTGTTATTGTTAATACGTAATGTATGCATATATTCAGAAGAAGAAGAAAAAATCTCTCTCTCACACACACACATATATATATAACCAAATGCGAATTAATTAGATGGAACCCAATTTGATTTCTTTTTTAATTTCTTAAAGTGATTAAGGAAAAATAGAAAAGTAGATGAAATTTTTTTAGGGGTACTGCGAATGGCAACCCAGTATGTCAAAAAAAATAAATAAATCATAGAATTTGTATCCCCACAGCCCCCAATAGTCAAAAGTTTGATAGTGACGACAACCAATTACAATGGACTTCATTTTTAAATCGTCGAGAAAATTGGTTCGAATTGGTTCTCTTTCTTTAGTTTTCTCCTTTTTTTTCTCTTTATTTTTTTCCCCACTGAATAACAGGAGTTTTGATCAGAAACAGAGAGGTAGTTGCTTTCAATTGGTTTACCTCGTCAGGCATACACTTCATTAATAAAAAAGTCTTTGTTAAACTTTTTTTTTTTTTTTTTTTGAGGAAAGTCTTTGTTAAACTAGCTTTATAAATAATCAAACACTAAAAGTCATGAATCTGAACATCCGGAAATGGCGGCGGTGGGCACACATATTCAACTTAAAAATTACTATTATATTGTATTTTTACTACCTTTAATCACTTCTTCATTGATAAAGGAATATAAGGTCAAGTTATAGCTTAGAGGGCATGCTGTATGCGGTCAGCTTCTTGTAAAAGGAGAAAGTATATTATGTTTTAAAAATACCAACTTAGTATTTATTTTGATATTTTTTATTTAATAAATAAGTGATATTTGTTTCAAAAAATCATATTAGACTACTCCAATAAATTAATTACAATCTTTTATACTATCGAAAATATAAATAAATTATTTATTAGAATAGTCTGATGTGATTTTTTGAATAGATGTTACTTATTTATTAGATAAAAAATACCAAAATAGATATTGAATTGGAATTACCAAAACATAATATACTTTCTCCCTGTAAAAGTATTTGGACTTAGCTTAGGTTCACAGCAATAAATTCATTACAATGGTAACACGTAATCAAAAGAGGATATGTGTCATTATCTCAACAGTCTAATGCACTCGACATAATCTCTTCCTATTAGGCTGTAATTTCTTAGAGGGTAGAATAGCTACTAGCTATGGCTAAATTTTTGCCGCCTCCATCCTAATCTTCAACAAAAATTGTGTGGTAAACAATTATATAAGATTATAATTGTATGGTTTAAACTATAAAGGACGGCAGTGCCATGTGAGCACTTTCCCACGTGCCAAAAAAATCACATTTGGTTCTAAAAATATAAGTGATTTTTTTTTTTGGTATTTGGATATTAAGTTATTTAGATTTACCGTTTGTTTTAATAGAAACTGTTTTTTTTTTTTTTTTTGGTGGAAAATTACTTATTTTCTTGAAATGAATTTTTTTTTTTTTTTTTTTTTGAGGAAAGTCTTTGTTAAACTAGCTTTATAAATAATCAAACACTATAAGTCATGAATCTGAACATCCGGAAATGGCGGCGGTGTTGGCACACATATTCAACTTAAAAATTACTATTATATTGTATTTTTACTACCTTTAATCACTTCTTCATTGATAAAGGAATATAAGGTCAAGTTATAGCTTAGAGCGCATGCTGTATGCGGTCAGCTTCTTGTAAAAGGAGAAAATATATTATGTTTCAAAAATACCAACTTAGTATTTATTTTGGTATTTTTTACTCAATAAATGAGTGACATTTGTTTCAAAAAACCATATTAGACTACTCCAATAAATTAATTACAATCTTTTATACTATCGAAAATATAAATAAATTATTTATTAGAATAGTCTGATGTGGTTTTTTGAAATAAATGTTACTTATTTATTAGATAGAAAATACTAAAATAGATATTGAGTTGGAATTACCAAAACATAATATACTTTCTCCTTGTAAAAGTATTTGGACTTAGCTTAGGTTCACAGCAATAAATTCATTACAATGGTAACACGTAATCAAAAGAGGATATGTATCATTATCTCAACAGTCTAATGCACTCGACATAATCTCTTCCTATTAGGCTGTAATTTCTTAGAGGGTAGAATAGCTACTAGCTATGGCTAAATTTTTGCCGCCTCCATCCTTAATCTTCAACAAAAATTGTGTGGTAAACAATTATATAAGATTATAATTGTATGGTTTAAACTATAAAGGACGGCAGTGCCATGTGAGCACTTTCCCACGTGCCAAAAAAATCACATTTGGTTCTAAAAATATAAGTGATTTTTTTTTTTTTTTGGTATTTGGATATTAAGTTATTGAGATTTACCGTTTGTTTTAATGGAAACTGTTTTTTTTTTGGTGGAAAATTACTTATTTTCTTGAAATGATTTTTTTGGAAAATTGAGTCATTTTGTTTGTTTGTTTGTTTGATATCTTGAAAATGAACTGGGAAACATTTTATATTGTTTGGCCAAAATGGAAAATGGTTTATATTTCATGTAATGTCAACTAATTATATGAACAAAAACTTCTACTCATGAAATTAGACGCTAATATATATATATATATATATATTAATTAAACTGTGAAAAGTCAATGGATTTTTTGGAAAATACCAAACAACATAACGTGATTAAATAACCATACATTCCTTTGATTTTACTCTTTTGTTTATGAGTTTTTATCTTTTGCTTTTAAACTTGAAATAAGTAGCCAAAAGATCAATTCGTGTCCTTTTTTTAGTCATTTCTTAACAAATTTTTCGAACAATATTATCATATCAATTTCAATCTCTCATATACTTGCATGCTGTGTTTAAATTGAATAAAAATGTATTTTTTTAATTAATCATTTTTTTTTGCTTATGTATTTTTTAATATATATATATGTGTGTATATTGGAATAAATTAATTAATAATCCAACGATTGAATCAATGAACCATCGTACTGCTCCTTAATATTTATAAGATTGGATATTTATAAATGACATCATTAATATTTGTAGGGTCGGTTTTTGTAGCTTAAGTCCAAAAGAGATTGGTTATAGGCCCAGCGAACCCAGAACAATGAATTTGTAGAGAGTGGGTTGAAGGTTTAGGCGCTGACCGGCGTCGTAGAAGCATGAACATCTTTTCCTTTTATTGAAGAAATACTTGGAACAATTTACAACTAGGGGATGCTCCTCGGCCCATGGCCGAGGAGGCTTTTTTCCTTCTTTCACTTAGAAAACCCCCCCAAAGACCCCCTTACATTTGGCTTGTCTCCCTTATATATTACTCTCTTCCTCCTTCTGTTGATCGTTCATTGGCCTCTCCTCTGGCTGCCTGTCCTATCAGAGGTCGTATCCGTGCTTAAGTGGTTCACCCTGATCGATGTAGCCCTGCCCGGGGGTTGCATCCCCATTAATGCGGCCAGAAGGGTTAGGTGAACGTATTAAGTGCTGAGGTGACAACTTGCTCTGGGTCTGTCCCCCCTCCCCTACAGTTATCCTTAGTACGCCGAGGACGAGGGGATCCTCGGCGTGGATCCAAAGAAGAGTTTGCTCCCCAAATTGGCCTTGGGTAGTCATCCTTCCTCGGATTGGGCCATTTGGGCTTGGCTTGGAGTGGGCCGTGGCTGTACGATTTCCTGGCCCCACAATAGCCCCTCAAAATCTTGCTGCACGCATCCTTGGGCAGGGAGGAGGATTTTGACATCCTCGGCCTCATCCCCCCCCACCCCTCGTTAGTGCTGGGGCCCATTCACCTGCCAAGGGCATGTCGCTGACGCTTCGGAGCACGTAACGTGTCCATCATTAAATCCAGGCGGTTCTGTGCTCCCCACGTTCAAGGAGGAGTTATCCATCCAACGGTGGAGATTCGTCTGGCATTCATGAGCAGGAAAACCCGTATGGCTCCTCGATTTGGGGTATAAATACCCGTACGAACCGCTTCTTCCTGTTCCTCATTTGTAATTGAGGATATTCATGCGCCCTTCTCGAGTTCAGACACAGCCTTACTAGCACCTCCAGCACAAAAGCCTGTCCGAGGAGCCCTTTCTCTTTCCTGTAAGTCGCTCTTTCTTTGGCCCATCTTTCTCGTTACCCTTTTTTCTGCTTCGCCTGTTCTTTCTTAGTTCTTTTAGGCATCTACTGGGATGGGTAGGTTTAAGAAATACGTCGATACTGAGGAGGCAATGGAAAAATTCATCACCGACTATAAAATTCCCGGCAATGTGAATCTGAGACATTGTGAGGACGGGGAGTGGCGCATATACAGGCAGGAGGGCGAGGTGGTAATTCCCGTAGTCGCCTTCCTTGAAGGGGGGATGACGATCCCTATGGGGCCGGTGATGAGGGATTACCTCATGCACTTTCGGTTGGCCCCCACCCAGTGTGGGATAAATGTCTTTAGGATTCTGGGCTGTGTGGACGCCTTGAACGAGAAGATGGGGCTGAGGTTGACCCACCATGATGTGAACTGGTGTTACAATCTTCAGCTTCTTAAGGGCAAGTCGTATTACCTGAAGACGAGGGACGACAGGGTGCGGCTCATTCAGTGCCTCCTCGAGTCCAGCAAGGGGTTCTATAAGGATTTCCTCATTGTGTCAGGAGAGTGGCACGATGGCCTTCACTGCCCAACAACGGAGGGAACACCAGGTGGGGCAGGGGGAGACAAATAGGGTTCCAAGCTCTCGTCTTTTTTCCTTACCTCCTTTCTTCTTTACTAACGTCCTGGTGCTTTCCGTTTGCAGACCCGCACGCCTTTCAGCGTCACTTCCATCTGATCAACAGGGAAGATTTGCAAAAGGTGCTGAGGGCGCCGGTGTACATAAACGAGGACGACAACCAGGTTAGGGCCGCCCACATAATTTTGGGTTATACACCTACTCAGAAATGGTTCCCGGTTCTGAAGCACGTCATCCTCGCCAACGATCCTCGGCTCCAGAGGATTACTGTGACCGAGGACGGATTTTCGTTCCCCGAAGGGCCCTCCGACCAGGAAGCTGTCACATTAGCCGTCCCCTCCTCTTCCCAACTGTTTGCCGAGGCCACCGAGGGGGCTCCAGAGGGGGAAGGGGACGCGTTTGAAGTTTTCGCTCATCTTGATCAGTCCGATGATCCTCTCGGGGACTTGGGTGATCCCAATTCGAGCGAAGCAGACCTCCTTGCTTCAGAAACCCCTCCTCGGCCGACAATGGGTTACAAGAGGAAACCCACCACCAAGTTGTTGGACCTGCTTGAGGGCCAGCCGGGGAAGTCCCAACAGAAAACTCCTACTCCTCCTTCGAAGGCTAAGTCGACTTCTGCTCGGCAGAAGCTTCCTCCTCCTTCTCAGACACGCTTGCCCTCTGGGTCCGTGCCTGCTGGCCCTAAGAAGAAGGATAAGGGTAAAAGAATCGTGGGAGATAGGACGGTGTCCTCACAGGAGGAGGACACTGCTCTGCGGCCGTCCAAGCAGCTTAAGATAGGCGGAAGGAGTCCGGATAGGCAGGTCGCCGACACCACCTCGTCCGAGGCTGACGCCTAGCTCCCAGCCCCGATGCTCTGCGGGGAGCCATTGAGGGATAACGCCTCTCTTAGGGATTTCAACCAGGGCGAGGGTACGCGCATGGCAGACACATTGGAGAGGAGCCTGCTGCTCCCGACGGACATGGCTGAGCTTAACTCTTTGACGAGCGAGCAGGTCTTCCTCAGCCTTAAGTGATATGTGGGGATGGTAAGGGCTATAACCTCAATTCTTCTCCCACTCTTTTCCTCTTATAGGGCTCATCGCACACTAGTCATTTTGACAGGTCGTCCTAGCTATCTTTGCGTTGGAGGGGGCGGCAAACGACCAGAAGGAGGCCCTTAAAAAGGAGCGCGACTGGCGATACCAGGCCACCAATACTCTGAAGAATTTCGAAGCTGACCTCGTCAAGGCCCGAAAGGCTCTGAAGGAGGTGATCAGTGAGCGGGATAATGCGCTGTCTGGTCTTGAGGGCGCCCAGACCCAAGCCACGGAGCAGACGAGGCACCTACGCGAGGCGGAGGAGCAATTGCGGATCGCGAGGGATCTGATTACTGACCTGCGGGCTGACGTGGCTAAGGCCGAGGGGAATCAGAGGGTAGCAGAATGGGCCAGGGACCAGGCCCTGCGAGCCAAGGACGAGGCTGATCGTGGCAATGAGATGGCTGAGCGTGCCAAGGAGGAGGCTGAAACCGCAGCCTACGCTGATGGGGTGGCTGCAGTAGAGGCCGACTACAAGGCTCAAGTCCCGGGAGTGTGTAGGCTATTTTGTTCCCAGGTCTGGGCTGAGGCCCTCAAATAAGCTGGGGTGGAGGCTGCGTCCGACCTGTGGAAGGCGGAGAACATGTATTATCCCCCTGCTATCCGTGAGGCCGCCCCTGAGGACCCTGAGGTTGGGGAGATTGTTGAAGAGGTGCGGGCAGCTGAACTGGGGGAGCATTCGAGTGAGGAGGTGCCCCCAGAGATAGTGGAGATCCCTTCCGATGATCCAGCACCCACCACTGAGGAAGTAGCTGCTCTCGCCGTACCTCCGCAGACTATCCCCTTAGGCCAGGGCTCAGAGGGGTTAGGGGTTGCCTCTGTCCAGCTTGAGCAAGAGGAGTAGGCTCCCCGGCGTCTCGGCTCGTCCTGCTTTCACGTTGTCATTTTATTTTGTTATACTTCTCTTTTATGTACTGTGGCTCTTGCCATGCAATTTTTACGAACTCATCGTTGTAATGCGAATTTGATTTCCCTTTATTTGAATTATTTATTTGTGTACACGCTGCCTGCTTTTCCTTTCTTCCTTAGATCTGTATGACTTTAGCTTAAATTGCATGTCGGTCAGTTGCGCCAGTAACGATGATAAGGAGAGAGAACGTGTGCATGGGCAGCTCTCTTGCGTCTCAAGGGCCCTGTGGGGCTTGGTCCTTTCCTAACTTGGGATGTTTTATAGTTGGCCTCCCTGTAGGCCTGAGTCCGAGGGCCATGCGACGCCCCTGTTCTGTTCGGCACAATGGTCTGATTGAGCGGTTAGTTTCCCCATAGGCCTGAGTCCGAGGACCATGCAGTGCCTTGGTTCTGTCTAACGCTTTCATTTCTCTGTAAGTATCTAGTTTTCCTATAGGTTTAAGTCCGAGGACCATGCAATACCTTGGTTCTGTCTAGTACCCAGGTATAGAGGAGCGAGTAGCTTCCCCATAGGCCTGAGTCCGAGGACCATGCAGTGCCTTGGTTCTGTCTAACGCTTTCATTTTTCTGTAAGTATTTAGTTTCCCCATAGGTTTGAGTCTGAGGACCATGCAATACCTTGGTTCTGTCTAGTACCCAAGTATAGAGGAGCGAGTAGTTTCCCCACAGGCCTGAGTCCGAGGACCATGCAGTGCCTTGGTTCTGTCTAACACTTTCATTTCTCTGTAAGTATCTAGTTTTCCCATAGGTTTGAGTCCGAGGACCATGCAATACCTTGGTTCTGTCTAGTACCCAGGTATAGAGGAGCGAGTAGTTTCCCCACAGGCCTGAGTCCGAGGACCATGCAGTGCCTTGGTTCTGTCTAAC
>NW_027069510.1:1751689-1914300 GCF_002906115.3 Quercus suber
TTTTTTTTTTTTTTTTTTTTTTTTTTTTTTTTTTTTTTTTTTTTTTGCATCACCACCAATCTTTCATAGAACGATTACTTAGAACCATCGCCTGTTGCGCCGGCCGGCGCACTAATCCTCCCCACAGACGGCGCCAATTGTAGGGTCGGTTTTTGTAGCCTAAGCCCAAAAGAGATTGGTTATAGGCCCAGCGAACCCAGAACAATGAATTTGTAGAGAGTGGGTTGAAGGTTTAGGCGCTGACCAGCGTCGTAGAAGCATGAACATCTTTTCCTTTTATTGAAGAAATACTTGGAACAATTTACAATTAGGGGATGCTCCTCGGCCCATGGCCGAGGAGGCTTTTTTCCTTCTTTCACTCAGAAAACCCCCCCAAAGACCCCCTTACATTTGGCTTGTCTCCCTTATATATTACTCTCTTCCTCCTTCTGTTGATCGTTCATTGGCCTCTACTCTGGCTGCCTGTCCCATCAGAGGTCGTATCCGTGCTCAAGTGGTTCACCCTGATCGATGTAGCCCTGCCCGGGGGTTGCATCCCCATTAATGCGGCCAGAAGGGTTAGGTGAACGTATTAAGTGCTGAGGTGACAACTTGCTCTGGGTCTGTCCCCCCTCCCCTACAGTTATCCTTAGTACGCCGAGGACGAGAGGATCCTCGGCGTGGATCCAAAGAAGAGTTTGCTCCCCAAATTGGCCTTGAGTAGTCATCCTTCCTCGGATTGGGCCATTTGGGCCTAGCTTGGAGTGGGCCGTGGCTGTACGATTTCTTGGCCCCACAATATTAATTTAATTTAAGATTATTGTATTTTATTACTTGAAATCACTAGGGAATTGACTGGGGATAAGGTCAGATTCACTTCATATGAAAGAGTGCATGTGGTCACCTTACTGTACAAGTACCTTAGGCATTGATTCTTTCAGAGGTAGTGTGCATTTAGCACAAATTAAAAAGCCAATTTTTTTTTTTATTCAGCTTATTTTTACTACTATTTATGGGTCTTATTGTAATTTTTGTTACTACTCATGAGTCACACTATGCTATTTCAGTTATTTTTTAGTTTTATTTACAGTACTTTCAACAACAAAAAATTTCAATTTCAACTAAATAAGTTGTTTCCAAATAGACATATAGGATCTATTTGGATACCACTTATGGCTAAAAACTGAAAACTTATTACTGAAAATATTGTAGCAAAATAATTTTTAAAGGTGTGAATAGTACTGGGATCCAATTTTAAAGTTACATTTGTCAGATTCTATACTTGCAGGTCCTGTGAACAATACACAGGACCCAGGGAAACGCAGACGCAAAAAGAGCAATTCGCAAACACAAACATAGAGTACTTACTGTTTTCATTAGAGAGAGAGAGAGAGAGAGAGAGAGAGAGAGTAGTCACCTCTCTCACCCTTGATTATATCAACAAAAAATCATTGGATTAATCGTAATTGTAGTTTAACCTTTCGCAAGTATAGTGCTACGGGTAATTACTTTAGCGAATAGAAGGTAGAGTATTTTTGTAGTGTTTAGTTGAGTATGTAACATTCCAAAAAATTTCTTCCACTCTAAAGAATCAGAATACATTTTTCATTAAATTGCATTTTCAGCCGTACCAAATACACGCGCAAATCGTAAAAACATTTTCTATAGAAACAAAGCATGTTCTCAACTTTTTTTTATAATTTTGATAAAAAAGACTAATTCTTACAAAATGGATACATCAACAACTTATGTGGCTTAAAAGAACATGTCAGAGGCTTATGTGACATAAAACTGATAAGGCATGTCCCTTTTGAAAAAAAAATCCAACATAACACCTCTATATGTAACTCTAGAAATTTTTTTTTTTTAATACTTGTATTTCATTGTCACAAAAATGAGTGGTTAATGGTAAGTAAACATTAAGAAAGCAATAAAAAGCAGCAAGTAATAGATGATAATAAATAAAAAAGCACCAGGCAATATGAAAACTCAGGCCAGAGCATACCGCAAGTTGAAGTCTAAGTGAAATAGTGAATATAAACGAGTGTGAAAGAGAATCTAGCCAAAAGAAAAATTGTTAAATAAATGAAAGTCAATGTTAAATAAATTATTAAAAATTGTTGATTCTAATCCTTACCTACTGACCTGTATGACACCGACGGGTAGATGCTATCATTCATTGAGTGTTGGCTTTGATTCTTTCTATTACGTAACAAACACCCCAAGAAAAAGAAGAAGAAAAGAAAAGGTTTTCCATTCTAATTGTTTGGTGAAAGCTATTGGCTATGGCGAAATCCCAGTTGGTCATACCAAGGAGCATCAGGCATCAGCTAAGATATATGCTAATTGGAAGAAAATTTGAATCATCAAAACTCTGGCAATTATTTGTGTATATTTACTACGAATAGAATGTTATAAAAAGTCATATACTGATAAACACGATAGCTAGTAAACTAGATCAATGTCTTAGTGAAGAATATACCATATAATTTCATTCTTATCAACTGTACTTGTTCTTGGTTTTCCCACTTCAATTAAGTTTTTGTTTTCGTGCGCCATGAAAATTCATTACCACTTGTTTTGTGTAATTTTCCTGCAATCAAATCAAGAATTTCCCCAACTACCTTATTGATTGCTTAGCTTCTGTGAAAACAAATGTTCTAGAGATGAAAGGTTGACTTAGTACCCGTAACCCAGCCTAGTGGTCCTCCTATTCACTGCCTTCTAGTTCTAGATTACTGTTGAGGGTCGTTTTTCACGTTTTACACCCTAGACATGCGTGTACTAACAACTACTATTCAAGTTTCGATTCGAGTTGGTACAACAGTACAACTCAGAAATTTATACTAATGTTGCATGTTTGAACTTTAAAGCTTACATTTCGGGCCATTATAATTCATTCATGCCCCCAGTAAATATGATTTTAAACCTATATAATATACTAAATTGATTTTTCATGATCTTCCTTGACGTAAATGCAATTCAACACATGCAAACAAACAGCCCAACATGCATGCTCGCTCGCTCTCAAGTCTCGATCAACTTTACTAATTGCGGTTGTTCATGATTGTGACAGCAATGCACGCTATGTTCATACTCATTCTAACGCTTTTATTTTCTGTTTCTTACATAAAAAATCGCTCTCAAACTCAAGGTCTCAATCTCCTTCTCGCATTTAATCCATACAATTATTATTATTATTTTGAGTGCTTCAATATTATTGAGACAACAACAATGCATGAATAAGTAAACGCTTCCATGTTCTGTTTTTGTTTTTTCCCATCAATATGTTTGGCCGCAAATCAACATCTCCATTACTATCCTTATTGATGAATCCTAGAAAGTATGGATGCAGCTCCAAGGCCGCCACACCTACACCAACGTGCACAGATGTGGCGTGTGGTGGTCGACGCCGCTGACCGCGGTTCCGTGCCGCATCGCTTTTTTTTTTTTTTTTTTTTCCTGTTTGTGAATTCATGCCGATTCAGGCCGAATTGAATCGTATCGGCCGACAGTCGAAACTAGCCAAAACAGGTCAAAAAGGGCTGAATTAGGCCAAAACCAGATCTGAATCAAGCTGAAATTCTAGTAAAAAAAAATTCTATGCAAAACTTACCGTTTTGAACTTTGAAGCTCTTTGCCTACTGCCTCTCTCGTATCTCACGCTCTATCTCCCCTCTCTCACTCCCTAACCCACGGCCACTCACTCAAAAGTCAGAATCTCTTCTTTGCATCACTGCCCAAGCTCACTCTTCATCTCTCGATCTCGATCTCTCCATCTCTCAGTCTTAATCTCTCCATTATAAAATGTTTAAGTTTCAAACTTGTGGGTTGTATTCTAATTTATGAACATCATGTTTTAGTTATTATCTACTATTGCTCTTAATTCTTAAATTGGAATATGTTTATATAATGTGAAAAAGTATGCTTAGCAGTATATAGAAAATATAAATAAAAATATTTTAAATAATTTTTAATCGCACCCTACTTTTTAAAAAATTGTTGAGTCTTGCACCCGCATTTGCACATGCACCAGAATTTGAATCTGCACCCATGCTTCATAGGATGAATCAATTAGTTGCATGGTTAACTCAAAGAATGGATTCTCAAAATTAATATAATAATAAATAATAAATAAATAAATAAATAAATAAAAAACTCAAAGAATGGTTGCCTTTAAAAAATGTCAACTGGAGAACAACGGTATGGACCATATGGTGTCGACTATCAACCCTAATCCACTCCACCATAGTCTAACTTAAGCATCAATAGTGTTCTTACACCCCCCCCCCCCCCCCAAAAGCATCAATAGTGGAGCACCAGTGGTTGACACCACACCGTTGTTCTCTAGTTGACCTTCTATGTAGGCACTCGACCCATTTTCCAAATTTAGAGCCATGCACCCCCCCCCACCCCACACACACCCAAATTTTTTTAAAATTATATATATATATATATAAAAATAAAAAGCTTAATTATTTATGTATATAAATATTCAAAAAATCCTTAAATATGTATGTGTGTGAATATATGTATGTCAAAAAAAAATCTTATACATATGCATATATGATATATATGAAATGAAAAATTAGCTACTTATAACACCTTAAATCTTAATAAAATTTTACATATATCTGTAAATTAATAAAATTATTTTTTAAGTGGATAAGAAAGTGTTATTATTTATATTTATTTAAATAGAGAAATAATTTTGTTAGTGATAAGTTGTATATATTAATTACTTAAATTAATTAGACAATCATAAATTAGAATGGACATTGTTGTCTGAACAATTATGTCAAGTGATAAAGGAAAAACAAAACTAGATTTTAGTCCTTACACTTTATGAATTTTAATTTAAATAAAGATACTTAACTTTTATATTATTGTTTATTTTTGTACTTGTTTAGTGCCCAAATATTTTTGATTAAAGAATAAGTTAAAAATATTAAATCAAGTTGTCAATACTTTCACAATTTGTCAAGTTTAGTAAAAACATGTTTTTTGTAGTGCACATCGGGCATGCACATATTAGGGTTATAAAGTACTTACTCATATTTTAAGATTGTTTTATAGTAAGGATGGAGTTGCTCATTGACTAAGGGGGCAGTGCCCACCCCCCCCCCCCCCCCCAAGATAAAAAAAAATCATAATTGTATATATATTTTGAATTTTTTTAACATTTAGGTCCAAGATAATTACTCTTGGCCCCTCCTCTCCCCAACAATTTACAAAATGGCCCTTAGAACCCAACCAAAAAAAAAAAAAAAAAAGCCCATCACTTTAGTTGATGGCCTCTCCAAAGACAAACAAACAAAACCCCCAAAACAAGTAACAAATCCTTGAACTGTGAGATATAAAAAACAAAACCCTTTGGCATCCCGTTTGGTGTTGCTCTTGAGAAGTGAGGAGGCAACTCAAAAAAATTTACTAGACACTATAATATCTGGAAAGTTATTCAGTCTACTTTATTTAGAATGTTTATTTGATAGAGACCAAGGATTTGTACTTATTAGACTACTCTCATGCTCCTAAAAAAAAAATTAGACTACTCTCACTCACTCTTAGCTCTTTTGTGTGTGGCCATAAGCTATTGAGTGCATTACTAAGAAAGGACTACGTGTGTGGCTATTAATTTTTAAGGGAATACAATTGTTTGACTTGCTAAGTTAGTGGGCTACGTGTGTGGCTATTAAATTTTAAGGAAATACTTCTAATAGTTAACTTGTTAAATTGGTTTAACTTGAAAGTTGAAATGTCTGAGGTTTTTTTTTTTTTTTTTGGGAAAACGTTTGAGGTATGGATTTTTTTTTATCTTCTCTTTGTTTACATACTTTTTTTAATTCTCAATCAGTAGAGCTATAAAGTTTGAAATTGATGAAACATTTGAAAATTAATTAAATAAAAAATGAAAAAAACTAATGGAAATATTAATTTTTATAAGATAGTTTCATTTAGCTACAAGTCAAGAAATTTTTTTAACGTATGTTTTGCTCCCCCTAAGTCTAAAGTCTAGCTCCGTCCCTGTTTTATAGTAGTCTTTTATATTACTATGTATAGTAAGTAAAAAAAAAAATTTCTCTTTCATCATATTTTTAATTGCAACAATTGACAAAGAAGGTATAATTTTACAAGCAGAATTTGACTATTTATCCTTTAACCTTTCCTTCCTACCACGGCACCACCTAACTAAATAGAATGCATCATATGTTACGTAGGTGGCTTGAAATTTTAATGGTACGACTTTCACCTTAGTTAGTTATGGTTTTGACCGAAGTTAAAGGTGAATTAGCCCAATATTAGTCTGACTTTGGCTATTTATTGAGAGTCAGCATTGCTCTATTTCTTGCTCTTCTTCTTTTTATAAATTAAAAAAAAAAAAAAATTCTATAGTTAGGAGAGGAGGGATTTAAATCTTTCACATTTTATTTAAAATACTAGAAATTGTTAGTTGCTAAAAAAAATCTCTTAACTGATGCTTTACTTTACGGCAAACCAACTTTGGATTCATATATATTTGAATTAATCACATAGGCATACTATTAGTTATTTTAGATAAAAAATACTTGTCAATGCCTTGGTGGCCCAATGGCATCTAAAGAGTATTACATAATAGGCTTCGTAAATAAGTTACTTCGACTGGTTTTTTTTTTTTTTTTTTGATAATTCGATAGTTATAATGAGAAGAGGGAAATTAAAACTTTAGATATCTCATTTGGAAAAAACAGAAAGTGTCAACTAGTTAAGTTACAAAACTCTTAATCTGACCAAAGTTTATTTATTATTATTATTATTACTATTATTATTATTTTATTTTATTTTATTTTTTTGGAGAAGGAGCTTTGTTAGCACCTTGGTGGACAATATTTTCTTTATATATATATATATATATTTTAATGGGAACAATACTCATTCTTTATGCTTACATTTGATGTTTTAACTTCTGCTTATGTCAGATCACGTGTTTTTTTTTTTAATTTTTTTTTGAGGGTATGTCAGATCATGTATTAATAAAGTTGATTCTATAATGGCAAATATGGCCCGTTGAGGGGGAAGTATTAGGCTTGATGCATAAGCTTTGTTTCGAGCTAGCTTAGAAAGGGGTTTAAGGCCCTGGTCTAAACCTGTTAATTCTTGCTGCGTCAAAATGAGGCCCAAATCAGTTTATACAACTCCAGAGGGTTTAGGGTCGAAACCTATAAATCTTGCGGGGTTCTGGAGCTATTTATCTTTGTTTTTGGGCGGGTAAGTATTAAAACTATTTATGGTTGAGCCTACAAAATGAATATTGCAAGGCTTTATTGGGCTATTTCAATTTAGCTAAAGACCCAAGGGTTCAGGTTTTAACTTCTTCTTTTTTTGAGTGGAAGGTTTTAGCTTTATAATTGATTTTCCTACGTAATTAGAGTCTATTTGGATACTACTTATTACTGAAAATATTATAACAAAATAATTTTTAAACTATGAATAGTGCACGTAAGACCCAGTTTTAAAGTTATATTTGCTAAATTTCTTACTTGCAGATCCTGTGAACAGTGCATAGGACCCAGGGAAAAACACAAAAGCCTGCCGCGTTTGCTATCCAAACTCACACTTAATGTCTTAGTAAATGAAATTAAACGCGTAGTTAATGTCAAGTTTGAAACTAGGAGAGATGGTTTAGAATCTTAAACTTTTGGCTAAGTCAAACTAACATAATGTACAACTGTACATGGAATGCAATTTTTGAAAACTGCTACTTGACTAGCTATGCTCAATGGTAATTAATGTTGGGCTATTAAGAAATACTATGCTGATAAAATGAGTGCGATTGAAATGACATATGAGTGCAAATACAATGAATGATATGCTTTAAGATGAGGAAATTTACTTAAAGGGATGTTGAGGTCTAAAAAGTCACAATGTTCTACCAAGGCCCAAAGTGGCATAGAGAGTTGAACTTCATGAGAAAATAAAAAGACTTGAGCCCACAATAAAGAAAAAAAGATGGTAGGCCCAACTCAATTAAGGGATTTAAGGAAGAACCCAGACCCACGAATGGATAGGCCTTAGAATTCATGAAACAAAGGGAAGAAGAAAAAAGCACAGCCGGCCAAGATCAAAAAAATCACTAAGTAGTCTAGTGGTAAGAACTGGACCGGGATACCCAAGGACAGCTAGGGGCTTGGGATCCTCAAGACGTGCAGTAAAACCAGGATGAGATTAGGGCAGCTCAAAAGGAGTGCCAAGAAACACAAGGAACGAGAATAGATACGTCATTGTCAGCCACCCAATGATGCAAAAAGGAACCAAAAAGCTTGGAAACCAACAATTCATGAGCAAGGGACTGGTACCCCGGGAAACCAAGAATGAAGAACCATGAAAGGAAGTAGCTGGGAAGACTTTCAACCTAGCAGGAAGGAATCAACTCACTTGGGAAAAATGACAAAAGGAAAGACAGTCAAAACCTGAGTCTAAAAAAGGTGAGAGGCCTTGAAGGAAGAAGGACCAAAGGTCAGCTCTTTAAGGACACCCCATAATGGAAAGTCAATAGGAGACTTTTAGGGAAGAAACACTAAAATGAGAAAATTATGAGAAACAAGGAAGGGACCAGCCACCAATGTTGCCAACAAAACATTGGTTCTGGTACTCAGGAGAGCAAGTGGGGGGAACCAGTGGTACCCCGAAACCCTAGGATAACACTATAAAAAGGGGAAACAACCAACAGTGAAGGGGCATTCAGTAACAGTGAATTAGAGTAGAATCATTGAGAAAAGTCTATTAGAATTCAAAGAAAGTAAGAAAAAAGAGGGAAATACCGTCTGGTATCCTCAAACAATCACTAGAAAACACACTTGGATTCAAAATGATTCAAACTTTGGAAGTTATAGAGGCCTGAAGAGCCATCTAAGTTTGTAATTTTTGAACTTGTTTGGACCTTGTGATACGTCATAGTGAGCATGATATATTACACAGTTAAGAAATTAATGAAATATTAAACAATATCTTAAAGACTAACGTTTACTTTGTGTCTTTCTCTATCACATTGCCCCTTTATTGTTTCTTGATGTTCAATGCATATATTTCTTGTTTGCTAGTATGTATGTGTTGTAGGATTCCTACTATGTGCACCATCTAGTTTGTAATCAGCCCATTTAGCTGCGGTGTACCAAGCCTAGTCCCTTAAAACAACAAGTAAGAGAGCCCAAGGTCCTTGCTTTTACTTGGGCCTGGATACTGTCCAAAAAGGACCCTCACAAGGTATTAGTGACCCTACTAATGAAAAGTTAAGAAAGAGTCATTAAATTATGGATATTGATACGCCAATGAGTTGATTAAAGTCGAATGAACGGGAAAATGTAGAGGATGACTCAAAATAGCATTAGTAGTAGTAAAAATGTCAATTAAGGAGGTCATAGAGAATATGCCTGACATAAAAAAATTACTGTAGTCAACCTTAACTAGTCCGTTAAAGATCCAAAGCCAACTCTAAAATTTTGGAATTAAATCAGACTTTTTTTTTAAGGGTCAAATTAAATAAGACTTGATTGTTGTAGTTTTATATACTTAACAATTTTTATTTAATATTTAGGCTGAAATCTCATATTTGATATGACTTACAGAGAAACAAAGATTGGAAACAGGATGTATTCAAAATAAAAATAAAAATCGAAGAGTTCGAAGGGTGGTTAACCTTGGAGAGATACCCCAGCAATTGATAGCCAAACAACACAGTGGAAGAAAATCTCCCGTTTATCTCTTTTGGTTCGACGAACACATGGTAGATTTGTTTTGCTTTTGCTTTTCACAAATAAAAACGTACGTTTTTGGTTCACAAAAAAAGATAAAACTTGACTAAACTAAAAGTACGGTAGAGAAGGCTATTCACACTTTTAATAGAGTTAGTAGATAATAGCATTTTAGCAATGGACTAGATATCCAAGTAATTCAAAGCCAAGAAAACAAAAGGGTCAAAGATTAACTTGTAATTGTAACTAGTGAAAACAACCGTTATAACGCATAGCTATGACTAGCACTATAGCACAGGAAATTTGTTTGTTTCCTTTTTCTTTTGGCTCTCTCAGTCTTCTCTCTCTCACATGCACTGGCACACACACCAGAGTAACACAAGGATCGTCGGTTATAACAAATTAATAATTGCTAGTTGGTCAAGATTGGGCATGCGATGAGACCGAATTGGGCATAGAGTGATCGAGATGGACAATATTAGCTAATTAGCCACCGACTCAAGTGCCAATCTAGGCTGTGTAGGTGACCGATCGATCTTGGCTATGGGATCATGGGGTGGTCAATCTTGGCTGTTTGATTTGTTTGTGAACAAGAAAAAAAATAGAATAATGAAAAGTTGAGAGTTTGAATGTAAAGTGTGGAATTGAAAAATGGGTTAAGTTAAAAATAATTAAAAAAATCATTTTTTTAGCTAAACTTTTGAAGATTCTAATGTGAATTCTCCAAGTTTAGGTAAATTTTTTTGTGAAATTGGCCAAAATTAGAGTCTTTTATCTAAGAAGTGTGACTATCTATGTTCAATCCCACAAAAAAGGTGTGAGTCACAAGTATTGGGTGCTTGGTGAGAATCTTGCCTTTATTGGTCTAAAAGCTTTAGATTCTTTGAATTTTTTGTAATAAATAAGATTCTTTGGATTTCTCACCAGGAACTATTATTATTATTATTATTATTATTATTATTCATATTCCTCTCTTGGATGTTGAGAGTTGAGACATGAAAGAAATTGGAATCAAAATTTGAACAAACAAAAATTAAAAACAAAAACATGTAATTGGAAATTCCACTTTTTAGATACGTGTAGAACAAGGAAGAATAAAAGAAAAACAAAACAGAGCTAATTTCTGTGAAATTCAACAAAAATATTCGCTAGAGGTTTGCTTGTCTGTTTCATACGGTCACCAAGCTTCCTCACCGGCTCATAAAAGAATGGTGAAGGGAAGATGGATGATGATGGACTTGGCTGAGCTACGAGGACTATAAAACTTTGTATTAGTCCACTTCATATATTTAGTACTAGTAGAAGAAAATGCTATTTCATTAGAAGAATAAGAAAATATGCCAAGCATTTTGAATGGAATAAAAAAAAATTAGTTGTATGTAATTAGTTTGTCACTTGATATAATTCATAAATGTGGGTGCAATTAGTTGGTAAAATTTCTTATTGTCAAAAAAAAGATTTAAGGTTTAAATCTTGTTTATACTCTACATTAAAAGCTAATTGGCGTGTTGATTTGATGATAAAAAGTAATTATTATAAAGCGAAAGTTACAGGTTGAAATTATAACATATCTATTAAAAAAGAAAAAAATTATAATTCATAAATAAGAAAATAAGAAAAAGAAAAAGCAACAACCGAATCTAGACTTCTTGCATGCCTAGATCTAGACTTCTTGCATGCTTAGATGAAGGCCATTGATGGCCACATGCACATCGTTAATTGACGTTGGTTTCCCTTTTTAACTGTGATAAAGTAAACATTAATTGTCAACAAAAAAAGGGCATGAGGATGAGATTGCTTAGTTTGGCATGACTTCTTTTAAAGCTATTAGGAGAAAAAAAAAATTTATTGAAAGCTCTCTCTCTCTCCGAGACTTGATAAATGCTCGTGGGAAAGAAAGAGAAATATGATAAGGATAAAATATAGGGACTTTTAAGGAAGAAAAATAATAATAAAATATTATTTAAATGAAATAAAAAAAGAGAATAAAGAACATATTGGAGTGTGTATTTGCAAAAGCGGATAACTAAAATTGAAAATACATTGATTGGCACCCATGAGTTATGACACTAAATGGGTTAATGAAACAATGATAAATGTTTAAGTACATGGCACACGACTTTACAGATCTAATAACATCTAGCGTGAGATCCTTAAGAAGAGTATCTATGCCTCCCACAGATCTCTACGGCTACCTATAAATAAAAGCAATTCTGAATTATAAGAAGCATGCAAATTGATGCAATGCATATACACCCATGGAGAAATCAACACAAAAAAAAAAAGAAAAAAAAGGGATAAACCCTCGAACTAAAATGGGCATAAAAAGTGGGAACTTCCTTGATGGAAACCCTGACTTTAGATGAATTACATTCATCCAAGTGATTTCCAAGGTATTGTCATGTTGGATCCTCTAGTCTAGCTTAAACTCTGTAATTTAGACCTAGTTACAAATCATCCTTGTTCGACTCTATTTGTCATGTTTCTCTCTTTTGTGACGCCCTTCTAGTTACTATGATCATACATACATAATTCGATGCTCCTCAACCCCTAGCCTAGTGGAGTTATTTATTGTGAACACAAGCCTAAGCTCTCCATCAATAGGGCGGGAATTTGGTTGGTTAACCATTTTGCGTGTGCATTGTTCGCGAGTCTCACAAAAGACAAACGTCATTTGCTTTTTCAATCTAATGTTTGCATACATTTATTTTTTTATTAACGGTAACATTATTTTTTCAAGAGTCTCACGTGCGCATCTGTAGTACTATCATATCTGCTAACGGTAATATTATTATTTGTGAGCCCCACATTTAATATATTGTTATTTCTCTTTTAGTATTTTCTATACTAATTTGAACAATAAGTAAGAATCTAAAAGCTAAATAAGTTGTTCCACATTTAATTAGACTTTGGGGGAAAGCTTCTTCGATGAAGGTCATTGATGGCCACAAACAAATCCGTAATTAATGTTGGTTTCCCTTTTCAACTAGTGATAAAGTAAACATTAATTGTCAACAGAAAAGGGCATGAGGATGAGATATCTTAGTTTGGCATGACCTCTTTTAAAGAAAAAAAAAAAAAAAAAAAAAAAAAAAAAAAAACTATGGAAAGGTCTTTCTCTTAGACTTTTTTTTGAGAAAGTTTCGTTCAGACTTGATCAAATGCACATGGGAAAAGAAAGAAATAAGTAGTATTGAGACTACAACTATTGCCACAACTTGCTCATGTGGCAAGTCGTGAATGGTGAGTAATACCCCACCACTCATAACTTACTACATGAGCAAGTTGTAGCAAAAGTTGTGATCTCAACATTTTTCTAAAAGGAATATAATAAGGATAAAATATAGGCACTTTTGAGGAAGAAAAATAATGGTAAAATATAATAATAAAAAGATAATTTAAATGAACTAAAAAAAAAGAGAATAGAGAACATGTTGAAGGGTGTATTTGTAAAAGTGGATAACTAAAATTGAAAATGCATTGATTGGCACCCTTGACACTAAATGGGATAATGAAATGATGATAAATGGTTAAGTACAATGCACACGACTTTATAGATCTAATAGCATCTATCATGAGATCCCTAAGAAGAGTATCTATGCCTCCCACAAATCTCTACTGCTACCTATAAATAAAAGCAATTCTTAAAATTATAAGAAGCATGCAATGCATATACACCCACGGAGAGATCCCCCCCCAAAAAAAAGTGATATACCCTCAAACTAAAATGGGCATAAAAAGTGGGAATTGCCTTGATGGAAACTCTAACTTTGGATGAACGTAATTCATCCAAGTGATTTCCAAGGTATTGTCATGTTGGATCCTCTAGTTCAGCGCAAACCCTGTAATTTAGACTTAGTTACAAATCATCTTTATTCGACTTTATTTGTCTTGTTTCTTTCTTTTGTGACACCCTTCTAGTTACTATGATCATACATACGTAATTTGATGCTTCTAAACCCCTAGCCTAGTGGAGTTATTTATCATGGACACAAGCCTAAGCTCTCCATTAATAGGGTGGGAATTTGGTTGGTTAACCACTTGGCGTGTGAATTGTTCGCAATTCTCACGTAAAGACAAACGTCATTTTCCTTTTCGGTTTAATGTTTGCACATGTTTAGCTTTTTATTAACAATAAAATCATTTTTTTAAAGGTCCCACGTGCGTAACAGTATTACTGTCGTCTCTGTTAACGTTAATATTACCATTTGCAAGCTAAAGAATACTTTCAACAAAGAATAATAATCTAAAATCGAAATAAGCTGTTTCTCACAATCATTTAACCCGACTTTGGAGGGAAGTTGGATTGACTATCTTATTTACTAGTAAGGAATTTAGTGCATTAATAGCCGCAATTCTCTCTTTCTCTATTCACAATACACATGAATAATTATTCCATTAAACACTATTTTACAGAATATCAAATATGCCCTCAAAAATTTTCCTAGAGAGAAGAGTGGTAATCAAAAGAGTAATTTGCAGCTTAGTACAAGCAAGGCAAGAAACACGTGCAGTTAATTATATCGTCACCAGCACACTTTTTATTACGGTAGCAAGCGTTTTTTCTGTTTCTACAAACAAAAGAGATGTGACTGGTCAAAACTTTCAAAAACTCAAACCCCAAGAGAGAAGAAAAAAAAAAGTAGCACTAGTAGGAGTGCACAGTGGTAGAAGTAAGAGTAACTAAAAAAAACAAATTTGAGAAAGCTAACGGTGAAAATGAAATAGAAAGAGAGGAAAGAGAAGAAGATATGAACGCAAGCAAAGTAGCGAGCGTTAGAATTCATAGAAAGAGAAAGAAACAGAGGAAATAAGGGAAGTTGCGTTGAAATCAGAGAAAAACTTGTTTTTTCTTGATTTTCCAAATATTTTCATTGAATTGAATTGAATTCAATGGGATGAAAACAAAAACCGCCCAACAAACTCTTTCAATAGAAATCACCTCTCTCTCTTTCTCTTTTCTCTTTCTCTCTCCTTTTTTTTGTATATATATTTGTATGAGTGCGTTAAATTTGGATGGGATTCTCACAAAGTGAGAGAGAGTGAGAGAGTTAGGGTTTGGTTGCGGAATCTTTTCGGCTTGGAGATCTTGAGGATTGCGCTCGCGGTTTGATCCGCGCCGAGGTGATGGTTTTAATTTTTATTTTTTGTTGCTTTTTTAATTTAGGTTTTGATGTTATGTTTATGTGTGTTTTTGGGTTAAACTTAGTGTTTGGATTGGTGCAATTTGTATCTGCATGTTCATTTTTTATTTACGAAATTTGGTTTTTGGATTTGCCAATTCAATTGCGTGTTGATTTTATTGGTTTTCTATGGATTTTTTTTGTTTCTGGTTTACCGCATGTGGAGGATTCAGGTGAATTTGTGGTTTTGATTTGAATTTGAATTTGAATTTCACTTTTGATATTTCCTAAACAGATTAATGCTTTTTTTTTTTTTGTTGAAATTCTTTCCAGGGATGGAAAAGCTTGCATTTTGATTATCCCCTTAATATATGGGCATGATATAATGGGTATTTTGATGTATGGAGCACAATATTTCAGTGTGAAATCATTCCCGCCTTAGTAAAATGGTTGTAGATATATATTCTGGAAGTATGATCATATGAAAATTTTTGTTTTTCATTGCTCACCCCCCAAAAATATGTATATATATATATATATATTTTTTTTTTTTTTGAAAATCTTGCTGTGGGCTATGCTCTCTAGAAAAAGTTTCCAGGCAGTTTTGGCCCCAAAGGGAGGGGGAAGTGGAGATTTGAAGTACTAATCTCTGCTTCATGATATAGTCCTAGGCAAATGTTTTCTCAAGGGAAAACAAATTTTTTGTTGTAATGTATATATATATATATATATATATTTTTTTTTTTGAAAATCTTGCTGTGGGCTATGCTCTCTAGAAAAAGTTTCCAGGCAGTTTTGGCCCCAAAGGGAGGGGGAAGTGGAGATTTGAAGTACTAATCTCTGCTTCATGATATAGTCCTAGGCAAATGTTTTCTCAAGGGAAAACAAATTTTTTGTTGTTAAACACATTTCTAAGGTTGCATAGTTAATTTTCCCCAAGCTTCATTGTATGTATTTTGAGATCCACAGAGCCTTTAGGTATGGTTTTCCGGTTTTTAGAGTGAATCCATTCCTGCTTTCCCCAAAAATGATTATGGAGATATGTATCTGTAAAATAATTATGTGGAAAATTTTCAGTTTTCATGGCTTACCCCAACAATATTAGGGAAGAAGTATTTCTATTCTAGGCTATGCTTATTTTTGAAAAGGATTGTTTTGGGACGAGGCCTTCTATTTTAGTTTTAAATGTATATGAATGAGGTTGCATGCTGATCTTAGCTACACTGCATGGCATGGTTCAATGCATTTTGAGATTTGTTGGTCATCAAGCAGCTTCGTTCCTGCCCCTACAGAAAGTGATTAGAGAGGTATGTAATTAGTTAGGCTTTAGACATTTAGATTCTGCCACTTCAAGAGATACGTACTTTATTAGGGATACGGCTTCTATATAGATATTGTTGACAACTTAGCATGGAGGATATTTATTATATAGGTAGAGAAAGTTTCTCAGAATTAGAATAAGATTCATGTGGGATGAAATATTATATGATTGAGGTTGATTTGGGATTTGGTATTTGATTTTGATTTTGATTTTGATTGCTTACCACAGAAAACTTTTGGGCTATGTTTGTGTCCCTAGAAAATGTTCCTAGAGAAAAAAAAAAAATGGAGGGAAAGCATATTTTTTTAGTTATAAACAGATACTGAGGTTGCATGCTAATTTTCCCCAGGTTGCATGGCATAGTATGACGCCTTTTGAGATGTACGGAGCCTTAGATGTCATTTGTCGGTTTATGGAGCAAAATGGTTCCGACCTTCTCGGAAATAATTAGATAGATACTTTATGAGGGGTTTCTGCCATTTAAGACACGCTTTTTGGGAGATCTAGTTTTTATGAGAATTTTTGTCGGCTTGGAGAATATTTATGATATTTGGCAGAAAGTTTTGGGAGAAAAGTTATTGGGATAATAAAATGATATAAGAATCTGTATTTTATGATTGCAAGTGGATAAATGTGGAAATCATAGTTTTCCATATCAAAGTTGACAAAGCCTTAGTGTATGTGTCCCAGAATGCATAAGGTGAGGAATGAGGTAAATTTGCAATATGGTTTTAACTGTTCACCCAAAAAAGATTAAAAATTAAAAAGGAAATTTTGCTATTTTTTTTTACTGGAAAATATTTTCTAGAGGGGAAACAGAATTTCTTTTTCCACATAGTTTCAAATGGATAGCTGAGTTTGCAAGATAAATTCTTATCTAGCTGCATGGCAATGAATAATGTGTGTATAGATTTTTTTTTTTTTTTTTCCTTTCAATGAAGTATAATGTGTTTTGAGATCTGTGAAGTCTTAAATATGATTTGTCGGTTTATGGAAAATTAAAAAAATTTGCCTTCCCAGGAAATGATTTTGTAGATGTATACTTTATAAGGGTATTAATTATTTTAGATTCTCCCATTTTAAGAATATATACTTTATTAGGGATCTGGGTTTTGTGAAGAATTTCTTTTAGCATGGAAGATAGTTAAGTTACAATGTTTCAGAGAGAGCTATCAGGGATTTTTTTTTTTTGAAATAAAAATCGTACGGGAATGCTATTCTACAGTTATGCAAATGGATAAGCATACAAATCATAGTGTTGTGTATCTATCAGTATATACATCGCAGCCTATAATAAGAGTGGTGGGTGGGTCGAGGTGAGAAAAAAAGAGAAATAAAAGGCAAGATCAGCATGGAAGTTAATAACCTGTATCTAATGGTTAAATTAGCATAGTACATGGTTATTACTTTAAACTAAACCAAGTCAAAAGTAAATCAGCAAAACAAACCTCGACATTATTATATCTGATTTGATTTGACTTATCCAAAAAAAAAAAATTTGTTATATTGATCATAAAAGACAATGAGTAATGCTAAACTTACATAAACATTTGTACAAGCTGGAGTGATTTTTATATTTACCAAAATATTTTTATTAAGACCAGTTGTGATTTTACGTGTGAGGATTGAGTCCCACATCAAGAGACTCAAAGTAAAGAAAGTGAGTGGCTGATATACATAGTTGGACCCAAACCCATTGGCTTAAACTTTGGGTTCGAGTGGTGATCCAATATGGAATCAATGAGCTCTTGGTAGATCCCCTGGGTGCTTTTGCTCCTAACAAACTAGTATCAGAGCTATTGTTCAACTTTCGCTTGAACTGAGTGTCCTTGTCTAGATGCATTTGGTTTATGCTCTTTTGAGAGTGTGGGTGGCTCTTGGACCAAGTTGCGTTTTGTGATCGGTGCATTTGGTGCAACTCTTGTATGTGTGACACTCTTGGATTTGCAAAGGACTCACACTCTAGGTGGAGTTAGGTTGATGTGATAGAGGCTCACATGGGACGGGGAGGTTTGTTTTGAGTGCATGTGTGAGGGTTGAGTCCCACATAGTGAAAAAGTAAAGAAATTGAGCAGTTGATATACATAGTTGGGCCCAAACCCATTGGCTTAAGCTTTTGGGTTAGAGTGGTGCTCCAATATGTGTATTAATGGGCTTTTGGTGGATCCCCTGGGCACTTTTCTTCCTAACAGGTAGAAGTAATGTAAAAGGATTGTTAAATAGGGAGGTGACAAAGAGTGATTTGGATAAGATAGAACGGTAGAAAGAATGCATGTGTCACCCCAATTAGTTGACAAGGTTCCATAAAGTCTGCCCTAATTTACTCAAGATTAAGGATTGGTTGAGTTGTAAGATCGCATAAGCATAAAATTATCACTCTTAACTTCTCTAATTACTGGGTCATTCCGGGATGCGTTGAAACTGATAGGTAAGCCGGTTTTAACTAGATCAATACAATCTGCTTTGCTGAATGAACCAAACTGGCTGATAGATTGGGCCATTTGTTCTCTGGTATGGTCTGGTTTCAATAAACATGGGTCTGGGGGGTTGAATGATGGGAATCAAAAATCAAACCTTGCCCAAGTTTAGGTTGGGATGTCCTTGCCTTGCCCTAGATATATTTATCAGAATAATACCCCTATCTATACTAAAATCTACTAGCTATATTTTATGTATTTTTAGGTTGTTTGTCTATTTTGAGGATGTTCTTCAATGAGTTTATGATGCAATGTACCTGCAACAAATGAGTGTTTCTAGCAACAAATGATGCTGTCCCCTTAATAAAAAAATTGTTGGATTTCTCCACACACACACACACAAAAATGTTGGTAACGAATGATGCCCAGGCTTCGAGTGTTGTGGTTCACCGATGTTCAAATTCTGCACCTGTACAGATTTTAGAGGCATACAGTTAGTGTGTGTTTGGCAAAAATTATTTTTGCCAACTTATTTTACTATTCAGCTTATTTTTGCTACTATTCATGGCCCCATTGCATTTTTTGATACTATTCATGGGTTCTACTATACTATTTCAACTAACTTTTACCTTTATCTATAATACTTTCAGCAAAAAGTTTTCAGTTTTAGTAAAATAAGCGAATCTCAAACGAACCCTTAATTGGATATCCCTGATTGGATTGTACGGGTGTGTTTTCTTTTGTGGACGTGATGAGTCCCACATTGGGCGTTTACTAGGAAGATCTAGGCTATATAAAAATTTGAGGAACCCTAATTGTAACTTGACTGGTCCATTTGGGGTAGAAACGCAAATGTGACTAGTGTTTTTCCTTAGATCATGACAAATGGTATCAAAGTCAATTTGGTAGTGCCTGTGTGGCTAGGGGGCATTACAGAGCAACAAAGACCCTAGCAAGGATGTCAGGAATTTAAGAAGGGAGATTGTAAAAGACTGATATATATATTTTGATTAAATTTTCCTATTTTAGTGTGCTCAAGTTCAAGTAGAAGAAAAAGACTTACCATAATGATGGCTGATTTCGTTTGAATAGCAAAAAGACTGATAGGAATATTAATAATGTTTTATTTATTATTCATCATTTATGTGGTCAAAAGTATAGCATAGATAACAAAACCTGAGTGACTTTTCTATCCGTAATCTTTCCCCATCTCTCTATGCCTTGTCTAGTGTTTTGAGATATTTGTTACGTATATTCCTTCCTCTGTGTTTTCTGCAAAATTTCTGACCATATGTTTTTGACATTTCAAGGAGAACATATGTTGTAAGTTGTTAATTGTGCCATGTTTTTGTTTGTCTTTGGTCTTTTGATTGTCATTAACCTTTAGACTTCTTTTGAAGTTGGGGGCAAAATGGAAGTATATGCTTTGATTTGATAATCATCTTTGGGTGTCCAATGTTTGAGATTTTCACTACTGATAAATTTGGGTGTGTAGTTTTATTATATCATCTTTCGTGGCTTTATTTTTATCATTGTCTGAATTTTGTTGTTTCATCTTTTTTTCCCAATTTCTCATTGAACAGTGTGTCCTGGACCATAAGTTGTTAAAATGGTGTTCAGATATTCTCTTGAGGATTCAACAACGAAAGTGCAAGGAGCAGGTTGTGAACCACCAGTCACAGTTGGTGTTCAGGGTTGTGTCAAGTCACAGCTTCCCAAATCCCATGATCAAGACTTTGGGCTCTTACAGCAGAATTTGCATCTGTCGGCAGATTCTCAAGTGGCCAGAAATAATAACTCAAAAGCAAATGATGGTTTAAAATGTTTGCCTGACAAGGAGAGGCATGATTCTAATTTGGACCATATAGTACTAAAGAAAAAGAAACCAATGGTTATAGCAGGATCTGGAGAGAATCATGAAGGTCAAGCATCTGATGACAGCTTCCTACCAGGTCTCACGGATGATGCGTCTTTGGATGTCTTGGCCTGGAGCAGCAGATCGGGCTATCCAAATCTGTCCTCTTTGAATAAGAAGTTCAAGTCATTAATTGACAGTGGATATCTATATAATCTGAGGCAGCGGCTTGGTGTGATTGAACACTGGATTTATCTAGCCTGTATACTAATGCCTTGGGAAGCATTTGATCCTGTGAAACAGAGATGGATGAGATTGCCCAGGATGCCTTGTGATGATTGTTTTACTTATGCAGACAAGGAGTCTCTTGCAGTAGGGACTAAGCTGCTTGTATTTGGCCGCGAGCTGTCAGGATTTGCAATTTGGATGTATAGCTTGCTTTCTCGTGATTGGTCAAGATGCCCTCTAATGGACTTGCCCCGTTGTCTGTTTGGTTCAAGCAGCCTCGGGGAAGTTGCTATAGTCGCTGGGGGAAGTGATAAGTACGGTAATGTTCTAAAATCTGCCGAGCTTTTCAATTCTGAACTTGGTACGTGGAAAACTTTGACAGATATGGGTAAGCCACGTAAACTGTGTTCTGGCTTCTTTATGGATGGGAAGTTTTATGTCATCGGCGGCATGTCAAGCCATACAGATCGTTTGACCTGTGGTGAAGAGTATAACATGGAGACTGGGACGTGGAGGAGGATAGAGAACATGTATCCTGTTTCTGATGCGGCTTGTAGGGAGCCAGCAATGTGCTCCCCTCCTTTAGTTGCTGTTGTAAATAATCAGCTTTATTCTGCTGATCAATCGACAAATGAAGTCAAAAAGTACAACAAGGTCAATAACTCGTGGACTGTTGTGAAGAGGTTGCCAGTTAGGGCTGACTCATCTAACGGCTGGGGACTAGCATTTAAGGCATGTGGAAACAGCTTGTTAGTGATTGGAGGGCATAGGGGACCTGATGGGGAAGTTATCGTGCTGCACTCTTGGGAGCCAAAGGAAGTAAACCAAGACTGGCATGTCCTTTCTGTCAGGGAGCGAGCTGGTGCTTTTGTGTACAACTGCGCGGTAATGGGCTGTTAAATGTTTTGTTATGTGTTTTTCTTTGGTGCAAATCTTTGACTTGAGGAAAAAAAACCAAATAATTTTATCAATTGGGATGGAAAAGGATGTTTTTCTTGGGTATCATCTATTGCGGAGTTTATGTTTTTAACTTGTGCATTCTTCTCCCATGGCCACCTGATATGGTTGGCTTTAAGAGATCATAAAGCTCTTTGGTCTTGGTTTTTTAGAATCCTAATTTGCTGCCCATAAATAAACATCGAAATTTCATAGTCTATTTATCCTGGGAGCTCAATACGTAAATTTTTTAGTGTTATGGTCATTTGTTAGCTTCCAAGATAGTGTTTTGGCTTTGTTTCTTTTGTACCTATGACTGCATTCCCACCTCGGTGTAAATATACAATACTCGAGTACGGTAACGTTGTCCTCCTGCTCGCATGAACATGAATGGTAGGTTCACCTTGTCCATGCTTTTCTTTTTCTGAAGGGTTACTAAGAACACGGATAGCATGGTACTTTAAGAGACCGTTTGGGGTGTGCGTTTACTGTAAGCGTTTGACGTTTTGCGTTTTTTTTTTTTTTTTCAAAAACCGTAACTGTTTATTGAACAGTAGCCGTAACTTGTGACTTTTCAACCCAAATTTCACTGTTTACGGACTCACAATTTTCACTTTTCAGCAACTTTTTCATTAAAAATGGGTCTCACGATACTATTCACACATTTAAAAATTATTTTGCTACAGTGTTTTCAGTTTTCAGTTTTCAGTTTTCAGCTGCATCCAAACAGGCCCTAAATGTTGTATATGTCTTATAATGTTTCATCACAATTATAAATTATGATAGTGGGTTGCCTGTAACTTGAGTGATTTGATCCATAGTTATTAAACCCGGGCCAAACGTTGACCCAATCTATGAGCTGGGCCACTGGTTTAATTAGTGGGTCATCGATCGAACCGCAGAGTCAAATAACAAAATTTTAAAAATTAAATATATATAAAATTAAGTTTGAGAAATTATAACCTTAATATGTAAATTAAAAAAAAAAAAAATAGGCACATGCCTAAATTAAACTTGCCATTATAATTCAAAATCAGTGTTTCATAAAAAATAACTTAGAAATTCTATAAAATTCACAAGGAAAATAAACAAATGTCATAAAATTGCAATAAAGTCTTTGCTAAAGAAAATCTTGTTACGTATCTAAAAATTATGTATATTAAATAAATAAAAAGGAAAATCTCAAACTCCAATGCGTATTTCTCTTAGTCTCTCACACACTCACACTGTACACGACAAAATAAATAAATAAATAAACAAAAGATGCTTAAACTAAAAAGCAATCAAGAAATAAAGTATATATATATATAAAAAAAATAAAAAAATAAAAAAAAAAAACTAAACAAAAGAAGATTGTTGGTGGCATGGAGTTATATGGTCATTCTTATGTGCTAATTGTTGGCCAAGTACATCTGTTCAGGCTTCAAAGCATAAAAAATTTTATGCATAGTAGCAGCCCGTAGCAATAGGTTTTGAGAATTGTGAAAATTGAAAAGTGAAACTATACTTTTTTTGGATTTTTTTTAGGTTTTCTCTTATTTAAATTACCATATTATCACACATTTAAATAATAAAAGAATCAATAAAGTGGATCTATTAATGTAATTTTATAATAAAAAAAATAAAAAAATAAAAAAAAAAAACTAAACAAAAGAAGATTGTTGGTGGCATGGAGTTATATGGTCATTCTTATGTGCTAATTGTTGGCCAAGTACATCTGTTCAGGCTTCAAAGCATAAAAAATTTTATGCATAGTAGCAGCCCGTAGCAATAGGTTTTGAGAATTGTGAAAATTGAAAAGTGAAACAATACTTTTTTTGGATTTTTTTTAGGTTTTCTCTTGTTTAAATTACCATATTATCACACATTTAAATAATAAAAGAATCAATAAAGTGGATCTATTAATGTAATTTTATACAATTCACAAACTCGGTCGGGTTAATAAAACCCAACCAGGTCATACGGGTTGCTTAAAACCCACTAGGTTGCACCGATTTTGACCAGGTCATATACTTTTCCGATCCAATTGATCGCCCGGTCCGGTCAATATGCCAGGTCACCAAGTCACTGGTTTGACCAACCAGGTCAGGCCGAGTTTAACAACACTGTTTTGTTTAAAGAGAAAATAAGGAATAATAAAGTACCATATCTGCCCCAAGTTCCTAGTCTGGTTCCTCAACAAAAAAGGAAAAAAAAAAAAAGTACCATATCTGCATATATAAAACAAAGAGCCTTGTGCTTTTTGGCATTGCAAAACGAGGGTTTGAATTCTCTTCTTTCATTGTAATTATCAAATTATATACGCTTCATGTTTGCATATGTAATTCAATCCAATTGGGTTTGGAATTATTTTTATTTTCTTATGACATAATGGATAGAATAATGAAAATCGAAGAAAAAAGGAAGGTCTAAATCTTGACCTTTTAGTTCAATTTAAAGCCAATTTTTTATTATTATTATTATTTTGGTGTAAAAAAATGTTTTCTAAAAGTATTTAGCATGGTGTTGCATGTGTATAATTAAGATGCATCCAATTTAAGAAGGAAATATAACTTTCTCTTCTCGTTTGCACTAATTTATCGAAACAGTATTCTAGGAAAATGTAAATTAATCTTAGTTATGGCAAAATTAATTAAAATGATGGGTAGAATACAAAAATACCTTATGAGTTTGGAAAATTATTTTATGAGATGGTCTCATGAGATTCTTTTTACAATCTGTGTAAATCCCACACATATAGATCTCACTTGTTGTGAGAAAGAGATCTCTTGTGAGATACATTCTCCATGAGTTTTGGATCAAAATTGAATTGAACCCTTGATGTTCTAATTTGAAATTAGAAGCCCTAATCTTGAGAAGTACCCAATTAGTAATATTCTAGTCACATACATTCAATTTGTTCATAATCATGCTCTTTGATTCACATAATGATATTTGTTTATGACACGGTGATTACTTGCATGACATGACATGACATTGGCCATAAAAGTTTAGAAGACTGGTTCATCGGGTAAGGTGCTTAACACCTTCCCACCTTGTAACTTAGCCTCTAAACTTATATCAAGATTTCATAAATTGAGTTTTATCCAATGCAATGTTACATTTTATAGAGGGTAACTATGACCACCAATGTAATTCTTAAATTATACCTAGGTCTAAGACCTAGTAAAGTTATTTTCTATTTGATGTAATTTTTTTTTATTGCTCAATAAACAGATTATTTTTTTTATCACTTGGTTTTTTTTTTTTTTAACTAAAATAAAGCGCCTCTAACAATCAACTCTTCATTTTTGTTTTTGATTTTTTTTTTTTAATTTTTAAAATTTTAAAACTTATATCCACGTCATTTTTGGCCTTCCTTTTTGCACCTTGCACATAAATATTGTCCTAAATATTAGGATTAATATTGCAGGTAAAAAGAGGACAATTTTTTACGTGAGCAATCAAAGGATGATGGTTAGTGAAGGGCAATACAATGAAGCAATATCTAACATTGGTCTGATTTTTGGGTGGAATGCTCGTGTGTATAATTTTTTTTTTTTTTTGGGGTATGAAAGAAAGCAGTATCCAATTTACTATGATGAATGTTACTGCATTTGTAATATACGGTTTTGTAAATTCATTAATTTCAAAATGGCTATTCTTTCAATGTGTATGAAGTAATAGAAAAGATGAGTATGTGAAAAGCGTTGTAGCTCAGCTGGTTGGTACTTGTTGTCTTTAAAAAGAGACATTCAGGATTCAAATTTACTCTTTCCTAATTATCAAAAAAAAAAAAAAATCTAATATTAAACGATGCCAATATTGAATGCGTTCGTTTGGGTTGGTTTGTAATGGTAGCAGTCAAAAAGTTAAATTTTATAATTTAGCTAACCCATTTTTACATACTATGAATTAGATTATTTTTTCGTTCTCTATTTTATTTTTATGGGGGCAAATCACGCTAACACCCTCCTTGGACTTCTATTGATTTTTATGGAATAAAAAAGAGAACTCATGCGTATGTTCACGGCCCTTTGGACTTTTATGCTATTGCATTGAGACCCTCATTATATTTTTAGTATAGTAACTTTGACGTTGTTCTGTACCAAATAGCATTTTTGTCAATGTTTTGTCCAATTTGCTAATCTCACGTGAGATTACAACCCCCCCCCCCCCCCCCCCAAAACCCAAAAAAAAAAAAAAAAAAAAACCTAAGGTGTCTAGAGAGAAACAAATGGGTCAATTGAGCAAGGAAAATATAAGATATTTTGTATACAGATGAGTGAAATTTTTAGGAGATTTCACTCTCCTGTCAAGTTAGTTGCTTCATGAGTTCTAGAAAGAGTAACAAACAAGCAAGGAGAAAGAGAGGGTCGGTTGGGTTTGAAAAAAATAAAGGAGTATAACTTGGGCAAATTCTCGTACCAGTCATTTCATTAAACAATTTACTCTAAAATTCCTAGGCATGTAGAAAAATTGCTCCTGTCGTTGCAAAAGTTATCTATCTTGGCTGATGGCTCCTCTTTTCTTTGCCTTCTCTGTCATTCCCTTTCATCATGGTCAACCAAAAAAAAGACCAAGAAAAATAACTTGAGAAAGCAAATTNAACTAGGAGCAGACCTAGATAGGGCCAAGTGGAGGATCATATAGACAACTCAATTAGTTGAGACTAATGCTTAGTCGAATTGAGTTCAAGAACAAGAAATGCATTAATAATGAACAAAGCAATGACACTAACCGAGTTACCCTACCACCGTATAGCTCACCTTGTAATGACAACAATGCTATAGACACAACACAACAAATTTCACAAGAGAATATTTAGAGAAACAAATTATTTGACACTTGTTAATGTGGCATATTGTTAGTAATAGGTAAAAAAAGTTATGTCAGTAGTGGGGCCCAGCTAGAAAGTAAAAATCAATAAAACCTTGCTAACTCAATTGGTGTGAACAAGTTGTCAAACTTTGTGTGTATAGCATTATTCATTTCACAACTTGTTAAGTTTGACAAACTATAATTGAAGCAACATTTCTTTCACATGAGACAACCACTGACATTACTTTTATTATACACCAATTACAACTTGTCATTTCAACAACTCTAAAATTAATTTGTTGTGACGTAATAGTTATTGGTGTAACTTACCAATCCCCAAAATAAATAAATAAATAAATAAAGCTCTACCCTACCATAGAAGTTCTTCATTTTTAAAGATAATATAACTGCTAGCTCTATAATAAATTGTTGGTATAAGTATAATTTCTCAAAGGATAAATTTGTTAGGCATGACACCTCAAATGGCCAAAAAACATAAAATTAAATTAAACCCAAAATTATTGGCCATCATCTTTTTATTATGCTAAGGGGCAACATGCTACTCCCAAGTCTAAAAAGCTATTCTACACACCTGCATTTTAACCTTCTAATTTCAAATCTTAAGCACTATTTAAAGCAAATTACTTGATGTTATCCTTACAAAAAATTTTGATATCATAAGAGATAGTTTGTCTTATAAAGCTGGTACATATTGGTGTGTAGCACAAATTACTTCCTATTTCCTAGGCCCCAAGTTTTAGAATCAGCAGTAAGGCGACTGATTCAACAATTATGGTGAACTCAATAAATATCAAAATCCATGTCTACCTAGACAACGGAACTGCATATCACATAATCTACTTAAAAAGTGTTGAGTGTAGTACCTGAATATTGTACCTGTTTTGGCCACAAACCGTAACATTGTACAAGTAATTTTCCTGTTCAATATTACATAGAAACAAGGGAAACAAAGGGGTGATTCCAAATACTCAGATAGGTTATGCAGAAATTGAACTTTAATTGATACAAAAAATGAAATAATCTAATTATTACATACTTACCATAAATTACATTAATCAATTGGATGTTTGTCAGCTTGGCGAGATGTATAATGTGCAGAAAGCAAAAGCAGAGAAAGGAAAGCACTGGCCACAAAGATTGCATCAAACCAACGGTGGTAAAAGTCAAACTGAATATCTCCTAAGACATCTGTTATGATGATCCTGCCAAGAGAACCCAACCCATACAACACCAATCATATCAGATCTAATCACGTAGCTGAATGAACTATCACATTCTACAGAAACAAACTAAGCAATTAAAAACTAACAGATTCAGTTTGCTTGCATTTCTACAATTTAATAGTTTCAGAATCAAGAAAAATACGGCAGTAACAACATTATATATTTATTGAAAATTCTTTAATTGCAATCTACAGAAAATGACAAGTAGACAACTACATAATACGATTGTCACACATAAAATTTACCTTCACCTGAAAGATGGCATGGCAATACCTGGAATGACATTACCCAATATATATATATATATATATATTTTTATAGGTAAAATTTACCCAATATATTCAATAATGCATCCTAATTGTAAAGCACTGAATTCAACCATAATAAGAACAGTCTCAAGCCTTAAGTTGGTGTTTCCATCAAGAGCTTTCTTCATAATTCCAAGGCTTTAATCTTATCTTGCATCACGCTACTTGAATTACCATCCCACTACATAGGTCATATTCTCTAATTGTACATACTACATTAGACAATAGACACCCCCCCCCCCTTCTCTCTCTCTCTCTCTCAATTTTACTCTCTCTCTTCACAAGAAGATTGTCTACACAAGAGGAGCAATAAGGGCCTTCCCTAGTTCCCAGACTCACAAGAAGGAGCACGATTATCTTCTACACAAACCCACAATTCATATTGAGGTAGGTCAGACTAGGAATCCGGCCTACAATTGCTTGATTCATGCTCAAGGGGCATGGAATTGTAGAAGCTGTAGGGTTTGTAGATTGAATAGAAAAGAGAGGATTCTAAGGCCAAGAAAGCGGTTCCAGAAAATGGGCAAGTTGTAGGGTTCAGAGGCAGTGATAAATAACAGAGCTTTAAGGCTTGTTTTAATTGGTTATTTGCAGGCTAGTCGCTAGGCAGTTGTGTACGGTAAGGAAAAGGGTTAATTTGGCAATGCAAAAGATGCGAAAAGAGAGCTAAATTGTATCTGCCCAGGAGCTGTGAACAATAATATGAGTGAGAGAGAGAGAGAGAGAGAGAGATTGATTGAATATAGAGAGTACATAGACATAGTTATTTTGAGGCCATAACTCTTCGTTGTTCAACTAGAACTAGGACTAACTAGGAAACAACAACAACAACAACAAAGACTTAGTCCCAAAACTTTTGGGGTCGGCCTAATCAGGAAACTACAAACTTAAAAAAAAAAAAAAAAAAAAAAAAAAAAAAAAAAAAAAAAAAAAAAAAAAAAAAAAAAAAATCCAACCTAAGAGCCGTATATACATGCCCATTGACTAAGTAATATTCATACTATTAATTTATCCCCAAAAAATACCCTAATATTTATACTTTATTATTATGAAATAAGACCATTGGCTCACAACTATGACCCATGTTTAACAATAATGAAATCATGAAGATAACCTTGACTCACAAGTGTAAATAAAACTCTACTATCCTAATTATCCTAATAATCATCACGGACACTAGTTTTTTTTTATAGGTAATACGAGAACTATTATTAATGAGAAAAATGAAAAGTACAAGTTGTTCATGATGATGAACAACAAGAAACAAATAAAACAAACAACAAAAAAAAGAAAGGGAGATCAGAAAGATAATATAAGGGAAAACATAAACTCTGGAAGAGACGAAGAATCAGTAAAGCCCCAACAATGAGACCACTCAAAAAGACTACGCTGACATAAAACTTTTAACTCATCCAACGTCTTCTCCCTGTTCTCAAAGGAGTGACGATTTCGTTTTAACCAGACTATCCGCATTAAGCACCCTGGACTTAAGTTCCAAATTTTCGAGTTATGCTTCTCAAACCACTGATACCAACAAGATAACAATCCCGCAACCGATCCTGGCATAACCCAATGAATACCAAAAGCCTGAAGCATGAAGGTCCATAAGGTGTGTGTAACAAGATAATGAAGTAGAAGATGGTCTACCGACTCCCCATCACAACAACACATAAAACACCTATTTACCAAAAGGCAACCCCTAAGCATGAGATTATCCAACGTGAGAATCCGATCATGAGCCACTCGCTTAGGAATCTTTGGTTTCCAAACACCCCTCCAAGGGAACAAAAAATTATCACAGACACTAGTTTCCACACTAAAAGCTTTCTCAAATTTCATGAGGCCCATAGCTTTACTCTTTGCCTTCCAAAAAGTATATTTCATGTCTAACCACACTAAGATGCAGCATCAAAAAACTCTTTCAATCTTTAGAAGACTGAGTATTTGAGTTTCTTCTTTTCTTAATAAATTTCTTTGTTCTATAAAAATCTTTCTTCCCAAATCTGTGGGCGATTTAATAATAAATAAATTTTCAATCACAGGCAAGACACCTGGGGATTAAAGGCTCATTTAAGACTTCTGCCAAAACAAGCCAAATGAGTCAAAGGTATGCACTTTTATGGAAGCACACTCAACAAAGATGGGTATGCACATATTTTTAATATTTTATGCACAATTATAGAAGCACACTTGACAAAATGGAGAGTTTCAAGTGTCAAATAAATGCGAAATCATTAACAATCAACTTCAGCAAAATCAATAGCACTCACAAGCAGATTGTTATATACTAAAAGAAATGCAAAATAATAAATAATAATAATAATAATACTCTCTCCATCCCATTTTGTTTGTCCAATATACCATTTTTAGCTGTCCCAATATACCTGTCCAATTTTAAAAGTCAGTAGTCATTAATTTATTGACCTCCCAATATATTTCTAGCCTTCATTTTATTCAGGTTCAAATTCTTGAAAGTTTATAAGGGAAATTTTGAAACATATATTTTTCTTTCACAGACTAAGCTTTAAATGATGTTCCATTAAAAGATTATTTTCTAAACTAGATAAACAGAAAAGGGACAGACAAAGGAGGGAGTAATAACACAGCACAGTAATGAGCATACCTGTATTCAGTTGCTAAGCTTTTCCTTATCAAAAGAATTGAGGAAACAAAATACATTCCCATAATCTCAGACAGAAAAAGTACAACATTACTTGAAGATCCACTACCAACTCTGGAAACTGCAAAAAAGAACTGCAGACAGCCAAAAACTGCAAGTTAAGCTTCAGAATAATAGAAGCCATGAAACACTGTCCGTACCAAAATAAAACAAATATTTCAACAGGAAATCAATCATGCTGAACTGAGCATATAACCATATTCATCCTTTTAAAATGTTATTCTATTTGCTTAACTAACTAGAATGAGAAGTGAAACTTTACCAGAAGGTTATTATAATAAACCAATGAGGTCACTTTTCATCATTTTAGAATATTATAGATGCAAAAATATGAACTACATGGGACCAGTCGACACCTAGTTGTCTATAAGCATCTGGGCTGAAAGCTTCTTTTCTCTCATTACTGTCTCAAAATCCTTCATTCCATGGAATATCTGTTTTATTAGCAGTAACGAAAATGTGCTGACCTTTCATTAAGAAGTTCAATGTGCTGTGACCCTTCATCAAGAAGTTCACACTTCACACATTGCTCAAATCAATCCAAGAGAGCACAAGGTAAATCATAGCCATCTAACTTAAGCAATACATTGAAATGAAAAGATATCAAAAACCATGATTACCTTCATTAGATTTGTTAGGAATCCTCGAACTGATATAACGATCAAAATTCCGATGAATAACAACGAAATATACTGTACAACATTAACAAAAGAAAGGTAAGAGAAATACAGCATCAGACAATGCAAGACATAACAGCACTTAAAGACACACATAACAATGCCAATAGCAGAAGCACTGGAAGCTTCCTTTGTCTATTGCCATTAAACTATCTATCATCTGAAGCTCTAGCACTGTTGCTTTTAAATATTACACACAAACACTGAATCATGTAGTCATAAGATTAAACTGTCTTATTCAACTTTGATTATATTAACAGAAATAAGCTAAACATACACACTGAATTGTCCTTTTCACAAGAATTGCACAATTGAAAGAGATGCCCCAATGAAGCTACAATACCTTCAACTGAAATTCAAGTGATAGTAAAACCAATGCATAAATGAATAATATGACCAATCCTGATTAATGAAACAGGTGTAGAAAATAGAGAACAATCACCGTTCCCTTCTATATAATAGAAAAATATAATATCTAATAAAATGACATGCCTAATTCACATATTCTACAAACTGGAATTGTGTATCATGTGCCGTAGTAATGGGGAGACAGTGGATCATTTGTTACTACATTGTGGCAAGGCTTATCGGTTGTGGTGTTTAGATCTTTTGGGTTTTCTTGGGTCTTGCCAAGAACAGTTGCGGATACTCTATTTGATTGGTGGAATTGGCCTGGAAAGCATTTGTCAAGCATTTGGAATTTAGCTCCTTTATGCTTGATGTGGTGTCTTTGGAGGGAGCGAAATAGGAGGACATTTGAGGACATGGAAAGTTTGGATGACCAGCTCTTGGCTTCTTTCAATGACTCTCTATGGCTGGTCTAGGGCTTGGGGACTCACCTCTAGTGATTCTCTCCCTATGTTCCTTAGCTCTCTCGTGTATTTCGTATCTTTTCCTTTCTTTTTGCTTTTTTCTCTTTCTTTTCCCTTTGTATTTTTCTCTCTGCCTTATGTTTTTCTGCATAAGGTAGTGTACTTCAATATATATCTTTATTATTTATCAAAAAAAAAAAATCTTCAAGTTTATCGTAAGATTCTATAGTTACTATGAAACAATTATATTCAAGATGAAAAGCTGAAACCAGAGCCAGAAGTAATTCCAAAAGTTAGTCGCTCCAATTTTAAGGAGGTCAGCATGTAACCTTCATCTAATGGGTTAGACAAGCATAGAAATGGAAACAGAATGAATGAAGGGGGCGTGAACCTTGATCTAATGGGTTTTGAGACCATCCTTTCTAGCACTAGTTGTCCAAAGAGATACAAGCCCGACAACAATTTAACAAAACATGCTGAAATATAATGAAGATCATATCATACAGAGACTAGGAAAACTGCTCATTGGTTTAATTCGAAGTTATTGCTCATTCATGCATATCACCAGTATGTAACATGGAATAAATAGAAAAAGGAGGTCATATTATGTAAGTCATCAAAAACTCAGTGCCTACTCGCAATACTATTCTGTATAAGTCTTTAGTTTTCAAATAGCATTGCCACCTAAATTGTTAACAAAATGAAAACATTGAGCAATAATTGACGCCTGAAAGAATTTATTAACTTTATTGAACACAAATAGTAGTAAAACATAATCTGGAACTGATTCAAAGATATGGCAAGCGACATTGACATCTAACCTGCGACAATAATGCAGCATTGATTCCAATATCAAAGAACTGCAAGAATATGCTTATGGTCATAGTCACAGGATCAACTGAACCAGCCTGTCAAAGAAACAGATAAAAATGCAATACATTAGCAAATGACAACACAATTTGAAATGGTTCAAAGACGAAACAAATTAAACAACGACAATTAGATGGAAATCATAAATACAAACATGAAAAGATCATCAAAAAGGGAATATCGAGGGATAATAAAAGTACCTCCTTGAAAACAACGCTTTGCAAAGACTGCACAAAGCAAATAGATCAATCAGGCACCTCACTTTCCAAGCAGTAAAAATCAAACCAGAAAAAAGGAAGACTATTTGAAGGACATAAAAAACAAAAAACTAAAATACGATATCACCAGAAAGTTTGTAATTCTAACTTTAGACAGTAAGGAGAATCAAAGGGAACATATATGGAGGTTTTGAATAACACTCCAGCTGTTTATCAATATATATTTATGATGTAGGAGAACTTCACTCAAATTAGTTGCACGTCGCAAAGAATGTTGTACAACAATCCTCACTGTCAAACTGTGCAACTTTTACTATTCATATTTTTTTGTACTTATCAAAAAAAATAGTTGATAAATAGTTTTGATGCAATATTCTAATTTAGTATTCTGCTGGATTCTTGCCCATTTTTTCATGAAAACAGATTCACTAAATAATATATAAATTTATGGTTTTGAAACTGAACCAAACAAAGAATCAGAAAAAATAATAGTTCTTACTTGTATGGTCCGATTAGGAATTGACCAGTGGTTGCATCATGGTTTGAATGGTGGTCAGACTATGACATCATAAATAATAAATATTACAGGTAAATATATATGTTGCCCAATTATTAATTTGTGAGCCCAATCACTCTTAAAAATGGTTCTTCACTTTTAACATAGGATAGAGGTTTACAAAGGATTACTTATTGAAAATTGTCATGTAAACTACCGATATGGAACTTTTTCATCTCAAGAATGAAAGATAAAAGGGAATAATGGTTAAATAGTTTTAGTTGAGTCAAATTTCTTAATAATATAGCACATTAACTGAAACAACATTACCCAAAAACATTAGTCTTTTGTTTCCCAGAAACCAAGTGCAGAATAACAGTTTAAAAGTTTTTGATCCAGGTCCAATCTCCTTGATTGCCAAAATATTAGGTGAAAATTGGAAACAGACCAAAATTGAAAATATTCCTAATGACAGATTAGACATTTTGGATCTTTCAATACATATACTAATTTAGAACTCCAATGAAAAAAGAAGTTTGGTTAAGATAATGCCAAACCACATCCCCCAAACTGAATTCACCAACATTATAATTATTGGTTAATGGTTAATTAGAGAGGCAGAAGCAATTCTATGCTCTGTTATACAATATCTCGGTCCCCAGCACCTCAGAAGCACCCTTGGATCAACTCGTCAGGCTCCAATTAAAATACAAACCACTCAAGATTCCAACATCACAATTGCATTTTTCCACTTAGACAGCAGCTTTAGGTAACATTTTGATGGAAAACCTTCAGAAATATCTAACATTTGCTGACTGGTAGCAGGGAGTCAATAGAGCATTTTTTACTACATTGTCTGGTAGCACGAGACATTTGGCCTTTTGTTTTACCTTATTCAGGGTAGTTTGGGTTGTGCCAAAAACTAACTGTGCTTCAGATTTTGCAGTGTCGAAAAAGAGATTTTGCAGTGTCGAAAAAGAAGATTTCATCCTCATATTCATTCAAAGATTTGGAAACCAGCTCTGATGCAGGACAACCTAGGCTTCCCACCTAGATTAGTCCTACCGAAGAACCTTAGGCTTCCCACCTAAGGTGTTTGGAATCACTACCAAACAAATACGCAAATAATCTCGATAAAAATAATAATAATCTGTAACCTACAAAAGGAACCATCTGGAGCTAACAACATTACCCAAAAACATTAGTCTTTTGTTTCCCAGAAACCAAGTGCAGAATAACAGTTTAAAAGTTTTTGATCCAGGTCCAATCTCCTTGATTGCCAAAATATTAGGTGAAAATTGGAAACAGACCAAAATTGAAAATATTCCTAATGACAGATTAGACATTTTGGATCTTTCAATACATATACTAATTTAGAACTCCAATGAAAAAAGAAGTTTGGTTAAGATAATGCCAAACCACATCCCCCAAACTGAATTCACCAACATTATAATTATTGGTTAATGGTTAATTAGAGAGGCAGAAGCAATTCTATGTTCTGTTATACAATATCTCGGTCCCCAGCACCTCAGAAGCACCCTTGGATCAACTCGTCAGGCTCCAATTAAAATACAAACCACTCAAGATTCCAACATCACAATTGCATTTTTCCACTTAGACAGCAGCTTTAGGTAACATTTTGATGGAAAACCTTCAGAAATATCTAACATTTGCTGACTGGTAGCAGGGAGTCAATAGAGCATTTTTTACTACATTGTCTGGTAGCACGAGACATTTGGCCTTTTGTTTTACCTTATTCAGGGTAGTTTGGGTTGTGCCAAAAACTAACTGTGCTTCAGATTTTGCAGTGTCGAAAAAGAAGATTTCATCCTCATATTCATTCAAAGATTTGGAAACCAGCTCCATCATGCGTTTTGGGGAAATTTTGGAAAAGAGGAAAATAAAAACCCTTGATGGTGTCAAGCGCCCCAATCATGTTATTAAGAAAACTTTGATGAATGAGCAGATGACTACCTTGGATGGCATCCCTTCATCTTCTTTTCTAAAATTTATAGATCTTTTGAACTTTAAATTGTAATTCTTTAGGAGTGGTTCAAATGCAGAGTATTGCAAACACTGTATATTTGAACTCTCCCCTCTTTTGCATAAAATTATTTTTACTAAAAAAATTATTATTGACCTTTATCACAAATTTTGGAATTTCCAAAAAATGCTTACCCAAATTTAATTATTGCATGGATCATAAATTTTTCCCTTTTTTTTTTAAAAATAAGCAAGAGTAATTATTAACAAATAAACAGAAACAAGAATTTTAAGATGCAGCAAAACAAGCTGCAAACATTTGTCTTAGAATTTCTAGAGGATCATTAAGTTTTGTGATTCTAAAGGGAATACAATTTAAGTTTTGCCCTCAATTCTTATCCTTATTGCTTTTGCTACCAATGAAATAAGGTTTTTAACATGCTGCATTTAGTAAGAGAATAAATGAAATGTCCTTAATTTATAAACCCGATAAAACAGATAATACCTTAATCATTTTGTACACACAATAGACTGAACAGGCATAGCCAAGTAGATTCTGCATGTGACCCCTCCAGGTTCGAGAAAAAGCAGCAGCCTCCTGCAAATTAAGAAAGAAAAGTGAGAACTAGTTTACCTGTTCAAAATTTCACTAAAAAAATACATTGATTGCAACAACAAAAAATTCATGCACATAAATGGTTGCAGATTTGCAACACAATATAAGTGCATGGGATAATATTAAAATATCATTTTCAATGACAAACAGAAAATGTTCAGAAGAAAACTACCTGCATTTACAAACGTTATAGAAAGGAGTAGCAGAAAACAAAGCTACAATGGTTCCTTTTGTTGGAATCTGTTGTTCATTAGAGAGGTGTATGATTGGGAATTATAATCAATGGCTCACTTGTTGGAGGAGGGGGTTGTGGAGGGGGAGTATGAATAAGAATAAGAAAAACCTGGTCTGAATCCCTTCAAAATCTAAAGGCTCTCAAGTGAAGAGCTACTGCAAGGTATTGAGGGGAGGAGGAGAGTCTTTTTCTTGGCAGAGCATTTGGAAGGTTAAGGCACCTCCAAGGGTGGCTTAGTTTCTCGTGGTGTTAGACATTAGAAAAGAGATGAGGGTTGATACTCATGGATTGGTGCTTTTATGTGCAAGAACCATGGAGAGTGTGGCTCATCATTTTCTTCATTGTGTGGTGGCTCAAGAGTTATTATCTTTGATTTTCTCTGTTTGGAGTATCTTTGGTAATGCCTTCTGTAATCGAGGAAATGTTGTCAACTTGTCATGTTGGAAGGGACGTTTGGGAAAACAAAGCCATGGGGTGATATTGAAAGTTGTTCCTTAGCGTTTCAAGTTGTGTTATATCTTTGTAGAGAAAGAATGCCCGTTACACATGGATTCGCTATATTAGAAGGCCAAAATGTGTGTGATACTACAATGAAAACACAGATCAGAATTTGACCAATTTTCCCAACAATTCATACTATGAAGCACAATAATACATGCTCCCAGAAACCAATTTTGTTTCACAAATTACAAGACCTTTTTTCTTTTTCAACATTTATAACGTTTGCTCAGATTTAATCAGAGTCCACTCAAGACATCTTTTGCTCAGCTCTTACCTCTGGAGATTCCAATACAGTGTTGTTAAAAGCACAGCAAGGCACATCTCAAGTGAGAAGTACATATCAAAAGCATTGCATGGCCCATACCATTTATCGCTCAATCATGCACATTAGAATAAAATCAGGCACCTTTGCGCCAAGTGCAAGACACAAAAAAGAGCACCCTTAAAGTTGTAAGTCAATGTCTCAAAAATTTTCACTTTTAAAGAGTATTGATTGTGTATTCCTTTTTTTTTTTTTATTATTATATAAAAGTAAAATAAATTGTGTATTCCTTGTTAGCAGGACCTTTTCACCTTTTACAATGTTAATATTATAGTAGTAACTAAGTAATGTACTTAAATCTAAATATGGTATTTACAATTATTTATTGCAATATGATTCAAATCTCACCTCCCCCTTCCCCACTATCTACCTATCAAAAACATCTTGCAATATGATTTTTTATAAAATAATAATTCAATACAAAGCACAAAAGGGGCACAGCCCTAATACATGCAATGTATACAAGAGAAACCCCAAAAATAGAAACAAGAAACAAAGAAGCTGGTTTCTAAAGTTCAGAAGATGTTAAAATACTATTGCACAATTGGATATGAGGTAATGTATTGCTCTTCAAACAGCCTATGTAGAATTTGAACCTCCAAATCTTCATTCCACCACACAACACCATAACTATTTGATCTAAATCGAATAGACCAACCATAAATATGATTTTTAAACTATCTTAATTATGTCAAAACTCATTTTCCCTGGAAGTAAATTAATCTTTCATTGTACAATGTACAGCACTTCAACAAAGTATCATAGTCATTAGCAGAACAACAGCACTGGCCCTCAAATGTAAAAGGTATTGTTGCAAAAAAAATGGCAGATAGGTTATATGTAACACAGTAGATGCAGAAACATGTTGTTGAAATCAAAATAGGGAACCAAGTGTATATCAAATTTATAAAAAAAATACTAATAATTATTATTTCAAAAAAATAAATAATAAAAAACCTTTGCTTGCCGAAGCTCATAGATTTCCAAAAATAGCTGCTTTGAGAGCTCTTCTAAAGCTTGTACCTCTGCTTCCATGCTTTTGATGTCTTTAATAAAATAACAACAAATAAATAAATAGATATGAAGAAACATTATTGAACCTTAAAAAGAATAAGGAGATTAAGAACCATTGGAACCCCATATCAAACCTTGTTTTTGATAAGTTGGTTTGCGTGAGTGGTTGACATTGGTAAAGTAGGGGGCGAGGGGTTGTAGATCTGCCTCTCTGGTTAACATTGGGCTACTTTTTCTTTTCTTTCTTTGGCTCAGACTCTTTTGATTAGGTACCCTAAACGCTATTGGCCCTAGGTTTTGGGCTTGGAATTCAAGGACTCTTTCACAAAATATATGGATAGAGTAAGTTAAAGGTGAAACTACGTTGTTAGTCCCTGAAGTTTACCTATTGGGTGCTTTTGGTCCCTCAAGTTTCAAATGAGCTCTACTGGTCCCTAAAATTTAAAAAATGAGCACTATTGGTTCATTTGTTAACTTCCGTTAGTTTCATTGTCTATGTGTCTAACGGATTAATGAGGTGGCAAATACTAGAGATGACACATTAGTTTTTAAAAAACTAAATTGCCAAATCAAATTTATTTATATTAATTCATCTTAGTTTAACAACTAAACAGAAAAAAGATCAAAAATTAAAATAAAATAAAATAATTATCTTCAAAAATTCCCAATCTCATCATTCATTTCTAGATTTCCTCCTCATTGCAGCACCCATCTTGAAGTACACCCAGATTAGGGATTGGGCATCGTTATATCCTTTAGCTACTTCCCAATTGTCAAGAATAATAGTCACCAAAACGATAGTAAGTCATGATCTTAGAACCAAAATCGATTTTCGGGCAGCATCCATGTTGGTTTTTATTCGCATATTATGTCTACTCAAAAGGAAGATGAGTAGAACTTGTTAATGAGAAAGCAAAATGGATGGCACACTATATAATCAGCATCTATCCTTGATTTTCTTGGTTTCTTCCGTTTGTCATCTTTATGCCTTTAGGTACTTATATCGTCTAAACACTTTAAAAAAGTATAATGGCACATCGATGAGATTAACAATGCGATTCAAGATTAAGGTTAGTGGTGTGAAAGAAATCTGGAATGGATGATGAGAATGGGGATTTTTGAGAATTGGCTGTTTAAGTTTTAATCTTTTTCTTTTTAATTATATTTAATTTTTAGTTTCCAAAACAAAAATGAATTAATATAAATAAATATGATGTGGCAATTTTGTTTTTTGATAACTAATATCGTATTTGCCATGTCATTAAAAAAATGCCACATCATTGTTCCGTTAGACACATGGACAATAAAACTAACAGAAGTTAATAGAGGGACTAATAGAGCTCATTTTTTAAACTTTAGGGACTAACAGAGTTTATTTGAAACTTGAGGGACCAAAAACGCTTAGTAGGTAATTTTCAGGGACCAACATTGTAGTTTTGCCTAAGTTAAAACTAGGCTATTATTAAACATTAGGACAAAGTTTTGGGAATAAGGCCTTATTGTTATTGTAATAAGAAGGTTAGGCCTATTCTGACCTATGCTTTCTGAGTTTCCTAAAGACTTAAAATAAAAATAAATTATAAAAAAAAAAAAAATTTGGGCCTAATTAATTTTCAGTTAACTCTTTTCTTTCTTTTTCTCTTTTTTTTGTCAAGTTATACATGCACCCAATGGGTTTTAAATCCACAACTTCACCGTCCACCCATTCTTATGGGAGAATGAAGTGTCATTTGAGATAGAGCTACATTGGCAATGCTCAATCAACTGTAATACCCAACTATCTCTTCTTCTTTTAATTTGTTGGTGTTTTTTGATTGGTTATTTACACAACACTGAACTCTCAATGGGTTATGGATCTGATTTTGAACCAACAATTTCACCCTCCACCAATTAATTTTCTTTTTAAAAGTAAGTGCTATTGGAACTTATTCAATAAAAATATTTAGACTAAAAATCTAACGTTTGAATTACTTTCAAACATATTTTCAAATGTTTTGATGATTATTTATTCTTTTTAAACTAAATGGACAGATACTCAAAAAAATATTTTATGTTCATTAATGGTTGTGTCTGTCTTGTATTGTACCCAATTTTTTCAGAACTTGTGGTATCACTGCATCCATATTATCCATATTATGTTGCACCCTCCCATGTCTGTGCCTATACTTCCTAGCATTTCACATTGCCCAAGCAACTATCTGTTCATAGATTTATAAAAGCTTGTCTTTAAAAAAAATGTGGATCTTGAACAATTCTCTTAAAAATATAAAATAAAATATTCTAATAAACGTTCACATACAAATACACATACATAAATGTGGATGCGTGTGTGTGTGTGTGTAGGCAGAATGAATACAGAGTGACCAGAATATTAGTCTAAAAGAAAGAGACTGACCTTGTTCCCTTTGGTCTTCATGCACAGACCGTACAACTGTGCCAACAATTCGTTTAAAAAAGGATCTGCCCTTTATCTGCAGCAAACAACTTTTACTGAGCCACAAGTTAACTGACTTGTAGAACACACACGCTTAGTGGCAAGGAAACATATAACAGATTCACACTTTCATCATCTTGTAACAATGATTAATGCTTTCACGGTTTTCCTTAGAAGGCTCCATTCTTGTTCGGAGAGAACATGAGGTTAAAAAAGAAATTGAAATACGATATAAAAGTCTAAGATTGAAATTGGAGACAAAAAAAGGCTTGTTTGGCTTGTTTGCCTCCTCTACAAAAAATATTCTATGATACTCATAATCTAAAACTATCCATATGTCATCTAAGACAAGTGATTTCTTCTTTTAACATATAAAATTGCAAATTTGGAAATTGTGAAAAGCATCAGAATCTATATGTACAAAGGCATCACACATGATGTTATCAGCAATTAATATAAAAGAATAGTAAACTAGTGCAAGCCCATAAATTTTAGGTTTGTACAATAATATCTCCTTTTGATCACTCAATGGATTGGCTCCTGACTGTGATATTTCAGAAACTGTTTTTTTTTTTTTTTTTGGGTAATTTACATACCAAAAAAAAAAAAAAACAGTTTTTAAGTGAGCTAGAGCACATTGGTGAAACCCAGATTTTTAAGTGTAAAAGTAGTTGACATTAAATTTGTCATTGCCTCATTGGTTTCAACATTTTTTTTTTACATTATGCTAGTGGCAAAACTATTTGCATATATTTACCATTTCTTTCAAAATTGTTAATAATTTAAATAATTCCAGTCATTTATGCCTTATGTGGTATACATACTGTGAATCTAATTATCAGCACTTTTGAAGGTGGTAGGTTTAATGGCACACACTCCCCTTGTAAGAGTAAGTTGGAAGGTGAGATCACTTTAAGACCTACCAAGTATGTCTGTAACTTACCAAAGAAGAAAAGAAAAATGTTTTCATGGCACAAGATAAGATAGTTTTTCTTACAGGATTGTTGAGAGATATTGATAAAGGGCTGCTATACGCCCTTTCATTTAGTTATCTTTTGGATTCTTAAGATTTTTAAAGTTTAGTTTTTATGTTTATTTGGTGTTCTCTTGTTTTCTCCCATGTACATGAGCCCCTTTATACTTTTTAAAAATTTTCTTATTAAAAAAAAAATATATATATATATATATATAAATGTGTTATGAATATGATTGTATATATATATATATATAAGAAATATGTTACGAAATATGATAAATATACAAAGAGGCAAAACTGCATGTACTAGATATGACGTGTTCCACTCTAACAAAGCAATCATAAAATGAGCTTCTCTGAAAGAACCCAACAAAAACAAGATAGAAATATCATGAACATAAGAATGTTAACTAAAAGGATGAGCTGAAGATCTAAAGCCAGCATTCATGGAATTAAAGACATCAGACCAACCAGAATGCAACATGATCAAAGGTATAGCAAGATATGTAAACCTCCTCTGATCCTTGAATGCGTTCCATCTCCATTTGACCAAGAATAATTTTCTTCTTCTTTGCAACACAAGTCTCAATTGATTGCATTAGTTGTCTTTCCAATGCCTTGATCTCTGTCTCCTCAATCTCTCTGCCACATTTAAAATAAAAGGAATATAGGAAATCAGAAATCACTAGAGTAATTAAATAAAACAAACTGATAAATATAACTTATGAACAAAGCACATCTATGTATATTCATAGTATAGTTTTATAGACAATGACATTTTAAGATTTCGCTCTCATGTTATTGATGATAACAATGGTTAGAATTTGTAATTATGACCAACTTCACCTAGCCACCATCTTCTTTTTTCTTCTCCATCAGATATTCTTGGTCTCGAATGGTGCACTAGCACTCACCAAGGGTGTTCCAGAACCTGATTGTGCAGTCATGGAAGACAAAGACAATCTGATGGAAGCCAAGGAGAAGGCAACAGAGAGGACATCCTTGGTGTGGCCGACAAAATAGTGGGAGACACCAGCCTGGAGGACCCAAAGGTGGAACTCACCATCCCAACAACCCAAGAGAGCAAACTAGCCATTGGAACTTGGAAGAGAGGACCACATCCTAGATGAAGGGGGAATGGTCAGTTAGCCTGTGGCGAGGGACACTGTAGGTCTTCTCCTCCTTGGTGAGGTGCCAGAGGGTGATTGACCTCTCCTAAATATGGTTTGTTTCTTAGATAAAGAATTTTTGAATGTCACAAAATGTTGAAAATTGGCTACTTGCTTTTTTTCAGATAAGAAAGATGTATTTTATTGCAAAGAGACTACTCCATCAACAAGGGACGCAGAGAAGTCTAATGAATACGAAAGAACAAAATTATGTGTAGAGAGACAACTCCATGAATTCTGGAAAGGAACAGGTATTAATGAAACCCCATTAGAAACTCTAACCCTTGACACTAGGAATACGTTAATTTTTTTTCATTGAGAGCCTTTATTTTATGTGGCTCAACAAAACCCCATTAAACACTAGGAATTAGTAATGTATTCTCTTAGGGAAATGGTATTGCATAAACACAAGAATTTATGTGGTTCAACAAACTCTAAGAAAGTTCAAAAGATTTGTTAGAAATTGCCTCAAATTTCTATTTACACTTGTTTACCTATTTGGCTTTCCTTGGTGTGAAATGAAAGCTGACTTGGTTACTTTTTTGGGGTCTTCTTTGTGTGGAAGGAAAGATTATTCCTTGTCAAACAATTCATGTATACCTTTTTTTTTGGATAGGTAATCAGAGAAATATTAGTAATGAAAATAGTAAGGAAAAATTCAAGTTGCTCACGATGATGAACAAGAAGAAAAAAATATATATATATTTATGTATACCTCGTCAAAGAAATAATTAATACTTCTTGTCCACCAAGAGATAGGATTTAAAGGCTTATACATAAACGTTTAGTAAAAATTTGGGGGCTTTGTCCTAAAGGTCCTCCCATATGACAAGAAGAGAAACACTTAAAAAAGACTACTTGATGCGGGAGACGCAAGAAAATTATTATTTAATATTATTTATGTTTGCAGGTTAATTATATTTTTATGTTTTAGGTCCTAGTAGTTTATTAGGTTATTAGTATTTTAATTTGGAAGTAAGGTTATTTTTGTAATAAGGCAATTAAGGTTTCCTAGCCAATTAGAACTAGGGTTTAACAATCCTATATAAGCAACCTATTGTACTTCTTGAAGAGATAGTTGATATTTTAATAAATGAAAAAAATGGTCGTTTGGTCTCTCTTTGGACTAGTGCTAACTCCAGGTCTACCCTAGGTGCTGACTCCTAGTGGTTTTCCCGCTTGGTATTAACTCCAAGCCAGGTATTAACTCCAAGCCAGGCCTAGGTGCTAACTCCTAGGTCATATCAATTTATTTTCCTATTGTTTTAATTTTGTTCTTGTTGTCCTACGTCAGTTTTGGTATCAGAATAAACACCGATCTATTTGAAGCATCACCACAGTCAATCTAGAACCAGAAAAATCACACAAAAAAGAATCCAGCGCAGTCATTATTTTCTAACCATCAGAATACCAGCCACTACTGTAAACCAGATTTCCCAGCCAAGCAGGAAATAACTACAGTCACCAGCCTTCAAAACTACTGCCAGATACGCTGCTAGCAGCGGATCCCTATTGCACCGTCGACCTCTAGTTTCGCAGTCAGTGACACCAGACTAACATCCCAATATTTTGGCCACTAACGACTTCGCTGGTTCTAAAGCTCTCCATCTCGCACAGCATAGCTGGTGAACCACTGCACTTACTGGGACTGAAGCTTCGTTTTGTTGTTACCAATCCACACCACTGTGTATCTGGCTTTTTAAGGGCAAGTCCTCTGGCCCCTGCACTAGAGAAGTTCCAAGCCCACGAACAACCAACTCGAAGCAAGGCCCGGTACACTTAGCAGCGATCACAAGGGCCAGGTTCTCTTACTATCTTTAGTGGACTCAACTTTTCATTTAAGATTTAAGATTCTTCTTTAGTTTCTTTACATGCATACCCAAAAAATAAAAATAAAAACAACTCTAGGCCTTCAGTCCAGACTACGTGGATGCATTGGTTTTTCTATTGGTGTTCAAACAGTGAAGCTTTATTTGGTTAATACCATGACAATCCCTTCTTTAGTGGGCCATACTTAGCAAGTCAAGTTGGCAAAATATTTTTCCCAATGAGCTATGGTGATATCAGAAGCACTTATTTTGATGGTTGTAAAATTAATCCACGGGATTTTGTCAACTGGGTGAATGGGATGGAGCAATTCTTTGAGCAAGAAAATTTTGCGGATAGCATAAAGGTTAGGTATGCAAAGTTGAAGTTAAGAGGTGGAGCACAAATTTTTTGGGAGGATCTTGAATATTTCCGCTATCTAAAGTATGAACCTGCCATTAGTGTGTGGGAAGATATGAAAGAAAAGCTTTGTGACGAGTATTTGTCACCATACTTTTGAGCTAAGTATCTACCCCAATCTTAGTGTGGTACTTTTCAAGTTGAATCAAATACGATGAATCCTTATCCCATTTCATGTCCTCAGTGCACTTTTGAACAATCTACCAAGAAATTAAAGGAATTTATCTAAAAAGCTCATGACAAGTGTTCAAGACATGATTGCTCTGATGAAGCAAATAAAGGCTCAAACCAATTCAATTGGGAAACCAAGGATAATTGATCACAATGAAATTATTGCTGCCCCCATAGAAGACAACATTGACAATGATATCTTGGTAGTGGAGAAACGTCAAGTAACACCACAGCCTAATGTTGACAAAGATGTACATGCCTCAACAAGTGTTGCTTTAACATTCGTGCAAGGAAACGAATCTATTGAAGAGCAGCAAGGTGTAAAGATGGTTTCTAAAGAGAGTATGTTAGAGGATGCACATGATGTGATATTGGAAGCTAATGAATCTGCTTTTGATCAGCCTTCTATGGTGCATGAAGACAAACAGTTTGCTAAAGTGGAGAAAGTGGATAACATAGTGCTTCCAATGGTTCAAGATAAGATTGTGTTGATTCCACACATTGATTTTGTTATTTCAAAAGAGTTTGACATGGTGGAATTCAAGGTTTTTCTTTTCTTTATGCTCCCTAAGGTAATTCCAGACTGGAAGTAAGTGTTACTTGTCAACATCCTAATCCTTCAATGCTTTAGAACTCAAGGTCGAGTCTTCTCCAACCAAAGGAGAATGATGCGGGAAACGCAAAAAAATTATTATTTAATATTATTTGTATTTGCAAGTCAATTGTATTTTTATGTTTTAGGTCCTAGTAATTTATTAGGTTATTAATATTTTAATTTAGAAGCAAGGTTATTTTTGTAATAAGGCAATTAGGATTTCCTAGCCAATTAGAACTAGGGTTTAGCAAGCCTTTATAACCAACCTATTGTACTCCTTCAGGAGATAGTTGATATTTTGATGAGTGAAAAAAAAATGGATGTTTGGTCTCTCTTTGATCTGGTGCTGACTCCTAGTGGTATCCCCGCTTGATGTTGACTCCAAGCTAGACCTAGGTGCTAACTCGCTGACTCTTAGGTCATATCCATTTATTTTCCATTTGTTTTAATTGTATTCTGGTTGTCCTGCGTCACTACTCCTTAGAGAAGAGAATAGAAGAGAATATTAAAAGAAGAGTTCTCCTAACTAAGAGACAAGAGGACTATTACTCTGCATTTAGATTAACTTTTTACAGAAAACATATTTGCTGGAAGTTGGAAAAAGTATAGTTATACGTTATGTAGAAAAAGTGGGGCTCTAAAATTTTATACAAAAGCAAATAAACTAAAGAAAAATAAAAACAAAAAACAAAAAAGCAAAAAACAAAAAAAAAATTAAAATCAAAAAAATTAAAAATTAAAAAAAAAACCAAAAAAAAACTAAAAAACTAAAAAAAAAAAAAAAAAATTTGTAACTTCATGGTACAGGGATTGGCAAGTTCCTATTTGGAAGGTTGCAACTTTGACAATTTCTAATAGTGTAGCACACTCTTCATTGTTACCATGGGGTTCATAAGCACAAGATTTTACTCATTGGTGTCAATAAGGAGATCTGTGGACTCTTGATAGAGGAGAAAACTCTTAGAATAAGAGTAGTTTGATCATTCTGTTGGGGTTAAAAGGATACCCACAAGTGAGAACTATGTAAGAGAGGTTCAATGTTGTAAATCTTATTAAGTAGAATGGATTTGATCTCATTCCCACGTGAGTACAACAATAACTCCGTGAACACTAATTAGCTGAAGGAATTATGTTCTACTCTCTTACACCAAAAAGCAATAAAAGCAATATCCATTTATTACCTAATGAAGAGCGACAAGTAACTGTATGGCAAATTTACAGCTCCAAAACCAGATAGGACAGCCATGACAGTAACACCAATGACCCCAATTCTACTGACCAATTGCGGCATGGTGAAGAAACCTGAGAAATGAAGTCAAGAAGAAGCCAACAGCATAAAACTAGAGGGTATTTATGAAACAATTAAACAAAACATAGTTTACAAACAAGAATGAAAGGAAAAAAGACAAGGAAGGAAGGGGAAGAAAAAACAATGCATGAAAGAGAAAAATTAGTAAGCCATGCAAAGGAATAATTATCGATCCACATGATAGACTGTATAGTTTGGACAATATGGAAATGAAGGCTATGGAGCTGCAAAGGAGATTATACAATATAGCACGTTTGAGTATGCTCATGTGCTCACAGATTGATTTAGGCTTATTTGGGAATCCCAGCTATAAGGAATTAAAAAACAAAAACCAATGTTATCAGTCTCAAAGTAGCAAAGAGGAGATTAAAGATATCCATGATATTTAGGGGGTGGAAATGATAATAATAATAATGAGAGGAATTTGATTAGATAATGCATGACTCACTTCAAAAACTTAAAGACTACAATCCTAATTGACATCCTGATGCATTGCTATTTTTTGCAATGCGACCTGTGTTTTCATTTTAAATTCTTTGTGTCTAATGCCTTCAAACATAATCCAACATAATGATAGTGGAAAGGTTGGAGACATGCAGAGATAAAGTATCGGTTTGTTTCATTCATTTACGTCAAGGAAACAATGGAAGTGGGTGTTAGAGAGAGAATTAATCTAAGAGTTATGATCTAAATAAGGATAAAATCAAAACCTTTATCAGGTGAAGGCATAGGAAAGTGAATGCCCATGCGCCAAAAGGCATAGAGAAATGCCAGCAAAAACAAGATGGCTCCAAGTGAAGCTCGTTCCTTCCTTACACCTGAGATGAAAAAAAATAATTATTATAAATAAATAAATAATCATTTAAGTTAAAGGGTAGAATGAAGGAAAATAATATATACAGCCGACCCTAGCTATTCTATTGAGGATCCATAGCCAACCCCAAAATTTTGGAAATAAGGCTTTGTTGTTGTTATTGTTGTTGTTAAGTTGAGGGTTTGAGAATAGTGAGAGAAAAACATTGTAGCATTGATTTTTTTAGACATTCTGATTGTAAAAGGTGAATATGTTAAGGCGATCATTGATGTCACTAGGGCAGAGGAATTTTCCCATCTGCATTAACATATAGCTATCTAAACATGTTACAAAACTACAGTTAAACAGCAGGATTATGGTCTTCCTCCTCAATTCAAAACAAGATTCAACCAAAATTATTACTTATCAATATAACTGCATTGATATGTTATAAGAATCTACAAATCCCTGAAGAACCTTGTTATTTTCCAACAGACTAAATCTAACAATCCTGAGTATTATCTCTAGACTGTGATAGTAATGAGGATTCTTACACATCACAATGGACTGCAAATTACTATCAAATCACCTTATTCTTCCACCTGGATAATTTTTATCGCTAGATTACATACAACCAAGTGTCATCAGTTACAAAAGCTCTAAGGATTGATTAACATTCAAAATAGAATAATTAGTCAGAAAAGCTACAAATACATGTCAAATTATGCTGACTGAGGCTCCCCGACCTGGGTTATCCCTTGAAGAATGCAATCAATTAAAAAAATAAAAATAATAATAATCCCTCAAAAAATGTATGGTTAAGGTCCAACCCTGTAAAAACTTAATACATAGGATAAATAAAAACTAAACATGTCAAAAGCAATACAGACTAAGCATTACAATAGCAAAATTAACATTTGGGACAAGGTTGAGTTTAACATAATTGAACAAAAATCAATGAGGGAAATGCCCACCCCAATCGAGCTCTATGAATGAAAACAACAAAATCAAGTTTGCAAACTGCCACATCAACTCATAATGAACATGAACATGAACCCTAACCATAACCACAATTTTTTTTTTTTTTTTTTTTTGGATAAGTATAACCACAATTAATATTAGGACTTCACTCTTGCCGACTCAAATATATATGTGCAGCACTACAGTGCTACAATGCGGCAATTTGATAAGTGTGCATAAGGTAATCACATAAAGAGAAAAAAAGGTACTGCAAGTCAAGTGCAAATACAATAAAGTGCTCTAGTGTATTTGGGGTTTGGGTCCCGTGAGAGTGTGTGCTCTAGGAAGCACGGACACTTCATTTAGGGTGCCATACCCTTGTCGTATTTTTGTCATACTGATGTCATGCCGGCATGTGCTATTATTGTAATCTTCTCATTTTATAGTAGGACTTTCTCTGTTGTCGCCTGTGGATGCATATTGCCCAACGACGTAAATTCGCTGTGTCTAGTTTTCTTCTCTCTTCTTTAATTTTGCGTAAACGGATTATTTTCACAACTTAACAAATTTACCTCCTAAACACTAATATGGATTCCTTCTAGAACAATCCAAAGCATTAACTCCATCAACTATAAACACTAAATTTTATAATACAAAATAGTTACTAAAATTGCACTACACAGTCACACACACACACGCATTGAATTCTTGTGCTTGAACTAATAACCAACAAAGCCAAAAAAAAAAAAAAATGAAAGAAAGATCAAACGCACCGCTATTGCAAAGCATCAAGTAACAATGATAATAAGGCAGCATGAAAACCAGCAACAGTATCAAACAAAACAAATCCAGCTTCCAGTTCATCCATCTTGCCCTACATAAAATATAAATAAATAAATAAAATGGATTCCTTCTAGAACAATCCAAAGCATTAACTCCATCAACTATAAACACTAAATTTTATAATACAAAATAGTTACTAAAATTGCACTACACAGTCACACACACACACGCATTGAATTCTTGTGCTTGAACTAATAACCAACAAAGCCAAAAAAAAAAAAAAATGAAAGAAAGATCAAACGCACCGCTATTGCAAAGCATCAAGTAACAATGATAATAAGGCAGCATGAAAACCAGCAACAGTATCAAACAAAACAAATCCAGCTTCCAGTTCATCCATCTTGCCCTACATAAAATATAAATAAATAAATAAACCAAACCACATATAAATAAATAAATAAAATGGCATAACATTTTCCACAAGTTTCTCGGGAACCAAACAGAGAGGTAAGAGAAAGAGAGAAGATGCGTTACTCTTTGGAGAGAATAGGGATGATCTCGAAGAGGACGAGTTGGAAGAGATTGCAAGAGAAAGCGAAGACGACGCTGAAGATGATCTGGACTAGTACGCGCTTCTCTTCGTACTCCTTGTAGAGCCTTTGGTTGAGGAACCATAGCCCTGTCCAACCCAGGAGGATCAGTGAACCCAAAACGACGACGCTCTCGTAGATCGTCCATGCCCACCCCATCTCTCAATACTCTCTAATCCCTGTGTGTCCCCTGGATCTTTTCTGGATTTCGAACCAACTCTCCCTCCTCCTTCTTGATCCGGAATATTTTTTTTTTTTTCTGTTAAAATACGATTTTGCCCCTAAACTTTATCAAATGTTATTTTTCGCCCCTAAATTTTAAATTTTCATTTTTCAGTTCAACTTTGTAAAGAGTTGTTAAAAAATAAAATTAAAAATTAAAAACAAAACTTTATAAAGAGTTTTCAATAGTTTAGAGGAATAGACTTTCGAAACAAAAATAATGATGAAAAATATTTTTTTTTTTTTCATTTTTTTTGAGAAACTTTTTTTTTTTTAATTTGGGATGAAGAATTGACCCATTTGGTAAGAGATTTTTAGTAACATTGTTGTTGTTTTGTGAAAATATGTATAAGTGAAAAAGTATGTGAAAATACATATAATTGTTTAAACATTAAAAACTATTGTTTAAACAATAATAACAAACACCCCCATATTTTTTAAAGTTTAAGAAAATAAATAAAATATTTCAACAGTTTTGAAACAAAAAATAAACTTCTTAAAGTTTGTGGATAAAAAACATACTTCTGGACCAAAATAATATTTTACCATTTTTTTCTATTTTTCTCCTATTTCTTCACTTTAATAATAATAATTCGTAAAATTAAGCCGAGTTTGAGATATGTAGAATTGTGTATCCTACTCGCTAACCAAATCAACCTAGTTAACCCAATCCAACATGGCAAATCAAATTGGCTTATTGGGTTGGTTATGTTACTAAAATTTTATTTGAAACTAGAATTGGGTCAAATTTGGGTTAGCAAAGTTCTCGTTTGGACCAATGCAATTAAATAAATGGCCGCTTGACCTGTATGGGATGGGTCACCCGCCCTTGCTCCTACCTTGCTTCTCCCACAAGTATCCACCCTTTAACTAATTTCTTCATGAGAAAAAGAGATAATAAGAGCTTGTTTGGATAGCATGAAAACTGAGTGATATCACTCAGTTTTCATGATCCATCATCTAAAACAAGTGGGTCGCATAGATGGATAATTGTTTGACTTGGTTTTGGATGATTGTTTCCATCACTCAATTTTCTGATTTTTGAGTGATAAGTTATAAAAACTTAAAACACATTTTAAATATTTTCAGTTTCCATAACTCTGTTTTCAATAGCATTTCCATAATTAAAACTACATACTAGGTCTCACGGTCAGAATCAGCCACAACTTTTGACCTTTTTTTTTTCTTCACTGGGTTCGGTGAGTTTGGTTTATCATCTTCTTCTTTTTCTTTTTCCTTTCACACTAGGTGGCTTCTTTTTTTTTTCTTTTTTTTTTTCCTTTCACGCCAGGTCTGGTCTGGTCTTCTTCACCTTCTTCTTTTTTCTTCTTCTTTCACTGGGTTTGGGTTTCTAGGGTTTTTTTTTTTTTTTTCTAATTTTTACTGTTTCGTGTTGTTAAAGGTGGCTTTTGTTCTAGTGAGATACATGCATTAGATGTGTCACAATCACTCATCACTTATCACTTAAAATACCCCAACTCTCTACACCCCACCGTTTGGCACAATCACTCAACTTGTCATCACTCAAAATTTTTAACTGTTTGTGGGCCCCATACTTGTAACTTGGTGTAGCTTTTATTTATTTATTTTTATTATTATTATTATTTTTATATCCTTCAACCCCTAATACCCAGAAACCCGAAGCTGGTCAAGCTAGAACAACCTCCAACAACATATATATCATCCTGGATACTGGCTATAGAGAACATGAACCTTCGTTTGAGAATATCAACATTATCGTATGCCATTGGCCTTGAGAAACATCTAATGCATGTATCTCACTAGAACAAAAGCCACCTTTAACAACACGAAACAGTAAAAATTAGAAAAAAAAAAAAAAAACCCTAGAAACCCAAACCCAGTGAAAGAAGAAGAAAAAAGAAGAAGGTGAAGAAGACCAGACCAGACCTGGCGTGAAAGGAAAAAAAAAAAGAAAAAAAAAAGAAGCCACCTAGTGTGAAAGGAAAAAGAAAAAGAAGAAGATGATAAACCAAACTCACCGAACCCAGTGAAGAAAAAAAAAAGGTCAAAAGTTGTGGCTGATTCTGACCGTGAGACCTAGTATGTAGTTTTAATTATGGAAATGCTATTGAAAACAGAGTTATGGAAACTGAAAATATTTAAAATGTGTTTTAAGTTTTTATAACTTATCACTCAAAAATCAGAAAATTGAGTGATGGAAACAATCATCCAAAACCAAGTCAAACAATTATCCATCTATGCGACCCACTTGTTTTAGATGATGGATCATGAAAACTGAGTGATATCACTCAGTTTTCATGCTATCCAAACAAGCTCTTATTATCTCTTTTTCTCATGAAGAAATTAGTTAAAGGGTGGATACTTGTGGGAGAAGCAAGGTAGGAGCAAGGGCGGGTGACCCATCCCATACAGGTCAAGCGGCCATTTATTTAATTGCATTGGTCCAAACGAGAACTTTGCTAACCCAAATTTGACCCAATTCTAGTTTCAAATAAAATTTTAGTAACATAACCAACCCAATAAGCCAATTTGATTTGCCATGTTGGATTGGGTTAACTAGGTTGATTTGGTTAGCGAGTAGGATACACAATTCTACANGGGGGGGGGGGGTGGAATCATGGTATGAATAAATCAATCAAGACAAAATAATTTATCATCTTTTTATAGACTCATGCAATCTCCCATTCTGTGTCAAGTGTTTTGTGTGTAGATTGATGAATCTAAAACTTAAAAAAGAAAAGAAAAAAAGAAAAAAAGACTGCATTGAGTTTTGTTATAATTCTATGTATTTCATTTTTTTTTGGGTCAATTCTAAGTAAAATTTTGAATGAATAATCCCCCCCCCCCCCAACAGGATTTGGATCCTCTCCATTTCTCTTTGAAATGGAGAGTGTCTAGTTAAGGGCTGAGACTTAACTAAAATCAATCTATATCTTGAAATATGCCACATCATTTAAAACTAAAAACTAAAAACAATAAAATTAAAAAAAAAAATTATTACTGTTCATTAATGAATTTATTATGCATTTGCCTTGATGCATTGTTCATGTCCCATGAATAGTGCACTCAGCGTTGGACCAACAAAAAAAAAAAAAAAAGGCCAAAAACACAAATGCGCTGGACGTAGATGCAACTTACGCAAACGGAGCTTTAACGGAGCCAAGGAAAACAAATGCGTTCTTTCATTTGACTCTTTGGGGCTCTCTCATCTTATCTCAGTTTCTTTCTCACTCTCAACAAAGCCCAACCGTGGTCGACTTCTCCTTGCACGCACAGCACCGCGACTGACAGTTCTTATGACCGAAATCACCTTAAAGATTTGATATCAGCTTTCTAAACCCCACCCAAAAAAAAATCGTAGTTCAAATTTTAATATCCGATATATAGTTTTGCTCTTTCTTTTCTTGTTTTCTTTGTCAAAGAGCATCCTTTCCTTTCATTTATAACACTAAGGGTACGTTTGGTACACTGAATGTAGATTATATTAGGAATAGTAATCTTTATTACTGGGAATAGAAAACATTGTAATTAAATAATTATTACTATTCATAAGTTTAGTTGTTACATATGGAAAACTTGTAAAAGAAAATGTATAAGGAAACTTTACACTTCTGGAAATATATTAATTTTAAAACCTATTATATACACTAAGAAATAGCTATTACATCCATTTTAAAAAGGAATAACTATTCTTCAATTTAAATAATAGTTATTCCAATGTAATAATTAATCCATGTAATAAAGGTGCAACCAAATGACCGAATTGATATTACACATGAATAGCTATTCCATTACAGGAGCTATTATAGCGTACCAAACGTACCCTAAAGATTATACCTTTCTTTAATTGAAAATTTTTTCCTTTCCTTGCTTTAGATCTGTGGTAACCGTAGCATGTGTATAAGTCTCTCTCATCTCAGTGTCTCTCTTTTTTTCCCTTGGGTCTCATTTTCTTTCACTTTTGATCAGTTTGATAATTGTGTTTTCTTGTTGGGTGTAAAGCTTGATAATTTTTCTTTGATTTGAAATTTGGGATTTATGGGTATGACCCACATGGTTGTGATTGAATAAGTGACCTACTTATAGTTGGAGTGTGATGGGTCTCTAGGTTTTGGCATTAACTAAGCAAGAATTATTATATGTATTTGATTTGAATATTGCTTTCTTTGTTGAAAACGTGAACCTTGAATGGTTTCATGTTGAATTTCTTTTGCAACTCTTGTATAAGTGATAAGAGGTACTTATCTTATGTATTTAACAAGCAAGATTTCTGGTAGTAACTTCTGTTGTTTCCATTCATGAATTGAATTTGGAGGATTTTTCGTTTTACAGTCATCTTGTGCTTCAAAACAAGCTATGAACTTGAAATATATCCTAATTCCATATATTCAAATGTACAAAGTATACTCGAAACACTAGTACAACATTACCAAACCAATTGGTATATAAACAACCATTAGAGCATTTGTTCACAACTTATGTCAAAGATTACAAAACATGATTCTAAATTAGAAAAACAAAATCCTAAGCTAGAAAAATGGCTTGACTATGTGCACCATCCTATACACTCCACTTAAGACTAATTTCACAGATATTTGGCTCAAATGGTAAAGAGTTGAGTTCAACTGCAAATAGGCAGTCATGCAACAAGATGGATCCAATCAATACCAAGAGGATTCCTCAAATAATCAATTCCTGCAAACACAAAACAAAACCATGAAAAGAGATGATACCTGTAAGACTTATTATTTGACAAGTGAATCAAGTGATACAAACTATATCAATAAACAGTTTATATACAAGCATCATACTTTTTTTTTTTTGATAAGTATATACAAGCAGCATACATAGACTCCCTCTAAATAATTATAAACTAAAAACTTTTTAACTGAAACTGAAAATTTGTTGTTGAAAGTATTTAAAAAAAAAAAAGATTAAAAGCTAGCTGAATAGTGCAATAGAACTCATAAATAATACCAAAAAGTATAACGGAACCCATAAATAATACAAAAAAGAAGCTAAAAACTAAAATAAGCTTAAACTTTCGTCTCCTCTCAAACAGAGTCTAAAATTCAATTTATTAACAAAGTCTACAAAGGAAGGGATACAAACATTACCAAATCTAGTACAATGCTCAGACAATTACAACAAAAATAAAGATTTTAGCTCAATAATTGATAACTCAAAGCCATTAAACGTGTGGTTACTTATCTCCATCATCTATCCTTGTTGTCCATATCAACAAAGGGGTATCCTAATAAGAAGCAATTACATATGAAAGCTTATTTCAAGTTGCGACTATGATCTAATGACTACCAAACTTACATTATCATTCAAATTAGTCCTGCCAATAACACAAGTTTAAAACCCAAGCAAAATCATCAAGCTCTATACTTAATAATAAAACTCAATCATCAAGCCAATCAAAAGTGAAACAAAAAAGAGATCCAAGGGGTTCAGTAAACAAAAATAAAAATTAAAGAAAAAATAAAAAATAGAGAGAGACTCATACTCCAACTACCGTTACCCCAAATCTATAACAAGGAAGGAAAAAAAATTCAATTAAAGAAAAGCATAATATTTCGTGCTATAAATGAAAGAAAGGGATGATCTTGGCAAAGACAACAAGACAAGAAAAGGAAAAAAATACATAAATTTGATATCAAAATTTCCTTTAGAAACAGAGGTGGATGGCTGAAATATAGTTGATGCACAACTATGTGTGGGTATGAAGAACTGGAGAAGCTTGACCAATGACCATTGTTGGGTTTGATGGGAGGGAGAGAGAAACAGAGAGGAGAAGGATAGAGAGTTAGAGAAGAAACCTAGACGTTGAAACTAATGTTAGTTTAGCCTTTTACTCAGTTAAGTCTCCTGTTAGTGCTTTTAAATGACGTGATATATTTTAGGTCATGGATTTATTTTATATAAATCTCAGCCCTTAACTGGACACTCTCCATTTCTAATGAGATGGAGAGGATTTGAATCCCCACCCCCCACCCCCCCCCATAAAAAACATATATTTCTATATTATAATTGATGGAAATTATTAACTTTTACAAAAAAAAAAAAAAAAAAATAGAAAAGCCTCTAAACACACTCAACACATGTGCTAAGAGGCTAATAAACTATATGTACTTATCTTAAATAAATTGCATGACTCATTTAAAACATTATATAATTATAAGTACTGGTCTTTTTTATTGTCATATAATAAGTTTTTTTTTCATATGAAAATCAAGAAGATTTTTTTTTTTATTTTTTATGTGAATACTGAACTCATATTAAACTTCAAACCAAAATAAATACATCATGGATTAAAACTTGCTCAAGAAAGCAATGACTATCTTCCATTCAAGTTTTAAAATCAACAATGCCTAAAACATGTTTAGCTAATAAATAAGCTGGTCTATTACCTTGTCTCTCGATGTGAGAAAAATCAACCATGTAGCAGGACCCACAAGCCATTAAAACTCCTTTGATCACAGATTCCACAGCAGCAGGTGGAGTAGAGAGTCAACGTAAAGCATTAAAAACCACCAGTGAATCTCCTTCCAAAGTAAAATCATAAACACCAACCTCCCTTGCAAACTTCACACCTTCCTCCCAAGCCTTTACCTCAGCTTCTAATGGACCCAACGGAGCATTTATTTTCTTGCTTATCGCAGCCACTACCTGACCATACGAGTCACGGATTAAAGCCCCAACTCCAACTGATTTCTGCGACGCAAAAACCGCTCCATCCACATTGACCTTATACCGTGAAATAGAAGGAGGAGCCCAGGCCAAACCTTGATTACGAATAAGCTTTGGAAGACCCACGTTTGCTTCATTAAATTCCTGAAGATACTGCTTCGCCGCATGGACTAACTCACTCCCATTCTTCTTCCTACCTCCGTGTCTAACTTCATTCCGGTTGTGCCATACCGCCCACACAATCATCAACACTTCCTTGGCCGAATCCACATCTGGGTTTTCAGACATCAGCAACAGCCATATCAAATCTTGGAAAGACCGAACCCTGTGCCTCTCAAAGTTAAAATGGAGCTTTGAATTCTGCCACACGTCCTGAGCTCGATGACACGACCACAACAAGTGTCCCTCCGATTCAGCTTCTTCATTGCACTCATCACACCGATCCTCTTTTATCACTCCACGCTTCACCAAGTTCGCTTTTGTGGGCAAAATTCCTTTGACTGCTCTCCATGCAAAATGACGGACCTTGTGAACTACTTCCAAGCACCACAGGTTCCTCCAAAACTTACGGGTTCTGCCATCATCTGAGCTTGAGCCATTTCGTTCAGCCTTTGCTTGATCCATCGCTAACCTGTAAGCACTAGCTGCGCGCACTAAAAACACCATTAGAAGTTAAGCCCAAATCAACTTGTCCTCCGGTAGCTGTAGGCTAATGGGAATGCTTTTTATCAGCTCCGCTTCCTGAGGTGTGAATATTGCATCTAAAGCTTCACCCTTCCAACTAGCCAAATCCGGATCAATAAACTCGCTGACCCTTGTATCTTCATGTAGGAAAAGTTTTGTTGAGACCACTTTGTAGGTTGACTTGGAAGGATTGTATCTTCATGTAGGAAAAGTTTTGTTGAGACCACTTTGTAGGTTGACTTGGAAGGAAGCCACTTACACCCCCCCCCCCCCCCCCCCCCCCCCCCCCCCCCCACCCCCCCAAAACCCGTATAGATTCACCATTCCCCACAGACCACCTAAGACTTTGCTGCACAATGAATTGAGCCGCCATAATACTCCTCCAAGCATACGAAGGATTATGACCCACAGAGGCATGAATAAAATCAGTTTGGGGAAAGTATCTAGCTTTATAAACTAGGTACACTAGAGATTCCTTCTTAGTTTGCAACAACCGGCCCTGCTTAGCAAGCAAAGCAAGATTGAATTGTTTCGACTCTCAAAAACCCATACCACCCACATCTTTAGGCTCGCAAAGTTTATCCCAACTAAGCCAAGCCATTTTCCTCTCATCTCGCTGTTAACCCCACCAAAAGTTCCAGATCATACTAGTCAACTCATCACATAGAGAATAAAGGAGTTTAAAGCAACTCATAGTGTAAATAGGGATAGCCTAAGCAACAACCTTAATGACCACTTCTTTGACCGCCTTTGAAAGTACGTAGCTTTTCTTTCCACCCGGCTAATTTTTTACTCAACTTCTCCTTTATATCATTAAAGGAATTCCTTTTATTCCCCCCCACTGACAAAGGCAACCCCAGATACTTTTCATGTTGCCTTATCACTTAAGCCCCAAACATATTTTTAATCTCCTGTTGAACATCACTTGGAGTATTGCTGCTGAAAAAGAGAGAGGTTTTGGCACGATTCAACTGCTGTCCAAAAGCTTGTTCATACACTTGAAGAATTCTTTGCAAGGAATTGCACTCATCCATAAAAGCTTTGCAGAAAATAAGACTATCATCAGCAAAGAATAAATGTGAAAGCCTAAGGCCCCTACAAGAAATAACCAGTCCTTCCATATCACCAAATTCCATTGCCGTCCTAATCAAAGAAGAAAGACCTTCAGCACACAACAAAAATAAGTATGGTAATAAAGGATTCCCCTGCCTAATGCCTCTAGTAGGAACAATATGCCCTCTCAGTTTCCCATTTATCCTTATGGAATATGTTACCGATGATACACACCTCATAACAAGGTTCCTCCACTTCTCTTCAAAACCCAATTTCTCCATGATTTTCTCCAAACACCCCCACTCCACTCTATCATAGGCTTTGCTCATATCCAATTTGAGAGCCATATCTCCCAATTTACCCCCTTTCTTCTGTTTAATATGATGCAACGCCTCAAAAGCTACCAAAATATTGTCAGTGATCAATCTTCCATGCACAAAGGCACTTTGAGTGTCACTAATAATAGAAGGTAACAATCTTTTAAGCCTATTAGCTATAACTTTTGATGCAATTTTGTACACCACATTACATAAACTAATAGGTCTAAAATCTGTCACCTTCTTAGGCTCTTTAACCTTAGGAATAAGAACAATGTAGGTATCATTAAAATTAGGAGGAGACACACCATTATTAAGAAAATCTAAAATAGTGTGAGTAACAACAGTACCTATTTTCTGCCAAAAGTGCTGATAAAACAAAGGAGGCATCCCATCAGAACCAGGAGCCTTGAGAGGATACATCTGTTTCAAAGCCATCCAAACTTCTTCATCCTTAAAATCCATTGTCAACCTGTGATTCATCTCTGTGGTCACCTTTGGTTGCACAACTTGTAGTAATTCAGCAAATTTCATTGGGTTAATTGATGAAAACAAATCTGTATAATAATTAATAACTAACTTTCCCATCTTATCTTCCTCAGTATGCCACTGCCCATTGTCATCCATTAAACCCTCCATATAATTCTTCTTATGCCTTGCAAACGCCTTTGCATGAAAATAGCTAGTATTGCTATCACCAAATTGATACCAATTTATTCTGGACCTTTGGTACCACATAGCATCTTCTTTTTCATGCCAACAATTTGAATCAATCCTCATCTTCCTCATCTCCCTTATATTGCTAGGAGAGGCCGGTTGTAACTCCAACCATTTTAAGTGCTTCTGTAACTCTGCTATCTTCCTCCCCACATGGCCAAACTCCACTTTATTCCATGCTTCTAGGTGCAATTTTCATCTTTCTAAACATGAAGACAAAGGAAAATCAATGGACACCGCCAACCCTTCCTCCCAAGCTTCAAGAACCACATCTTCACACTTTGGATCCTTCAACCACATCGACTCAAATCTGAACAAACACTTTCTCCTTCTTTCCCTAGTTCTCTGAACAAAATGTAAAGCCAATGGTGAATGATCTGAAGCTGCTGAAGTAAGATGATAAAGGCCAACCATGGGAAACAGATTAACCCACTCCATAGTAGCTAAAGCTCTATCTAACCTTTCCCGGATTTGAAGACCATCCCTACTCTCATACAGCCAAGTAAACTTAGGCCCGAAAAAACCAATATCCCTTAAACCACACCAATTTATAGCTTCAACAAAGCTGTCCATTTGCTGCCTTGGTCTTGTACTCCCTCCTTCCTTCTCAGACATTACCATAATCTCATTAAAATCACCTATAACCAACCACGATAAAGTAGACGTATGCCTTAATTGCCTCAATTTTGCCCATGATTCTGACCTTCTAGAAGTCTCAGGATTCCCATAAAAACCCGTTAAGTGCCACCCCCCAACCTCATTCCCATCATCCACCAAAGCATCAATATGTGATAAAGAGAAGGATTGAACATGCAAAAGCACCTCTTCTTTCCACAACATTTATCTCTAACCATAACCATCCAATCTTCATTTGACTTTGTCTCCATAAGGAAAACAATTTTGAGATCTTCTCTTTTAACCACCTCTTTCAAGGCGTTAACTGTCTGGTGGTTCCTAAGCCCCCAACAGGTCCAACGTAAAAGACTCATTGGGTCCAGCGGGATTGCTCAGCAACCTCCGCTGCTCTAAATTCTGATGCCATCAACAAGCTCAATTTTCTAGCTTCCTTATCAATTTTTACCTTCTTCTCAACCTCCCCTTCACCTCCACACATAGCTACTACCTGAGCTTTCCTTTTGGGTCCTTTTACTATAGCTTCTCCACTGTTTGAAACAAAGTTGGGCCTATTCATTCTAACCCAAGAACATTGTCTCTAAGACCCATCAATATCCGAAGTGGTGGCTGTCTTGGGCTTAGCACACTGAGCACCACTTTCACCTCCTTTCACATCTCCCTTATTAGACTTTTTACCCCCTGTTTTAGCTGCCCACCCTGGATTGAAGACCACATCAACAGGACCCACCTGTGCATGGTACTGTTGACGCTCCATAATTCCTTCACTATCCACTCCATGCGCCACCTTTTTGAAAGCCATGTTATTCGCTGCTTTCACCGTTTGTTCACCACCATCTGTAGCCTTATCATTCCTCAAAACCGATTCACACAAATTTTAGTTAACCTTATCCCCATGGATCGCCTCATCCAACCCCTGAATAACCACCTCAAAATCATCATGTGTGGAAATCTTGGCTGCCACCACTCTCGCTGATGTTGCATTGTCCTCCACCATCGTTGCAACCTTCATAGAATTCAGTTCATATACATCATGTCTCTTACTCCATAACTCCCTTTGCTTGGACTGTGACTTGGACTGACTATGCACTTCAACAACCATTTTCTTCGACAGAATAAACTGTCCTACTCTCAACCAAGCCCCATACTATTGATCCCGACTTGATAATGATCCTCTGCTCCGAAGCCATATTGCATAGTCTTTATCATCATGAGTTAGATGACCACACCAATAATAAAGATTAGGCAGACGCTCATAAGCGAAAGACACCTACCCTTCACCATCCTTATCAAATTTGACACGCCTACCTCGACAAAGCGGTGCATTAACATTAATGGCTACCCTTATACGCAGAAAATTACCTCCCCTTAATTCCGAAATATCTTTAGGCATAGAAACCTTCCCTAACGTCTCTCCAATACTATGAGCAACCTCAGCAGATAATAAAGAGTAAGAAAGATTGTGTAATTGGATCCAAAAGGAAACTTTGTCGAAACTGAGTTCCTCAATGGACGTAGAGGTCTTGTACCTTTGAAAAACCACTAGATGTCTATCAAAAGACCACGGTTCCCCCATCAACACCTTCTCCACGTCTTCCTTAGACTGAAAGGCAAACAACAGCTTGTTATTCCCTGCATCTCTGACTTCAAAATTATCTCTTGTACGCCACAACGGCTGGAACGTCTTAGCCACCGCTTCAAGATTCAAGGAACGACAAGTGAAGAACGTCACTGCTAAGACAAAACTCGTAGTCTTCCTGTTTCCCGATAAATCAATCTCATCACCCTCCTTCTCTGACAGTGACAATTTTTCCAATTATTAGCAAGGTCCTCCATCCCTAAAAACAACCCACACAAAACGTTCAGAGACCACAACCCTAACCCTACTAGTAACCTAGTTACTATAGGGACTCAACGTCCTCCCTAAGGAGGGAAACTATATGCTATGGTATGGCAGAGAGGCTAACCCTAACCCTAACCCTAACCCTACCGAGAACTTCAATTTCTAGGCATGGAAGTATGATGATTTTTTTTTTTTTTCTATTAAGCTTTCAAGAAGATTTTATTAAATAGAAACGGTACAACTACATTGAAAATTCAATTAAACTTGCTCATCTATAACTACATCAAAGAACACTTGAGGGGCAGAGCCCAAAACAAAAGAACTAGCCAACTTGTTCCATAAAGACCAAGTTGCTAAGCAGTGGGCCACATCATTTGCTTCTCTTGGAACCCAATTAAACTGAATATTTTATGAGAAATGCGCCAGCCTAATTGTATTAGCAATTAGAATGAAAATTCTCCACAGATCCTCTCTGTTTTGCTTCTGAATAGCCTCCACACAAACTGTGGCATCACTTTCCACAATTACAGAGTAGGCATCCAGCTTCAAGGCTTGTTGAGTTGCCCAATTGATGGCTTCAACTTCGACTTGAAGTGGGATAATGGTTTCCACCCTTTTGGACATAGCAAAAACCAATGTCCCTCTCCAATCTCTCACCACAATAGCCACATATGATTAAATACTAGTTCATGGTCTCTTTAATTGTCATACAATGATTTGAGGGAAATTTTCTTTAAACCATAGGTGGTTAACTTTTTTCTTTATAGGTTGAGGTGACAATAAATGTGGGAATTTTTGTTTTGCTCTTCAGCATATGGGTTTAATTAGATTTGTGTCGTAATAAATTTCTTTTAACATACGTGGTTTATATGGACACTAAAAAGAGGGATTAAGATCAGGTGCAATAGGTATTGCACCTAATACAATTGCAATGGATGGTTGAGATTGAAAGTTATTTTTTTCAACTTTCAATCTCAACCATTAAAATAAAAAATTTTAAAAAATTTTGAAAAAAAGTTAAAGTTAAAAAATGAGAAAGATAAAAATTGATGTGTGTGGAAATGAGATAATTGCACCCGGTGCAATACCCCGGATCCAAGTCCTAAAAAGAGATGCTCAACGAATTAATGTCAATGTCCATTGTTTTCTTTTCTAATTTGACGTTGACATACATACTTCTTAATTTGTTACATTACATTTCAAAAATGGATGTGTAGAGTGGGAAAAAGTCAAACGGATAACGGAAGTGACAAATTTAGATCGAGGAAAAGGAAATAAAACAGAGAAGATAGTGGGAGATGTGAGGGATTGAAGGAGATAAGATGTTAAAATTGACTTGGACTTCTAGAGGGATGATCAGATAAGAGTGACAAATTAAAGACATGAGTGGTTAGATGATAGATAGGATACAAGAACAATAAAGTCTTGGAAATTGGAATTCAATATTAAGGAAAATGGGAGCAGGGTGGAGAAAGAAAAAATATTCTAGAATACTTTGGAGTGCGATTGAAATTTTGGGATGATTATTAGTGCACATTCTGCTGTATACATAGTACACACAAGTCACTTATATGACTTGTGTGTACTATATGTACACTAAAGTATGTGTAATACCATTCCGAATTTTGAAGGTTATCGAGCCGAACTTTTTTTTTATACATTTTAGTCATTTGCTGGTTTGTCCTACCCGATTGGAATTGCATAGCAAGTGAAATTTGGTGGTGATGTTAGTGGAATTTTCCATTTGTGGAAGGGTGAATGAGGTGTTTGGGAAAGTTCCGGACCTTCTTACCCCTAAGGACCAATTATGACTTGGGGGAGAGGGAATTGATTTTCTTTCATTCCCTTCATGCCTAGGATTTGGGCAAATGTCCTCATTTTATAGCAGTATGAGATAAAAATCTACATGGTTTGTTATGAGAAGACTCTAGAGTTAAAACACTTGTATCAATTGTGAGCTCTCAGTCTCTCACATGGTAGCGGTATGGACCATACCACATTTAAGTGCGCATTTCTTAAGGTAATTAATTTAAGGGAAATATTAATGGATGCTCTAAGGATATTGATTTATGAATTATTTTTAGAAACATTCTATGAAAAAATGATAAAACAATTCATTTTTCTAATAGATTTTTATATTTTCCATGAAAGTTATGTTAAAAATTTCTTAATATAATTTATTAATAATTGTCTTAATGGCATCTGTTATAATTGAAAGCATAGCACAATAAAATGGTAATAGACCAAGATCAATTAACTTTGGCCATGCCCTTAATCAAAATAGGAGGACAATTGAATGAATTTCCAACGAACCAAGGTGCATATATTTTTTAGTTAAATTCATGGAATCAATTTAAATAAATTTAAATTTCCTTTTGAAAGTAATTAGATCCATGGAAAATCAATTAACTTCCCCAATGAATTGCAGACACACAGCTCAAGGTAATTTAAAGATTAATTTTTGGCCAAAGTTTCAGGATCACCCAGTCACAAGAATAATCATGGATATATCTTAGAAAAGTTCAACAAGGAAAACTAAATCAAAATTTATAAGGGGAAATGCTAACGAGTGCCCTTAGGGCACTGATTAATAATCTATTTTACGAAAGTTTTTATGGGAAATGGAAAAAAAAAAAAAGTAATTAATATTTTGACAGTTTTTTCATTTCTCATAAAAGTGGTACCAAAACTTTTCTAAAATGGATTATTAACTAGTGCCCTAAGCTCCTAAAAACACTCATTAGCATTTCCCATTTATAAAATATTGCATGTCTCCCAATAAAATAAACTTTTAATGATATCTCACTTGGCTTTAATCTAATTTTGTCATGCGAACCGTTAATTTGAAGGGAAATTCATGAACTTTAATTTAAAACTCGGTTAACCCCATAAAATTTATTGAAATCAACAAAAAAAATGGGATTTAACCATTAAATTCATAAAGTCCCTTAAATTAAAGCTCAAATTTCCATCAAAATCTAGTGCTGGACAAAATATGGTATCAATATATATAGAGAGAGAGAGAGAGAGAGAGAGAGAGTAGAGATGGGCCAACTAAGTCAAAAACCCAACTCTTTGTGTTGCCACTATGTCCTAAACGAGTCTTGACCGTGTCCAAAAGCAATAACAAAATTATCAGACACGTAGGTAGTTATGTTCGACATGGGCACATTGTGCTTTAGCCATGTCCATGCTTTCTAATATAAAACACTTGTAATAGCCGAGTCCATAATGATGCATGTTTTCTTGAGTTGCTTGCCTTTCCTAGTTGGTGTTCGTAACATGTGGGGATTGCCGGTGTGGGTGTGTTCCAAACTCTACTATATTAGTTTGGAACGTGCTCTTCCTTGTGCTTATAAATGATTGTGGACCTCCCTTGATAACCTAAAATGAGGCCTAGAGCAAACATGAGTCTTATCTATATCATATACGTGCCCCTCGCCCCACCCCGTCTCTTATCACGCGTGTGGATCCGAAATATTTTTTCTTTGGAACTTTTATTTTTATCTCCTTTTGGGCCTTTATAGCCATTTGTAGTCGTTTAGTTTGACCGTTGTGCATAGCTTCCTTTGTAAACTAATCTATTAATTTATTAAATTAATGGCTTATTAAACACATCATCAGAACACTTCCCCAATCTGTTCATTTATTGCTTTCTCGATTAGACTACTTGAGAACAATTCTTTATCTCTTCCTCAAGTGTTGTTGCTCTTTCCTATTTATTACTCTCTTGATCTTAGATAATTTTCTTGATCAATTAGAGGAAAGACATTATTAAAAGGTTATTCTTGAACATTTGTGGGAGGAACTGTGTTCAAGACAAAGGTCGATTGTATTGTCTAAGTTATTCAGTGTGCGAACTGTTCGTACCAGATTTTACTCCTAGTGGCACAAACGGTTCTTGTTATTGATTATTTGGCTTAACTTGTTTTTGACTAAGAGATTGTACATTTACTAAAATATTTCCAACATGGTCTAACAAGTAATATAAAGCTTGAACCAAGCCCCAATATGATCTGCAACTAGACCCACAATAGTATGTGAGACCTATTGGTCTCGTATTAGGACAAAGATTGAATTCAGTTTTCTGTGCATTAAACCCGATAAGATTATAACACGTGTTCACTTTTAGTTATGTATCATGATCTTGACAGATTCATTGCATAGGAGCACTGAGGCAAAGAAGTGCATGATATTAGGCAATTAGGGGGCAGGGAAGACATTGATGAGTTAACATCATTAAAATATGAGGATGGAGATAAAACGTCGGATTCCTTAATTAAGAACATTTTCATTGATAAAAATAGCTAATACGTAGTATATTTTAAAGAATCAGCTATATCAGTGACGACACATATTGGGTGAAACAAATTAATATACAAAGAAAAAGATATATTACTATTCATTGAATTATAATACATGGAGTGTATTATTTCACACATCTGAAGGGGAGGAAGCGTGTGAAAGTGAAACAAGGGTGTGAATCCATCAAAAAAAGAAGAAGAAACAAGGGTGTGTATAGTCTTTTAACGAATAGATATTATAGCTTATTGGATAGGAGGGACTTTGACTTGAAATCCTCCTTTGAAGCTTTCAAATTTTCCTTGCATACAGAGACAGTTCATCTGATGCATTGTAACTCTCATTTCTGCATATCTTGTTGGATTCTTGAGCTTACATCTGCAGCTTCCATCTGGTAAGACTATTTCTCTTTTTATATTGATTAAGATTCATGGATGTTCTTCATCCCAATACCATAGAAACTGATTGAAGCTTTTTTTTCTTTTTTTCCTAGATCAGCCTTGTTTTTCTTGTGATAATATGATTGTGTTTGATTTTTTATTTGACCCACTTAAAAATATGCATCAGAATTTTAATCAAGTGAATCATAAAAAACCAGAAAACATCCAACTTTTCAGAATAAGTAGCAAACTTATGTTATATCAGGCTCCACAAAAAGTGGAGCTTTGTAGCACCAACTACTAGTCTTAATGATCTATAGACAATTAATATGCTTTCAACTTTTGTTGTATGGGCTGTCAAATTCCTGACCTTTATTGTTTGGGGGGTGTAAATGAAGACACATGTGGACTTGTTATAATTATTGAGATTGGTCCAATTCAAAATAAGCTTACCATTAATTTATTGACTTTCTCATTTTATTATGTCTTTTTTTTTTTTTTGAGGAAACATTTTATTATGTCTTATAATATGCTCTAACCCTGTCTTTGTTTGTAATTCCTGCGACATGAACTTCTTTTTTTTTTTCTTTTTCAATTTTTTTTAAGGTATGATTTCAAGAAGCCGAAATGCTAACTTAGAAATTTTTTTTCTTTTTTTTTTTTTTCAAGTGAACTTGTTAATTTAAGTATGCTTGAGTGTAATTAATATCATTTTGACTATTAATTTCAGCTTTGACTGGCTGTTATGTGCAGGTCTCCAAGTTGTCATAGCTTATAATGAAAATCCTCCAGAATTTTTGGAACAGTCCCATTGGCCCTAAAACAACACACTTTTGGGGCCCTGTTGTGGGCTGGGGCATTCCTATTGCAGTATGCTTCAATACTTCTACTGATGCCACACTAATGCATATATACTAACTTCAAATGTTTATTGTAGTTTCTTTATCCAAACAATTTTAGGTACTCATAGATTTTGAACTTAACTACTTTCAGATTAATATCATTGCTGATTCTGACAGGCAATGGTCGACACAAACAAACCCCAGAGTCGATTTCTGGCAATATGACAACAGGTTTCTATAAATTTTTAAGGCTTTGGGCTAATCAAGAACGGATAACATTCAATTTGAACTTTTACTTTTTCTAGCCTTGTAATGTGACCTTAGAACTATCACTTCTGTGGTTGTGTTGCAGTTATGTGTGTTTATTCAGCATTGTTCATGAGGTTTGCATGGATGGTACGGCCACGGAATCTCCACCTTCTTGCATTGCATGCCGCGAATGAGAGTGTACAGCTCTATCAGCTCTCACGTTGGTTGAAATTTCGAGGGTGAGCGCATCTAATTATTGACTAATTCTAAGCACACAACTCAGACTAGAATGGTTTCCGACTTTTGTTTTATCATTTGTGCTTTCAATCTAATCCCATGGTTCTGAATTCTAATAATTAGTTAAAAAGAACAATGACCGATGAGTGTTGAATTGTGCTTGGCTCATGGAAACATGAGCTGTATTGCTCAATGGTTCTGTTCATATATTGTTGCCAGGTAGATAAATGGGAATAGTAATTCCATTCCAATTTCTTGTATTCCATATAATCACCATTACATGATAATTATACCAAATTTACCTTTTTCCTTTGTTTGGATGATCCTTTCCTCCTTAACACTGACACAAATAATCTGGAAAGCACGGACGCGGCGCCAGAGGCACCGCACCCGCGTCGGACGCGGCCCGACCCGTCGGACGCCGCTGACCGCGCGTCCGTGCCGCGTCGGGCCACGTGGCAAAGCCGACGCGCGCCGACGCGGCTCAAATCGGCCTGATTCAGGCCGTTTCGGCCGTATCGGCCTTTTTGGCCGTATCGCCGTTTCGGCCGAAACCGTCGAAACGGCCGATTCAAGCCGAAATTTAAAAAAAAAGGTGCAAAACGCACCGTTTTACTTACCCTAAAACCTAAAACTCCCTCACACTTCGTCCAGAGACTCCAAAACAGCCTCCTCACTCCAACTCCATTGCTCTTTCTCTCTTCTCTGTGCTGTCTGGGCTGCGCTTCACTGAACCAGCCACTCAGTCTTGCATTCCAGCCACTCTAGAGTCTGGGTTGTATTTAATTTATGAACATCATGTTTTAGTTATTAAATTTGGTATATGTTTATATAATGTGAAAAAGTATCGTATATGTTTATATACTTAGCAATATATTAAAAATATAAATAAAAATATTTTTAATAATTTTTTAATCGCCGAGTCCCGCCGCACCCGCACCCACATTTTTCAAAAATTGCCGAGTCCTGCACCCGCACCCGAGTCCCGAAACACACCCGTGCTTCTTAGCAAATAATACTCGAGGACAAATAAGTTAAGCCATGCAACAAACCAACTGCTATAATCCCATCTATAATATAAAGCAAGCAACTTGGCCTAGGAATTCATTTCTCCCTGTTTCTGCTCTCTCCTTCTCTCTTAACATCTTTTATTTTTTCCTCCTTTTATTTTAACAGGTTTCTTGGTGACAAAAGCTTGCAGCAGAAGAACGAGGAAGCTGAAACATAGTGATTCAGAGATGGTTGATTTATATTTTCTTTGTCGAATCTTTGAAACATTCAGAGATGGTTGATTTATATTTTCTTTGTCGAATCTTTGAAACATAGTGATTCAGAGATGATTGATTTATGTTTTCCTGGGCCTAATCTTTTGTATTTTGTTTATCATAACTGGACGATTTACTTCTTTTCTCAAGTGGTTTTCAGCCATAATTTATTTTATAAATAAAGTGAGGAAATATCATAGAGGGGACGCTATAAGTTATAATTCTATGTATTTATATATAAAAAATAAAAATAAAAAACTGATTAGATTGCACTGTACATCCTCAATACAACAGAAACTAGAGTACGACTGCATCATTTGTGACACAAGACCAAAAAATTAATTTCGTATTTTATTTTCATTCCAAAGATCTAGACTCTAGAATCAAATCTAATTTTGGACATCTTCAATTTGACCAAACAAAAATAGATAATTCTCGAATTGGGCTTCTTTTTTTTGGGTAAAACTCTTTGGTAAATTTGAAATTAAATAAATAATTAATAGCTTCCTCATCCTTTGTCCTTCCTTTCTTCTCCCTAACTAGATGGACTGTGTGAGAGGTTAGAAGAGTCCATTGCTATTTTTTCTTTTTTTTTTCTTTTTAAATATAGAATAACTGTCCATTGTTACCATGAGGGTCAGACTTGGTAGTACTCTGTTTCGTAGGGATTATGCTTACAAAAAATATATTTGGCTAAAATAGTGCCTTCATTTGTATGAAAAATTCGGTTTTCATCACTAAAATTTAAAAGTTCATTTTTGATTCCTAATCTTTCAATACTAACTACTTTATATCCTTTCATCTATGTCTAATAGTTTATATTCTATGTTATCTAACGGAATGCTGGTGTGGTATCTAACTTAGACCAAACCATTTCCTTTTTAAAAAGTTTGAAAGTGACATGAAATTATTGGCCCTTGTGAAGATAACATTACATTGGGACAATTACCCATTCTCAAATATAAATTCTTAAAAAGATTCTGATACTTTAATAATTTATAAGTTACCATAGATAATGGAATGGGATTATGAATTGTCTTTATTACCATCAAGGATTAAGTATATTGTCATAAATGCATTAGTCTAGTGGTGGATACAATTTATTAATAATAATATATGTTTGATTTGGCTTATTTTGGTTTTTTTATATATAAAAATTTTTAAAATTTTCACATTTTTCAAAATATAATTATACTTATATCTAATTTATTTTCTAAACAAAATAACTAAACAAAATTTTTCTTTTAATAAGTTTTTATAATTTGATATTTGGGGTATAACAAAATCATTGGAAAATGATGCTTCAATCATAACTTACTATGTAGAATTCGCAGGATTCAATTGATAGCTCAATATTAATGCTATTGTTTATGGTTTTCCCCTTTTTTTTTTTTACCTATCTCACCAAAAAAAATAAATAAATAATTTTTTTTTAAAAGCCAAAATTTGCTCCGTAGTCAATAGGCTTGGGCTCTATGATACAGTGTATTTTCAGAGCCCAATAGTGCAGAGTCAGTCCGATTTAATCATCCTTGATTATCTGAAGATGCAACGGCATCAAGCCCTCCCAAGAGAGACAGAGAATTGCACTGGATCAGAGCTCAACTCACTCTCTCTTTCTTTGCCAAACCCTACTCTGTCTCTCTCTCTCTTCAGGGTTTTACAGGTCGAAAATTTGTCCTTTCCATTTTATATATTTTGCTTTGAATTAACAAGCTTTTAACTTTTCAATTTACTTAGTCTTAAACTTGAATTGAATTTTCAAGGTTGAATGATTTACCTGTGAAGAAGGAGATTCAAAGAAAAGAAAAGACACAAGAGAAATGGCAAGCCAAGCAGCTAGCTCTTTCAATGGCAACGTCAAGGCAATTTTCTCTTTTATGTTTCAAAGTTTATAGATTTCATTCATTGTGAAAAATTCTCTGTTAAATTTTTTTTTTTTAAAACCCGAAACTGATTTTCACAGCTTGGAGTAGGGTGTTACTGAAGCACTCCACGTGTTTGTGAAATGTACTGAATGACTTGTTTTAGCTGTTATGGGCTTTTATGGTTAAGTCTTGGAGTTTTTGTGCTGTATTATCACTACCCATTTCTTCTTTACTGTTGAAAGTGCTGCTAACTTGCATTTCAGAGGTCTTGAATCTTTGAATTGCCTGTTTTTGAATTGTATCAAGATAGATATATGACTTCTACTGTCTAGTAGACTATATGCATATTTTTTAAATCATGGATAGTTTTTTTTTTTTTTTTTCTTTTGGGATTTGTTATTGGGTTTTTTTTTGGTTGCCACAATTAAGTGGTGTAGTGTAGGTTTTATTAGTTAGCATTCTAGCAAGATCCATTAATAGGTAAAACCCAAGAAAAGTATACTTTTTTCTCTGGTTGACATCAATTAGATTGATGATCTTAATATTTACAGCATGTTATGTATTGCTTATATTTTGGGCAGTGTAGTGCCTGAAAGCAAAATATTAGCCTAATTTGGTTCTATGGGCAATTAAAAATAAAATTTAACTTATATTTTTCACAAGAAACTAAATATCAAATGGCTTTACATTGATACAATAAAGTTCAACGATCACCTTCTTGTTTACGTACAGGTTGCCAAAACTTCCTTTTAAGGGGAATTATGATTCTTTATGTTCTGAAGTTCTCAATTGTGAAATCTATGTAATGGATTGTAGTGGCATGCATTACGAGGTTCTTAAACATATTTTTTGATATCACACACTGAGTGGCCTGCCTAAAGTCATCTTTATGTATTATGGGAATGCCATAGGGAATTTAGATTCATATACATCTGTGTTAAGCTCCATACAATATGCTTTATGGTAAATGGTACTTAATCTCAATAAAACATTTCAAAATTTTCAATTTATATTTCATGCCCTGAGTCTGTAACTTGCTGATTAATGTTTAACTAAGATGACAAATCAATAACAGAGCCAATGACTCAATATCCTTGCAGAAAGCACTTGCTGGGCTGAGACGCATAAACCTGGATGGTCTGCGATGGAGGGTATTTGATGCCAAAGACCAGGTTTGCATATACCATCATTTTCTCCTTATGCCACTAATTCTGGTAAATTATAAAGTTATAAGATCTTTATGCATCCCAGTTGGCTTGGATGAAAACTAAAATAAATTTTATTCTTCAAATTTCAATGATGCTGTTCTTTCTACTCCATTTTGGGAAAAGATGTACCCTAGTTGATCAGTGAATTATAATGAAATGAGGCAGATTGTATCTGCTGTAGTGGCTGGCTTGTTAATGTAAATTTTGTTCAATTATTCATATTTCCAATTTATCCACTTGAAGAAGTTTACAGATGATTATAGTAATGTACATTTTTCTGTAGGTCCTTGGCAGATTAGCATCTCAAATATCTACTGTGATTCAAGGAAAGGATAAGCCAACGTATGCTCCAAATCGTGATGATGGGGATATGTGCATCGTGCTTAATGCAAAGGATATTTCTGTCACCGGGAGAAAACTTACAAACAAGTTTTATCGCTGGCATACTGGGCAAGTGCTGCTCTTTATTCTTGGATTGTGAACTGTAGGAATGATTGGAAAGTTGGGGGAATGAATGAAAATAAAATGATTTAAGTCTTGTTTGGTTTTTGTATATGTTGAGTGCACAACTTTCTCATCACAATGTAGATAACCTAATTCCAACAGTGAAGTTCAAATCTAGACATTTTGTATTTACTTGTTCAACATAGCCTAAAGAAAATGTCTAAAGATTTAGTTTTTAAAAATATATTAAAAAGGCCTGTTGATGATCAGTGGTGAGAATAAAAGGTTTACTTCCCTTTAAGTGCCACTTGAAACAAAGTAGACGCATTTCTAAAGTACATCTATGTAGAAAAGAGAACTATTCATGCAGCTGCCATTGCCTCCTAATATGTGCCATTTTTATGCATTTTGATGTTGACATCAAACTTATGTGCCCTGTAGGTATGTGGGCCACCTCAAGGAAAGGAGTTTAAAGGACCAGATGGCTAAAGATCCAACAGAAGTCATCCGAAAAGCTGTATTACGCATGCTTCCAAGAAACAAATTGCGTGATGTGAGTTTTGAATTTGAGGCTACGCCCTCTCAGATGCTCTTCTTTATCTAGCTGGTTTGCATGACCTTGAATCTTTGAGCAGTCAATTAATGACATCTTCAGTTGTAGGAAATCTACACTATCATTATTCAACCTACAAGTATAACTCTCATGTGCTATGATGCCTGAAAGAGCTATTAAATTATATAAAAACAATAAAGTATATCATTACTCTAATTCAAATAAATTAGTAGAAGCAATTTGATGTGCTAGTATTGAGGGGAAGAAAATGGCTTGAAAAATTATAGGTCTGCATCCATAACATGTAGATCACCTTGGTTATCATCATCTATATCTCAACAAGCTTTGTGAATCCTTTAAAAATATGGTCCCCAAAAGTTTGACTATTTTGCTGTTGACCAACAAATCATTAGTTATCTTTATAGTTTTGTCTCTCAATAAACTTTGTTCTCCTTTTATGTGGACATGACGCTCATTCAAGGCCAAAAGTTGTGTTGCCAGTCTCATGAATCTCAGATATGTTATATGAGTAATGGTTTAATTGATTGCGGGGCATGATTTGATTTGTCCTTGGAAAATTGAGAGCTGACTGTTGGCTTTAGACCCAATCCAAGACTACTTTTGGCAATTGAGATTATTTGCTTGTTGCTGCTTTTCAGTTATAGAGTCGGGCTAATTTGTTCTTTGGATTAGATATCACTTGGATTATTTTGACAGGACAACAGGGAATGTAGAACAAATAAAGTCGCTGTAATTTTAAAATGTTAATTCATGTGCTTTTCCTTCCATGCAACTGGTTTGTTACAATGATCACACCATAGTTTCTTTACCAAAAAAAAAAATTAAAAGTCCTTCTGAGTTTTACTTGGCACCTAATCTATTTCGGTTTTGTGTGATTTTTTTACTAGAAGCATTAGCCTTTGGAATCAAATAATCTTACACTTTAGCTCATTGTGGATGCAGGATAGAGATCGAAAGTTGAGGATATTTGCTGACAGTGAGCACCCCTTTGGTGACAGGCCCCTTGAACCATACATAATGCCTCCTCGAAGAGTACGTGAAATGCGTCCCCGTGCAAGGCGAGCAATGATTCGAGCTCAGAAAAAAGAGGAGCTGCAAAAACAGACTGCTAATGAGACAGTGAAAGGTAAAAGGAGAGTAGTTAAAGAAGAAGTGAAAGCATAAAGAGTAGTTGTAGTTTGTTCACCTTTCTGGGAGGTGGCAATTTCTTATCGTTTATGCATCCACCATAAATGTGCGCATGGATCAGCTCTTACCTGGAAGGACAGTCGAATATGTTTGGTTTATGAATTTGTCAGAATTCTAATTAAATGTTTGTATTGAGGTGTCAAAACCTTGAGCAAAGGAAAACAGTGATCAATTGCCCTTGATATTGTCTATTGAAACTTCTTAGGCAGAGTGCAGGATCTTTCAGGCAGCGTCTAAAAACGCATACTTATGCCTTGAGCTTGCGCATGCATAAAATTTGCATTTGTTTCATTTAGATAAAAGAGCTACAACTACAAGTTGTGAAAAGAAAGACTACAAAACAAAGAGCAATGCATATCAAAACTAAATTCAAAAAAAGGTTCATGCCGAACGGTAATGACCATCTATTAGATTGAGCAAGTGTCGCCATTTCTTTTTCTTTTGTTTTTTTTCAATTTTACAATAGTGCCAGCCTAATTCATACCAAATTCATCTCTCTTTCTTAATAAAGATTTTCTTTAGTTCATTTTATTAGTCTGGTAAAACTATACAGAAAAGTCAATCCCAAATTTTGGAATTAAGACTTTGTTGTTAAAAACTATACAAATAAAAGCAAGAAAGGATCATTTCTTATTAAATCTTCTAATTTCTTCTAATTATTAGCCCGATGTGAGATTAGTGGCATTTATTTGAATTTTAAATGCCACGTGTTGCATTTAAATAAAAATTAGAAAATTCAATAAAAGACAACTCAATTGACACCTTCTATTGTTTTCAACGAAGATGTCCAAGATTTATATTGCCTTTCCTTTGTAACTATCAAATTATAAAAAATAAGATAAAAGATTCAATGAGAGAGGATCTTATCCCTATGTCATTCATGACTTATTGTGGTTATTAAAAAAATCACTTTCATTAAATCTATCACTAATATTCATATTTACTTTAGGGCAAGACTTAGTTACAATACTTAAGTGTTGTTTTTTAGGTTCCTATCTTAAGATTCTGTCACGTTGATTTTTTTTTCATGGGATAGAAGTGTATTTTTTAATTAAGTAGCCACATGGCTGAATCTTAAGAATGCAACCTAAAAAATAACCTAAGGTTACTATACCTAAATTTTGTTATTTACTATATACTAATCACAACAACCCATGCCAAGGTATGATAATTTTCAACCTATGGACAATGACGTTCACTCTTGGTAATTGCTCTTTATCATCAAATCAAAATACCAATTAGATTTCAATGTGGCAGAGACTGAGCCCAAATTTCCTATATTGTGTCTTCCATTTTATTTGCACAATGTCATAAACATCATGCAGGAGAAGGCCTAAGATGTTAGTTCCTATATTGTGTCTTCCATTTTATTTGCACAATGTCATAAACATAATGCAGGAGAAGGCCTAAGATGTTAGGAGGTTTCAACGGGTTGTAGGTTTAAATTCAGATACAAAGGGTTCATGTTTATAATAAGCAAATCGCCAAGTCAGAATAGAAACAAACCAACAAAAATCGCCCAAATGCCGATACAGAGCTTAATGACCCAAGAGGCCAACACCCATCATCATCATCATCATCAATGTGAGGTCGCATTATCAACCTTTCCTCACAGATTGTTAACCTCCCTCCCTGATACATTTTTAACCAGAGTGGTAGACATATTTCGCAATCTACCAAGTTAAATTTTGTCTTCTATATTATTGTGAACATTTTGCCAAATTGTTTGCCCTTGTTTTTGAGTTTGGTAAAAAAAAAAAAAAGTGGTATACATGTTTAAAGTTAATCATTTGGTACAAGGCGTGTCACGATTCCATATTAATTTATCACATTTACTGCTGAATCATGTATAATGTCCGCAACTGGCATGATACAAATTCATCAACAAAACTTTCAAATCTAAGATTGAACATAATACATTAATGCCATGAGATGCATAAGTTACACAATGTCATACATCAGGATCAGCCATCCTAGTTTCACCGATGATGAGAAAACCAGACAAGGTGTGCAAGCAGCCAAACAACAAAACCAACTAAGCAAACATTGCTTCATCTTCATTGAATACAACTTTTTCTGCTAAACCTGAAAGAAAGTAAAAATTTAATCACTTGAAAATCCATCATCATCATCTTCATGCGCTTTCACAACTTTCTCTAAGAAACTCCTGCGAACTCCATCAATCACAGCTTTACTTGACGGATCACTCCCACTTAGGCCATCATTAAGTACAGGATCTGAATTGCAAAGAACTAATGCAACACCTAATTTCAAGTGAACACAGAAATATTTAATAATAAAAATACTAAGAGTTTCATCAGAATACTTGTAACAAGCCAGCAGGATTACAATATAACAAGCCAAAGAGCATAGTAATTGGGTATCATAATATAAGGCTGAGAAAAGAAAAGGTTCAGGAAAAGTATTCTCCAATTTAATAATTCCAAATCAGATATCAGGCCAAGAGACACAAGGCAAGAACACCAACTCAACGATATAAAATCCACCTAATTGTATAGGAAACCGACATTCTGGATACAGCCATGATGCCTCTGCTCAAGTGCCAAAAGGTGGGGGGGGTGGTGTGAGGTGTCTTAGATTCAAATCTTCCCAACTTTTTTAAAAGAATAATAATATAAAAATAAAAAATAAAAAATTGGGGTCCAGGACTTGGGAAAAAAAAATTTTAAAAAAAAAAAAACCTCCCAGACAAAACATCCAATGATGCAGCCTAAATTTTTAAGTACCAACATCTACTACCTTACATAAAGTTCAACTGACAATGTTAATACTTGACTTCCAACTACAATTTCCAGGATAAGGTTCACAAATTTTTCTACTTGTAAAAAAAGATAAAAGGTTCACAAAATTTTCTCTTCTGCAATACATATTTCAAGAACAAGAAAGTAAGATGAGTGGTACTAAATAGTCCCATACATGATACATGAAGTTCATTTAAATTATCCACCATTCTCTCCTCCTTCCTCCCCTAGGAGGAGGTATCTCATGGAGCCGCTCCATGAACCATCCTCTCACAGCATGTGGGAGCACAGATGTGTAGATCCCACGTGCTGTTAGAGAGTGGCTCCATGGAAACGCTTTATAAGATAATCTCCCCTCCCCTTAGGGCCAAAACGTATTTAAAAAAACACTAAATAATCCACCATTTGAAGTTCACAAAAGTAAGTCTTAAGTACAATATTATAAGCACTGCTGTTTGTGCATAGCAAACTAACCTCAAAGATCATACTAAAAATGCCCATAAAAGAAGAGTTAATTTCCAGTTTACTACAGTAAATGTCAACTAATATCATGTCTAGAGATAACATAAATTCAAGCTTAGTTTGTCTTCCAAAAAAAGCATAAGTACCCAACTTGTCGTTCATTTGGGTTGAATTTCTTTCACCAAGACATTTTACATATTCATAATACGTGATTGACCTCAATTTTGGGAGTCATCACAGACTGATTATCCGCAAAGAGATGAAACAATCTCATATTAAAGAATAGCAATTGATTAAGAGAAGCAGCAAGGTAATACATAAGCTAATGACAATATGAGGCGTGCTTAAATATAACATACCTTCAGGAGTGCATCTCCTGCCAAAACTATGAATGCCCACATGATTTGCTTTCACTGCACCATTGTTGTACACTAACAACGTTGGAAGATTACGATCAGGGTAGTTAGGAATGCAGTCTGTAGATATTATCTTAACAAATTTTGTTGCCGGGTATTTCGTTGCCAACTCTTCCAAACATCGCATTAGCAGTGTACATTCCGGGATTCTATCAGAAAATTCCAAAAAAACATCAACATAACAAACATAACTACAATCCTCATAAAGAAACTAAGTTTGGTATTAAGATCTCTCATAAAGTACCCTTCTTTGTAGAGGATCACAACAACCCAAACATCAGATGGAGCTTGTGAAACCTCTCGCACAAAATCTGATCCTGTAATTGGAATCACCGATCCAAACTTTGCAACCTTAGCTGCTTCCCTCATCTCAGCCAACCTCTTTTTCCTAATTAGCAAACACCATCCAATATATTTTATAAAAAATAAAAAAAATAAACCCAACAAAGACCCTGAATTTCACAAGGGTTGCAATTGGATTTAAGGATATGAAGTTGAGGGATTTGAAGAACAATTGCAAGTACAAATTGCTTGATATAAATTAAAACAACACTTTGATGATGTGAGCATTGGAGATTTTGCTCAAACAAAAACACTTGGTAATACTCGATTTAAAATAACGTCTTACCCCCAGTCATTTCAAATCTACAAATTACTAAAGCTCAAATCCATCCATAAATTTTATCAATAGGAAAAAAAAAAAAAAAAAAAAAAAAAAAAAAAAAAAAAAAAAAAAGTCAGCATCTATGGACTCTGCCCATTACAAGTTGTATGTCAAGATTTAAGAGAAGATTGACTAAGGCTCAAGCCTGGCCTTAGTTTAATAATAGTGGTGCATTACAATCCTTGCTGTTTAAGAAGAACAAATCATTAATTGAGTATTGCCTGGTTGATAAGGACTGAGATCTTTTTATTATCCTACACTTGGTTAAGATATTCATAATTGAGTTAATCCCAGGACCAGGCAAAAGATATTGTATTTCATATCCGTTTGATTCTCTTTTGATCAAGAGAAATTACATTACACTCCAAAGTCTTAACTCTGATCATCCCATGTTTTGCTTTCAGGAGATGATTAGATATCATATACCCACATCATGAATATGATTTTATATAATTTACCTTTGAAGTAAAACTAAAAATCTAAACATCCCATGTATGATTGAACTAAAAAAATCCCATATCAATGCACCACCTGTATGATTAAACAACTGATACAACTTTAACATAAAACAAAAAACACCACCCAGTTGAGGTTCTATAAAAATAAAGCTGAAACTTTTCAAATTTCCAATCTGTATTTCATTTTCCTACACTTTTTAACAAAAGGGTGTTAATAAAAATACAGAATTTATTACCTGTAGTCTTCGAGGAATCGATCGTCGTCGAGATCTGGGTCGTCCTGGAGGTCCTCGAGCTCATCCTCGGTTTTGTTATCGATCCAAGACTTGTCTTTTGGAGCAGAGGATTCATCTGGGGCAGGAGTGAATGATGGGGGCTTGAAAGCCGGTGGTTTTGGAGGTAAATTCCCGAGCTTTCGTTGAATATCGTCCCACTGCGTCGACGCACCCTCTAAATCCTTGTACACAAAGTGATAATCCCCCATTGTTGCTCACCTCTCACTACTCACTTTTCTCTACACAATTCCCTCTCTCCCTCTGTGTGTGTGTCTCGTTTCCTTTTAATTTTTTCCCAGAACAACGAAGACAACTTTCACTGTATCAAAAATCCAATGGCAATTATACCCTTTTCTCTACACAATTCCTACTCAAATATTTATAATTTCATTTTGGTCCTCACATTTTTAAACCTATTTTTCATTTTTGGTTCGTGCTGGAATCTTACTTGCAAAAAACACTTAAATGATTAATGTACTGCACTATTAGCTTTAAAAAAATTGTGTTTTTGGCAAGTGAAATGATGATAAAGGCCAAAACAAATAATTTAAAAATATGAAGACCAAAATAAAATTATAAAAATTTAAGTTAAAAAACAAAACTGTTATAAAATGATGGAAATAAAACAAAGTAAAAGGAACAAGAAAATGATAAACCCTTATATTCAAGTAGTCATCCACAATTCTTTTGATCTCTCTTAGATATGTACAATAACAGTAAAGAAATCTCACATATATATAGGACCTTAGAATGCTTGTAGAGTTTATGGGATAAGATTGTAATGATGAGTACAATCATGGACATTTATTTCCCTTATAGGCTTTACACATTTCAGCCTTTACACATTCCAAATAACCTTTTCATTGCCCAAACTTTACACATTCCAATCAGACTTTATTTCTAACACTCTCCCTTGGATGACCACTTTCTAAGAATATGCCTCGTTAAAACCTTGCCAAATAAAAACCCTGTAGGAAAAAATTTTGGCTAAGGAAAAAGAGTATAATATTCTTGTATATCTTTTAGTAACTTTACTCCCCCTTATGAGTATATCGAATATCCTTAAGTCGACGCATACCAATGTTGTGCACCATCTTCTTAAAATTCGCAGTTGGTAATGGCTTAGTGAACATATCGGCCAAATTATCACATGATCGTATCTGCTTGACATCAATATCGCCACTCTTCTGAAGCTCATGTGTATAAAAGAATTTTGGTGCAATATGCTTGTTTCTATCACCCTTGATATTTCCTCCCCTAATTTGAGTGATACAAGCGGTATTATCTTCGTATAATATCGTTGGACTTTTTATGATTGATGATAATCCACAGTTCTCACGAATATGTTGAATTACCGATCTCAACCAAATACATTCACAACTCGCTTCATGAATTGCAATAATCTCTGCATGATTTGAGGAAGTAGCAGAAATTGTTTGCTTAACAGATCTCCATGAAATAGCAGTATTTCCATAAGTAAATAAATATCCTGTTTGTGATTGGCCTTTGTGTGGATCAGAAAGATAACTTGCATCAGCATATCCAACTAATTGTGGTTTTGATCTATTTGGATAAAATAATCTCAAATCAGTAGTCCCACGAAGATAACGTAAAATATGTTTAATTCCATTCCAATGTCTTCAAGTTGGTGCAAAACTATACCTTGCTAGTAAGTTAACTGCAAATGCTATATCAGGTCGTGTGTAATTTGCAAGATACATCAAAGCACCAATTGCACTAAGATATGGTACTTCAGGACCAAGAGTTTCTTCATCATCTTCTTGTGGTCGAAACGAATCTTTCTTGACATCAAGTGACCGACCCACCATTGGAGTGCTCAAAGGATGAGCTTTATCCATGTAAAATTGCTTCAGGACTTTTTCTGTGTATGTTGATTGATGAACAAGAATTCCATTTGGAAGATGTTCAATTTGTAGGCCAAGACAAAATTTTGTCTTACCAAGATCTTTCATCTCAAATTCATTCTTTAAACAATTTGCTGTTTTTGTTAACTCTTCTGGAGTCCCTACAAGATTTAAATCATCAACATATACTGCAACAATAGCAAATCCAGATTCTGATTTTTTGATAAAAACACATGGACAAATTGGATTATTCTCAAATCCTTCTTTCAAAAGATATTCACTGAGGCGATTATACCACATGCGTCCGGATTGCTTTAACCCATATAAGGATCTTTGTAGCTTGATAGAATACATACTTCGGGATGTAGGATTATATGTTTAGGCATTTTATATCCTTCAGGGATTTTCATGTAGATATCATTATCTAATGATCCATACAGATATGCTGTAACAACATCCATTAATCGCATATCCAAATTTTCTTTTGCTACCAAACTAATCAAAAATTGAATGTAATTGCATCCATTACAGGAGCATATGTTTCTTCATAATCAATACAGGTCTCTGCGAGAAACTTGTGCTACAAGTCGCGCTTTGTACCTTATAATTTCATTTTTCTCATTTCGTTTACGTACAAATACCCATTTGTATCCAACAGGCATTACACCTTTAGGTGTTCGGACTACAGGTCCAAAAACTTCACGTTTACTTAGTGAATTTAATTCTGCTTGAATGCCTCTTTCCACATTGGCCAATCATTTCTACGTTGACATTCATCAACGGTTTTGGTTCATATTCATTATCATTACTTCTGGTAATATCAAGGGCAACTTTATATGAAAATATGTTGTGACAACAATTTTATTTCTATCCCATATTTCTCCTGTATGTACATAATGTATCGAGATCTCGTTATTTTCTGGTACCTGATCCTCTTCAGGGGATAACTCTTCAAGATGTTTATTTTCAGGAGATTTTTGTTCATAGTTTTGGATAGATCAATTATTTCTGTGACCTGTTTTCTGGGTATAGCCTCTTTATAGGCTGCAACTTGTTTTTCTTGTGTTTTTCTCTTCCGGGGAATTTTATCTTTAACACCGATAGGTCTTCCACGCTTCAGGTGTGGCTTTGATTCATTTGCTGCTGTATTAACTGATTGTCCTACAGGGACTTCAATCCGTGCTGGAGTATTAGCAGCTGGAATGTGAGATTTCACTATTTTCTTATTGTCGGCGAATACATTCGGTAATTGATTTGCAATTCCTTGCAAATGAATAATCCTTTGAACTTCCAGTTCACATTAATTTGTACGAGGATCAAGATGAGATAGTGTCGAAACATTCCAAGTAATCTCACATCGTGCTTTAGGCAACGACTTTTCTCCCCCTAATGGTGGGAAGATTGTTTTATTAAAATGACAATCCTCAAAATGTGCCTTAAAAACATCACAAGTTAGAGATTCAAGATATCTAATGATAGATGGAAAATCAAAACTCGTATAAATTCCAAGTCTATGTTGAGGACCCAACTTGGTGCGTTGTGGGGGTGTAATAGGTACATATACAGCACAACCAAATGTGCGCAAGTGAAAAATATTTAGTTGTTGGCTAAGTACAAGTTGCAATGATGAAAATTTATAATAAGCAGTTGGCCTAATACGAACTAATGATGCAGCATGTAAAATAGCATGACCCCAAGCAGAAACTGGTAATTTTGATTTCATAAGCAAAGGTCGAGCAATAATTTGAAGTCTCTTGATAAGTGATTCAGCTAAACCATTTTAAGTATGTGTATGGGCAACAGGATGTTCAACATCAATTCCAATTGACATGCAATAGTCATCAAAAGCTTAAGATGTGAATTCACTAGCATTATCTAAACGAATTTTCCTAATTGAATAATCAGAAAATTGTGCTCGCAACCTAATTATTTGAGCAAGAAGCCTAGCAAATGCAACATTTCTAGTAGAAAGTAAACATACATGTGACCATTTGGTTGATGCATCAATTAAAACCATAAAATACTTGAATGGACCACAAGATGGGTGTATTGGTCCACATATATCACCCTGAATTCTTTCTAAGAAAGATGGACACTCAACAAAAATCTTTGAATGTGATGGGTTGGTAATTAATTTACCTTGAGAACATGCACTACATGGATAATCACTAGGTAAAAGAATCTTCTGGTTCTTTAAGGGATGTCCGTGAGAGTTTTCAATAATTCGACGCATCATTATTGATCCTGGATGACCTAGACGATCATGCCAAAGCATAAAAACCTTTGGGTCCAAACACTTCTGGTGTATTGCAACATTTGTTTCAATTGTTCTCATTGTAGTATAATATAACCCAGAAGAGAAAATAGGCAGTTTTTCTAATATGAGCTTCTGGCCCGATACTATTGAAGTAATATAAAGAAATTCTTCACTGCCTTCGTTATTAGTTTCAATATGATAACCATCCTTAAAGCTAAGTAAATTTCTGCTTGATTTAGAAGAATACAAAGCATCATCAATACAAAATTTTGTGCCCTTTGGCAACATGATAATCACTCTTCCAGAGTTTACAATTAAGTTCAATGAACTTGATATGGTATTGAAATTGACTTTGCATAATATTAAACTTTGAAAATATTTCTTATTCTTAAGGATCGTATGAGTTGTTACATTAACTGCTAGACAAAAATCTTCACTAGTCATCTTGGAATTAATTTTTTTTTTTTACTCGTAAGACCCATGATACTTTATATATACAAAACATAAATTAAACTTTATTATTTTAAACGTAAATAAAACATAGCAAAGAAAACATACTTATTACAAACCAATAATATAATAACAAAAACAATTAATTTGTATGGAGATTTCCATCACTAATCAAATTATCAAATTTTCCATCAACATCTTCAAAGAAATCAGAGACATCAAGATGAGTCATATCCACTCAATTTAGAAAATGAAGATGATTCATCGGATCTTCAGGATCATTATAAGTTCGTTTCAATTCCCTTTTCCTTTTCTTTTATGGAGGCTTGGTACAAATTTACCAAATATTTAGGAGTACGACAGGTAAGTGACCAATAACCTTCCATTCCACACCTATAACACTTATTTTCATGACCGTTCATTGGTTTTCAGCAACAACTCATTATTTTGTTCAACCATTAGAAGATTAAACATTAGTTCATAACACTTTATGAACATATGCACTCGATATTTCTACTACAGGAGCACATTTGAAACATGATATATGCGTCTTCTATTATATAATTTTAATTGTGGGCTGATTTTAAAGTGCCAGATTAACTCACTTGCACCTTTAGTTTATTGCAACTTTAGTCATTTTGAGCTTTTAGGATGATCAAGTTCTTCTAGAACTTGTAATTCTCCAAAGGGGTCTTTTATATTAAAGTACTTAGTTTTTATGTAAATAATAACAAATAAAACTTATTGCTTTTGAACGATCCTTCTAGGATACTCCATTGCCATCCATAATATCTTCAGGATTTATTCCATCAACATAGATCTCATCAAGATTCATTGCTTCCAGATGAATCTTAGTATCAAGGATCGATCTATGATAAGAAGTTATTGCCTAATATGTCAATGACAACAAATTTAAGCTTTGTAAGGTTTGACATCTATATCAAATATATAATTACAAAAGAAATTAAATAACTAATTTTTTTTTTCATACACAATTTTAATCAAACAATACTACACATACATATTCAAAATTTGATTGTAATGAAACAATACTTACATTTTTAAACATTATTAGTACACGTAATAATGTATAAACGTGAAGACAATATATAATAATATATTACTAAACATTTTTAACAATTTTTTTTAACTAAATAAACGTGAATCTCATAACAATATACAACAATAGAATAACGTGAATCTCATAAAAATTTTAATCAATTAAAAATCGCTAAAAATATAAGCATAAAATGTAATGACAAATAAATAAGATAATTACTAATTCTTTAGAAAGAAAACTTACATTGAGTTGAGAGAACTACACAAATAATCTTTGATGTTTGAAGAACAATGGGATTACAACTTCCTTTTGAAACTGGGTAGAGACTCGTGCTGATAACGTGTTATAAAATAATGGAAATAAAACAAAGTAAAAGGAACAAGAAAATGATAACCTCTTGTATTCAAGTGGTCATCCACAATTCTTTTGAGCTCTTTTAGATGTGTACAATAACAGTAAAGAAATCCCACATATATATAGGACCTTAGAATGCTTGTAAAGTTTATGGGATAAGATTGTAATGATGAGTACAATCATGGACATTCATTTCCCTTATAGGCTTTACACATTTTAGCCTTTACACATTCCAAATAACCTTTTCATTGTCCAAACTTTACACATTCCAATTAGACTTTATTTCTAACAGATACCTTAATTCAATTCTAATATCGTATTTCCAAAAACAAAAATTCTATTAACATTTATTAATTATAAAGTATCAAATTGAGTAATAGAGTATTAAAAAAAAAGATTAAGATTAAGGATTTCTTTTCAAATATCTTATCTTGCTTAGATAAATTTAAAAAAAAAAAACACAAATCAAATAGAACAAACAATAATACATTTGTATACAAATAAAACAAATAGAAATTTGTAAAATAAATTAGAAAAATTTACAATATTGATGTGTATAAAAATGAAAAATGATTATGGTCAAGGCTCATGTTTGACATAATCTCCTTAAGATAGGTTTACATCCTTACAATTGATGGTTTGAGGCTTTTGGTCACTTGTCTCACAAGATATAATGATCACCAAAAATAAAAGAAACATGTCAATCTAAATAATATAGTGAACAAAATTGTGTCTCTTTCTCTCTATTTAACTCTATGCAGAAAAATATATTTTTTGCAAAAGAACTTTCATTTATGAATGAGAGATTGTAAACACCTCATATTGTACTCATTAATAACCATTAGTCCCCAGTCTCAATGATGAGCTTGACAAATGTCAACCAAGGGTAATTAAAGTGTTCCAAATAGTTCGGAGGTAATCATAACTTAAAAGTGCTTAAACTTTGAAAACGATGTTGAAAAATGACCTTTGCTTATATCTTGGCCATAATTTTGAACCTCAAATAATTATTTGTTAGGGTCATATTTTAAGTAATTAGCTAATCCTTTAACAAAATGCACTTTACTTGTAATTTGGTGGACCTAAGATGGGTTTAATACATCAAGAAATATGTTTTTCAAGCATATCAAGTGTTCGTATTAAAAGACGTGAAGATTGGTCCAAGAAATAAGTGAAAAAAAGTTCTTCACTAAGTCTCGACTGATAGCTTGATTGATGCCTACTATCGAGACCTAATGTGAAGCTCGATAGATAGCTCAACAACAGCTCGTCCTATCGAGATTTATGATTTTCAGTTTTCCAGATCTGAAATTTGGCCCAGGCTTATGTATTTGTTAAGGGTTTCTTTTCTCTCAACTTTAGACATATATAAAGATTATTTTAAGAGCCATCACACATGGATACAAAGACCAAGAGATTTATTTTTTCTGTGAGAAGTTACTACACTTGTACACCATAGGGTTTTGTAACCAAGTGTTTCCTGATTTTCATTATTGACGAAGTGAAGAACTTTGCAACCAACAACATCGTTCAAAGTTGCTGGAGTTAGTCACGTACTGGGATCTGTGCAAAAGGTTAGTCACAAATTGGAGATTTGCACATCAAAGGAAAGAAGGCTACTACAAGATCAAATTTAATTGGATATTGAAGCGAAAGTTCAACCATAGATTGGTATTTTGGGATAGGCAATGGTAGTTGGTAAGATTTCTTGTACTTGTAATCGCTTGATTGTTGATTAGCGGATTCTTGGAAGTAGTTAAAATCACCCAATAGGGTTTTTACCTTGCAAGAGATTTTCCTCATTTGTCAACAAATCACCGTGTCAATTTATTTTCCACTATATTTAGTTAATTTGGTGATTTGTTGGTGCCTTCACAATTTGCATATAATTGAACCTAATTAATCAACTTGGGTAATTGAATTAATTAATCGAGGTCAAGCTATCTTAACCTAACATTATTGAATGTGATTATTTTCATTGGAAAGTAGACATCTTGGACATCAATTTGAATACAAATTTTACCTATTTTGGATTTAAAGTAAGTAAGTTATGGATATTTGAAGTCAGGCCAACAACCCAATCAAATTGGAGTTCTGCTTACACACACTCACGATCCTGCACATGCACCTTGAGTTCCATAATTTCTTATTCTTATATTTAGTGCCAAAATCTTCAATCTTTGGGTTGGGCCGCCCCTTACAACCTTAGGAATGTCCAAAAGCCTCTAAAAGTCCTCAAAAACCCTAGTTCACTTGTATAAATACCAACTTTATGCCTCAAATAAAAAACCAAGCTTGAGATAGTTGATTTTACCCTCCATGTGTTATAAAACCCTATTTTCTGTACTCTAACCTCACACATAGTAGCTTTGCACATTTTCTAAGTATTCAGAACTATGCGCGACCCAAAAAAGGCTTTTGGTTTACCATATATTGAGTCCTTGGGGACGTGACTCTTTTGTGTGCATGTGTTTCTAAGGTGAGGTGTGTGTGTGAGTCTCTTTTTCTTATTTTATGTTTAGGAGTTGCCACCAACCATTGGTTTTTGTATTTGGTTTGATTGGTCACCTATTTTTCTAATTCTTTTTAGTTACCTAATTAACTAAAAACCAATTCAAGGGTAATTAATTAATTAAGGTAAACCAAATTCTTGAACCAAAGATCTTGGACTTGGAAGTTCGGTTACAGGTGGGAAAGGTGTTAGGCACCTCACACCGCCTATCCGAAGGATAATACCCCATTTTAATTTTAATTTCAATGTTAACATTTTAGAGAAATAATTAGATACTTGGCATTTGGTTTTTGAAAAAGATTTTTTTACAAACAATACAAACACACACGCGCGCGAATATGTGAGTATTTATTTACATATAACATATAATGTGAATATTCATGACAAATAATTATTAACAAGCAAAACATGTGAAGTAAATATACATAACATGTGAGAGTTACTACGTTGCAAAGATAATATATAATATAACATTTGAGTATTATTTATTATATATTCAACATGTGAATATGTACATGAAAAAATAAAATAGAAGGAAGGAAAAATGTCACCTTTTAGCAAATTTATCCTCCAATTTCTCGTTCTCATGCACAAACATAAAGAACCAAAACATTAATGCAAAGGGGAAGGGGGGATATGTTAGCTTGATTGGTGTCTATTGGTTCAATAGTGTTATAAAATGATGGAAATAAAACAAAGTAAAAGGAACAAGAAAATGATAAACTCTTGTATTCAAGTGGTCATCCACAATTCTTTTGATCTCTCTTAGATGTGTACAATAACAGTAAAGAAATCCCACATATATAGGACCTTAGAATGCTTGTAGAGTTTATGGGATAAGATTGTAATGATGAGTACAATCATGAACATTTATTTCCCTTATAGGCTTTACATATTTCAGCCTTTACACATCCCAAATAACCTTTTCATTGCCCAAACTTTACACGTTCCAATCAGACTTTATTTCTAACAAAAACTCTTTTTTTTTTTTTTTTTTGAAATACAAAACTCACCTTCTATGTTTTACCAAAATTTAACTTTGTTTTCATTCATTTTAGTCATATAAGTTTCAAGTTTATTTAGGTGAAGTTTGGATAGCGTTTTTGAGCTTGCGTTGCGCGTTTGCGTTGTTTTTCTGTGGGTCTTGTGCACTGTTCACGAGACCCACAAGTACCTTTTTCAGCAAAAATAACTTTAAAATTGAGTCTCATGGCACTATTCACACATTTAGAAATTATTTTGCTACAATATTTTCAATTTTCAGTTTTCAGTAATAAGTAATATCTAAACAAACTCTTAATTAAGAACTCTCTACAAGTATAAGTACTTGTAAAGTACAGGAAGTAAGGGCCAAAGTTTAAGTTTTTAGGAGAGAGTTTCACAAACATGTACATTTAAATTATTCTAAAGTAGAATTTTATCTATTTTAAGATCACCAAAAAATATATATATATATATTAAGAACTCCCTGTCAACTTTTTATATTACGGTTAATAGTTCAAATTTTTATTTTCAATATTTTTAAATTAAAAAAATTAAACTAATGATTGAAAAATATTTTCTATAATTTTTATTTTAAAAAAATTAACGAAAATTGATGGAGAGATCTTAATGTACTAAACTTGAATTTTAGAAGAATTAAATAAATAAAAGCCAAGTTAAAAATTGAAATAAATTCTAGTGAAACTTAAATGGTGAATTTTACATTTTAGCCAAAAAGACTAAATTCAAAACTTAGCCAAAATATAGGTACCATAAAGGGATTTTTGCCAAAAGCTACTTATATGTTGGAAATATTTCTCGGGAATTGAATGTTTTTTCAATACTCCAAAAAAAAAAATTTTAAAATAAAAATTAATGTGTGCCCTAAGGACACACATTAATAAAACCCTTATATGTTTTAACATTTTTTAAAAATATATTTTAACCAGAGTTATGGGGGCCGAATCGGGGCTTAAATAATGGCCCACATAACATTGATGGACGATGGACCCACTTCACGGGCCCATTCAACTAGATCGGTCTGACTCAATTTGGTCCCTATTTATATATATTAAAAAAAAACACTGTATCAAAATCAAATAGCTTTTCCTTCTATTTGCGACTTTTTTATTTATATATTTTGGCTCGCTGTGTCTCCGTAGCTGTGAGTGAGTGACTGAGAGTTTGTTGTTGTTGGTGTTATTGTTGGTGGTGGTATCATCAGCGAGTTAAAACGATGAATTCGTTGGAAGGTGTGGTGGTGCAAATCCAAGGGCTGTCGAGCAGCGCCGGAGACATCTCACGCCTCCACGTCATCCTCAAACAAGCCGAGGAATCGCTCCGCTCCGAGTCGACTCGGTTGTCTCCGATTCTCGACCAGCTTGACCCTTCCAACCACTCTCTCGGTTATCTCTTTATCCTGTATGCTCTTCTTCACTCTCCTAATTACACTCTTTCCTTTTTCTTTTTCTATTTACTTTTTTATCTGTAAATATACACTGTGTGTTAGGGTTTATATATTCGAGACATTATTACTTTTTAATATTTTTTTTTTAAAAAAATTTATTGGAGTGAGAGTGTTAAAGTTGTTTGATTGCGTGGAAAACCTAGGAAAGAAATTCTTTGTGCTTTCAATAATGAACAGAATTTAAGAAACAATGTTTTTTTTTTGGGTTATGTTCAGTTGGGTGGGGTTTTAAATTTTCTTGAGCATTCAATTATGAAAAAAAAAAAAGATATATATATATATATATATTTGGTTTGATACAGTTTAGAGAATGCTTTTATTTAACTTAAATGAATATATCACATTATAATTGGGACGGGGATTTTTGGCAGACATGTGTGATGTTGCGCATGATTACAATGGGAATTTGTATGTATTTGTGGTGATCCTGCTTTTTTTCTTATGGATTGCATATTTGTGGTGACAGAGAGGCTTGCACGTCTGCTCCGGTTTCGAAAGAGCAAGCTGCTATGCTGGTTCCCTACATTGCCAGATTTATTAGTTATTGTGCTCCAGAGCAAATTCGTTTGGCCCCTGAAAAGTGTATGTATCTTTACTTGCGTGAATTTTATTTGATGGGCACAAATGCTGTTAAATCATGTGTAGTGTGCATATTGATGTTATTTATTGTCGGGGTTGCAGTCATAGCTGTTTGTAAGAGGTTCAAGGACCAGGTCATGCTACTTGGAACACCAATGCGTGGGGTGGCTCCATTGCAGGCAGCTGTACGGAAACTTCAGAATTCTTCAGAACATTTGACTACTTTGCATCCGGAGTTTCTTCTTCTTTGTTTATTGGCAAAGTGTTACAAAACTGGCCTGTCAATTTTGGAGGAAGATATCTTTGAAGTTGATCAACCAAGGGACCTTTTTCTCTACTGTTATTATGGGTGGGTTGTTTCTGCCAAGACTTTTCAGCTTTTGTGGTTATCTTTTTTGGGGAACTCTTCTTGTTATCATGTCCATTTTAATCTTCTTGGTGGAATTCCTGTTCTCATTTGTCATTTTACTTTCTTTATCCATATGGTTTAAATTCTTTGGAACTCTCTTGTTTGATTGTATGCTTAGTTGATTACTTCGTTGATGTTTGTTGTATAACTAGAAGCATTTGCAGTGCATTTTTAAGAAATTTAATAATGTGCAATTTCACCTTTAAGATAAGTGAGGCATTTATTTCTTGGTGATGTGAGAGGCGTCCATTGATGCATCAAGGGTTTGATAGTTTTGTAATTTATTCAATGAAAGAAATTTTTATGGGAAGAAATTACTGCTTAGTTGCCTAAGTATGAATATGTCAAATTTTAGTACAATCCCATTATGTATGGTCCTTCAAGGGAAAAAAAATTTTTGAGTGTATTAAGCTGTTGATAGCTAGTTATTTTTATTCAGAGATAAAGAATCATTGTTTCTTGTTTACAAATGTTAGGTTTTCTACATGGCAGCAGAATGGTCTCATGAGAAGTCTGGAACTTTTAAATCCTAAAATAATTTCTTATTTTACTCTAAATAGCATAGGGTGGGGGGAAGCCTCTACTTTTTTAATTTCAAAATTGTATTTATTTACTGCTTGTGAGCAAATGCAACCAATTTCATCATCTCTAAGGTGGTATCATCTTAATAATATGGGGAAATGTCAGTTCTCAATTGATGTGTGATTTTATCAATCTATAGGGTTTCTGGCTATTGATATTAGTAAGGAAGTTTGCTTACAGATTTTCGCATTTGTTATGATTACAGGGGGATGATATGTATAGGACAAAAGCGTTTTCGCAAGGCACTGGAGCTCCTACATAATGTGTGTTATATCTATACAGCTCACTAGTTAAGTTAAAGGTTGTCATTGACATCTTGACTTTTTTTTATGCACATGGCCATCCTAATTGCTCATTGCTTATCTTTCAGGTTGTTACTGCTCCAATGTCAAGTATAAATGCCATAGCTGTTGAAGCTTACAAAAAATACATATTGGTTTCTCTCATTCACAATGGACAGGTATGCTCATTTTCTTTACCCTCATACTGATGGGACTGAAGAGAAGGCTATTAAAGAAAACGTGGTCAAATAAGTCACAGTCGGGATACAATTTATGGGCAACTAAATTGCTGTCACTCTTCTAGACTAATAAAATTACTTTTTATATTTTTTATGGCAGTTCTCTACCAGTCTTCCTAAGTACACTTCTTCAGCCGCTCAGAGAAATCTAAAGAACTACTGTCAGGTATTTTTTATATTAATTTAGGCATTGCTACTGATTCTGGGTTTAGATTTTTTTTTTTTTTTTTTTGGTTGGACTAATGATTTATAAGCTTGCTACTAAGTTTTAAGTTTTTTGATATGTATGCTACTAAGTTTTAAAGTAACATTAGTAGAATTAATAAAAAAGGACTTATCAATTAAGTGAGTAACAGAGAATATGGCTTTAGATAGAATAGAATGGAGAAAAAAAAATTCATGCAGCCGATCGTAACTAATCTAATGAAGATCCTTAGCCAACCCCAAAAATTTGGGATTAAGGCTTGTTTGTTGTTGTTGCTGTTATGCTACTAAGTTTTATGTCATGGTTAGAGCATTAGCATCCAGATTTGTAAAAAATACCTATTTTAACACATAAAAGACTACTTTATCTACTTTAACACACTATTTTACCACTCACTACATCCTATTTCTTATTTTTCACTTCACAATCAACACTATTCATTTATTGATTCATTTCACTCTCTCTTCCTCTCTGTCTCTGTCTCTGTCTCTGTCTCTCTTCCTCTCCAACCAAAACTATCGCAATATTTTTTTTTTTTTTTTCTTTTTGATACCAATGAAAACATTAAAGAACAGAAAGAGTACCACATAGTAGCACTACAAAAACGCTGGGGAAACCCAGCAATGGCGTATAGAGAGAGAGACAGAGAGAGAGAGAGCAATTCTATTTTGGTGTTTGGGGTTGCTAAATTATTTAGCACTTTTAGCAACACCAATGCTCTTAGTGAGCCGAGTTATTGTATAAATGCTATGGAAAGACCAATTTCTTATCCACATTGTTGCATGCCCATTTTAACATAGTGTTTGCTTGTTAACTCTAATTTGATAATTGGCCTCAATGAGAGGCTTGGATTGATTAATAAATAGATTTTCCTTTTAAATCTTGGATTCATTAATTTCATTTTGTACTTACAGAGATCAATGTGTTCCTCTTCTTTCCAAGCAGAAATTAAGTACTAATAATCTTTAGACATTTTGGACTAAAATAGTTGCCTTGTTTGAATGGTTGGCCAGCATTATGGCTAGAATATAATGATTGACTAAAACTACATAATATATATATATATATATATGAAGAAAAGATCTCTTTGGGTTGCCCAAATTAAGGTTCTAATGTGCCGACAAACATGAACTAAGAGATGTTTGTGTGAACTAGCTGAAAAGGCTACTTTTCACACTTCACACTCAAAACAATAACTGTTTCTATATATGGAGGTAAGTAGTTTTCTTTTAACTTGTCTTATGCACCCACCTTTGTGATTCCTATATTTCATTTATGCGACATGAATTCACCTTTGTGACTCCTATGTTATATTTATGGCCCTTGACATAACAACAATTTGGCATCTAATGCCAGCATACCACTTTGATTAATCTGCTCTGTTAAATCTATCTTTTCTCGGCTAGACATAACAACAATTCAGGCACAACACTAGTCCGCCAGCTCTCATTCTTGGTCATCTTTCTGTGCAACAAATCACAAATAGAATATCCGGAAATTTTGTTTTATTCTTTCTCATGAGCATATTTGAACCATTGTTCATGGTATTCAAATTTGGAGCTCTGCGAACATTTTCCAAAACAATTATTTGTTAATTATCTTATTTATCAAAAAAAAAAATTATTTGTTCTTTTATCTTCTTTGTGCAGCCCTACATTGAACTGGCGAATAGTTATAGCACTGGGAAAATTGCAGAATTAGACCAGTACGTCCAGACAAATGGGGAGAAGTTTGAAAGTGTGAGCTTTCTACTATACACAATTCATTCTATACTTTGTTTTGGTTAGAACTTAGAAGTCTGAGATCTATGCTTAAGTCAAGTAGGACACAACATTATACTTGGGTTTTTTATAGTTATTTGGTGAAGCTCTAACCCAAATACTTCAGTTATCTAAAGGTGGCTTTATTTTTCTTTTCAGGACAACAATCTTGGACTGGTGAAGCAGGTTGTGTCATCCATGTATAAGCGAAATATACAGAGATTGACTCAGACATACCTGACCCTCTCTCTCCAAGATATTGCCAACACAGTACAATTAAACAGCCCTAAGGAGGCAGAAATGCATGTCCTACAAATGGTAGTTTCAGAGAGACAATTATGTATTATAATATTGCCTTACGTTATTTAAATTGTGCTATTGACATTTCTATGCCAAATTTAGATCCAAGATGGTGAGATATTTGCAACAATCAACCAGAAGGATGGAATGGTTAGATTCCTGGAGGACCCTGAACAGTATAAGTCCTGTGAGATGATTGAGCGTATCGATTCATCCATCCAAAGGTATGCAGCTTGAAGTTTGTTCAAGTTTTCAAGTTTATTAGAGAAGGGTACATGATATCTTAGTCCTTCCTGTATTTTCCAAGTCTTAATTTCCAGTGAGATGGCATTGAATGATTTTCTTGTTCGAGTCAAATACATTTTATATGAAGTGAATATCTTAGAAATAAAGTAAAATTATAATTATTTACCAAAAGTATAATTATAAAGCTCACAATGCATCCAGAGTTGAATACCCCTCCCCCCACTTAAGATGTATCCAAAAAAGAAAAATATATCATGCTGCACATAAAGCATTGTAACCATATCAGAGACGTGGAGCAGAGCCCATGTTTTAACTCTGTTTGCTACTTTTCCACTTCTTACAATATTTCTTTAATGATATCAATATAAGAGTATGGAATCATTGTTGATGGTGATTAACAGAATATCAGTGGTTGTTTTTTCTCTTTATTATTTTCTTTTTGCTCTGGGTGTAAAAATTGTAAAGATTTCAACCTTCTACTGTTGGTATCTGTTCTTTTATCATGGGAAGTCATCTCCATTTCTATAATTGTTTATGTTCCAGGATAATGTCACTGTCAAGGAAGCTGACTACTATGGAAGAGCAGATGTCATGTGATCCTCAGTACCTAGCAAAGGTTAGCCTATCACTTCATTTTGTCTATATGTTTGCTGAACTCGTTTGTATAAATTATTGATCACTGATCACACAATACATGTTTATTATGTATACGTTCAGGCTGGGAGAGAGAGACAGAGATTTGACTTCGATGACTTTGATACTGTTCCTCAGAAATTTAACATATGAAGTAATCTTGATTAGTCATCCATGATCTATGGAAATGATACATGATTACGAGAATGATGCCAGACCACATACTTTGCTCCATCGGCATTTATTGTTCAAAGAGATGAAAATTTTTCTTTTGTTATTTTACTCCCAAAATGAGAGATGTGGATATCTGTGATTAGAACCTTGTTCAATTACTATTTAGTTATGAGGATGTTTTATATTGAAGTGTTTTCTCAATTATTTATGATATCGTTTCCTGTATTCTTTCTCAATGATGTTCTTTTTTTTTTTTTTTTTTTTTTTTTTTTTTTTTTTTTTTTTTTTTTTTTTTTTTTTTTTGTCTTGGTAAATAACTCAATGATGGTCTAAGCATTATGCATTGTTAACATTGAAATGTTTTCAAATTGAAACTTATTGATCCTCAAAAAAAAATAAATAAATAAACTTATTGATGAGTCAGTGCAATACCAAAAACATTCCCATTTCTTGATATAGTGCTGGAGCACAATTTGTAGACGAATGCCCTTATATCTTAATCTTTAGTCTCTACTTCAGTTGGGAAAGACACCTCTTGCAATGAAATCTGCACCAAGTATCTAATATGTGGGCAATCAACTAACAAAGAATCACCAAGAGTCTTGTAATTCAATTGACATTTCTTGGGGTATTCTACAAAGATATTTTAGGGTTCAAATTCTCTCTCTCCTATTGTTGCGCCTGTCAAATTATCCAAAAAGACTGATGAAGAAATTTCTTTATTTTCTTAGCCAGACAGTAGACACTATAGTCCGGTAGAAAGACAAGCTGAAAGAATATGTAAAAAGGCAAATTTCCCCGCAAGCTGACAATTTAACATCTGGTAAAATATATATTTCTTTTTCTTTTTTGAGAATCAACACTTGGTATGATCTAAGTGTTGGAGATCAAGGTTCAAAACTTCAAGTTCAACCGTTGGGAGTTGGGATACTTAGACCCATCATTTGCTCAGATTCTGGATTTGGGTCTATATTCTATAATATAGCCTGGAGAAGAAGCCATGTCGGGGCTCATTAGAAAGCAGATAATAGAAAGACAGGAAAGCAAAGAGAACTAGTATAAATTTTAATGCACCAGATCAACAAGCAATTCCAAATGTCAACAACAAATTTCTTCTGAACAATCACAAGAGTGTACAGAAGAAATGAAATTTCAAAGTGGAATTACATCTGCTATATAATAAATACTAAACACAAATCATATTTCTAACAAGTAACGATCAATTTCTCAAAGTGAACACCATACCAATGACAAGCCGATACAAGATGTACAAGGGACTTCCCCAAGGGGTAGAATAAGTAGAAAAAAAAAAGGGGAGAAAAGCAAAGACACGAGAGCACTCTGTTGTCAAATTTTCAACTACCACCTAAATCATTTATCACAAAAAGAATACCTATGAATAGTGAATACAAAGAATATATTCGTATCCCTTTTTTTTTTTTTAAAGAATGATTAATTTTGACTTTGGTTCATCTCTTTACACAACATATGCCACTCCTGGAGCACTGCAGCTTGAAGAGCACGATGCTCAGCCTCCTCTGCAGTTAACTTTGACAAGGTTGAAGGTCCCTTCGTTTTTCCATCTTCTTCACCATCTTTCTTCTTTTCCTTCTTTTTCTTCTTTTTATCCTCATCTTCCTCATCTTCATCCTCATCTTCGTCCTCGTTTTCATCATCAGATTTTGGAGTCTTTGGTCGAGGTTGGGCTGCTTTCAGTAAGGCAATTCTTTCCATTGAGATCCTAAGCCTCTCAGCAGCGGCCACCTTCACTTCATCTTCGGGCATGTACTCCACACCCCCATCAGTAAGATCATCCAACCATCCCTGTAGATCTGATCCAATCTCCTTTGTAATTGATGCATCAGAGGCTCTAACCACAAATTTGCACATCATGGTGGTTGTCTCATCTCCCAAATCCACATTTCTGCTCACTTCACTGGCACCAAAGATCATCATGCCCAGAAAACCTCCATACCAAGTTTTTGCAGCAAAACAAAGCTGTTCCAATAAATTGAATTAATTTATATTTTGTTTCAATAATTTGTTCCAAGAAAATAGCATGTAGGAAGAATGGCACTGGTCTAATCCCACAAAATAAATATATATTTCACATATAATTTCAGCTCCAAATACTTTGAACTTTCAACCATTTTAGATCCTAGTCAAGAAGTGATATTCAATTATTTTTACCAAGTTCAACTAATTATCAGAAATTCTTAGTTTCTGAAAACAACATATCAAAGCCAAAATTGAAATTTGCCACTGACAGATTTGTGCTCCAATTAGAACTTGAATTCAAGATAGGTCTAAGAAATACCAAAAGTGGTTTCACAGAGAAATGACAACTAAACAGTAGGACAAAACTAGAATAAGAAAATGAACTGCAAAAGGGATTGTTGACTCATATATCAAGAAAACTATACCTGAAACCCTGCCACAGTCCGGATAATATGTGAACAAACTCTGTGGAATGGCTTAGAGGACAAAGATTTCAGTCCACTTAAGAAAGGTGATTCACCATACTGCTGTGCAGCCGTAGCCTTGAAGCCACTTCCTTCATATGTATATGTACCAGTGTACTCTATTACTGCTGGCAAACTGGGCCATAGGCGGAAAAATTCAACAGGAGAGATTTTATGCGGCAAAAGAAGCTCAGTCAGCGGAATTTTGTAAGGTTGACATCTCAAAATAACAGGCTCTCCTAGCTCAGGTCTTAAGCTTCTCTTTTGTCTCATGATTTGTGGATCCTCTTCAGTGTAGTCACCTTCATAATCTCCTGCAGCACCACTCCCATAGAATGGATAATATAATACTTGCACCCAAAGGGCACATCTCTCAAAATGAGTTACACCCACCGTTACACTGGACAGTACTGGATCCTACAAATAACATCAGGAAAATGGATAACAAAAAACTCAAAAAAAAAAAAAAAAAATAGAATCTTTTTGTGGGGTGGGGGTAAGTTATATTACAGTAAAAATAATATTTAGGAACTCCACACATTCTGATCACTAAAGCCTGTTAAAACCTGATAACAGACACGATTCTCGTAACTATAGACCCCACCATATGTATACTAAGGGATTGATCAAAAACAATTTCATTGACTAAGAAAGACTATCATTTAAAGGAAAACTGGAGAAGGCTCTCAAAACCCCCCAATAAGATGAACTGCTAAGGCAAATACTCAACAAGCCCCACTCTCTCCTCCCCCCCCCCATCATTCTTGGTTTTTTTTTTTTTGGCTCTAATTAACTCAATTGGTAAATTTTCTAATAGTTGAATAAGAGATTTAAGGTTCAATCTCTATGTTAAAAACCGATTGGTATTTTGGTTTTTTTTTTTCTTTTTGAAACTCTCTTCAAACAAAAAAATTCTTGGATTTTTTTTAATAATTAATTTTATTAAAAGGGAAAGAAGAAAGATGGTCACATTCTTTGGCTTGGGTATCAATCGGCATAGGCTAAATTGGATGGTCAAAAATGGTAGTCACAACACAAAGGTCAAAGTTGTATCACCTTTATTCTTACCCCACTGAGCTTTCAACAAGGAATATATATATCCACTTGAAATGGATATTCGCACTCGCAGCCAGCCACTGGTACTAGTGTACTACGATTAACATTTATGATTTAACAATTTATTATGCTCAGCCTCAGCTCAACTTGTTCTGAATTTCCCATTTTGTATTTCACCCTCATCTACTTTTCGTTGAATAATCAATTATTGCACGCATGCATGCCCAACAGCGGCTTCGAGTCTCTCATCTTTTTGCAATAGGAATATAACTTATTATTCTAGGAAGTTATCAGGTGGTAATTCTGGAGTATAGAACAAACTAGGCTTATATTTAGAATAATTCTAATAACACATGAAAAGTCATAATTTTTACCACATTTATTCTACGTGACAATTAGCTACAAATTACTTTTACATAAACATATCATTTTTTCTCTATCATTCATAGTCCGTCATATAGGTAGTTGTGCCAAGAGTTGTGGTTGTATTATGTGGTCTTAAAATTTTTGTTATTTTTAAGGTATATAAGCTGTCTTAGTATTAAATTTTTATATCGGAACTCTGATATTGTTAATGTGGGTGTTTAGAACTCTTTGATCACATAATTATTTTATCAATTGTGTATAAATAAATAAATAAAAGATTAAATGGGATTTTTTTTCTATTAATTACCTAGTAAATTAAAGTACATGAGGATGTATCTAGAAAAAAAAGTACATGAATGGAATTCAACACAAACTGTTGGAATACAAACCGAAAGACAAAAATATATTCTTAGTCCTTCCGACCATAGCACCACCACTCTGCACTGTCAACACATCTCCGCAAGTATCTACTTTCTTGGTACACTTGGCGGGTTTGGTTCCTCTCGACCTGTCAGTCAATCCTGCTGAAGAGGTTTCCTGCAAATGCAATCATAAAATGGGAAAATCTAGCATATGAAAAGGAGGATCATCATTTAGTATGCATATATGAAAATACAAATACAGAATTAATCTTAGTTATACACAAGACCAAAATCTCCTCCTTGGACATTATTCATTCTCGGTAAGATGGCGGTTAGTATGTGGGAAATTATAAAAGCTTAAACACTATTGTTAGGTTAAAAAAAAAAAGGAAAAAAATGGTGAAAATACATTAAGCTAACATTTCAACTCTTTCACCATCAACTATTGAATTATTTAATAAAAAATGCATTCACACTAGAGCAATTATAAAATTTGCATATCCAATAATTAGTCTGTCGGGACTGATTGAAAGAGTCCCTTGATAGTAATCCATCATTCCTAATTCTAGGGTACTCGCGGTACGGTGCGGTGCGGTTTTGAGCTAGTTTTAGCACCATACTTTGCGGTGTTATTTAGCTAAAACCATAACTGCACCGCACTTTATTTTTGCGATCACTTGTGCGGTACAATGTGGTTCAAAATTTAGCCAAAACCATAACCACATCACACCTCATTTTTGCGGTCACATATGCGGTGCAATATATAAAATGCGATTTGAATGATTTGAAGTTGGTATATTTTTCAAATTTTAGGCTTTTCTACCCAGCCAAAAACTATTTTTTTCCTTTGTTTTGGTCCAAGTTTTAAACTATTGAGCTTAGTTTTTCTTTTTGCTGACTTTCCTAGTCAACACTTGCTAGAGTTATCAAACTATTTTTTTTTTTTTTGAAAACCAGGGTTATTAAACTATTAATAATATATTTAATATTAAAAAAAATTAAATATATTAATATATAGAGAGGGTGCGGTGCAGTTTGTGCGGTTTTCTTATTATAAAACCGCACTGCACCATGCGGTGCAGTGCATTATTACTTGCGGTGCAGTGTGATTATGCCATTTTACAAACGGTTTTGATGCGGTTTTTGCGATTTATGCGGTTTATGTGGTTTGGTGAACACTCCTACCCAATTCCAACTCAACTCAATCTTATAATTCATGATTTTTATTCATAATAAGTCTTAGAAACTTTAATAAATTTTGTTGATACATCAATAATAGGGGTGGAAAAATTTGAATTTTGGATGTTTCTATTTGAAACCTCAAGAGGTGCCAATAAAACTTTTGGCAATGATTTATATATTAATCAAAATGAAAATGATACAATCACAATTATCTAACTAAAAAAACGAAAAGGGATCTTATGCTTAAATATATGTATTGAATAATTAGTAGATCCACACCACATAAAATATTCTAAGACTTTTTTTTTTTTTTGGAATATTGTAAAACATCTTATATAATATAGTGATATATATATACATTGATGATGCAGGAGATAATTCTTAAAAGGATAACTCAAGCTTGAAGCATCACTTCTGAATTGCCCAAATTTACGTAGATGATAGATTTACTGGCGGTTTTTACTGATCAGATCTCTCTGTCAAATTTAACTCGGACTCTCTAATCATTAAAGAGGAATAGAATTTCAAAAGAAATCAACAAACCAATACGGCAATACCTATTTATTTTTGACGGAACTAAAAACTAAAAAAGGAAAAAACTTTTTTGGTATTTTACCACCCACTCGAATTGCGGTCCCATAAATTTTGGTGAAAAAAATTAAATTAAAATGTGTTTTATATACCCCTTAAAATTTTAGTTTTAGTGTAACTCTAATACCATATAAAATACAAATATAACTATCTTATGTGATAGAGTGTGACTTATTATATTATAGTTTCTAAAAAAAAAAAAAAGAGTGTGACTTATTGACTGTTACTTTTACATAAACTCATCATTTTTTTTCTCACCACTCAATTACATGAAAAGTTGTGGCCTTATGGCAAAAGTTGTGTTTTTTGTGGTCCTATAATTTTTGTTTGATTTCAAGTTACAAATAATTATATGCATTACATTTAAATTTATGTTAAATAAGAATAATATTTATTATTTATTATATGGATTAAAAGAGTTATGTCAAAATGAATCAACTTATCATGACACATATTATGGACTTATTTATTTTGAGTTAATTACAAATTAAGTAATTCATAATGTTGTGTTTACAAGTCATGTAGATGCTAAATCTTGTTACATACTTTTTATTGTACATTCCGTAAACATAATTTCACAATTTTAATTGAAATTATGTTTTCAAAATATGATTTCAGCCCACATGGCAGTATGTGTACAGTAAATTGCTTTGGTGGGATAAGGAATAATCAAGACTACTAGTAAAACTTGGCCGTAATAAAATCAAAAGTATTTATTTAAAAAAAGTAAAGACTAAATCAACAATTGAAAGTAAAAACTACATTTTTTTTTAAGAAGAAACCATTGGATGACCCAAGTGTAGTTATTTTCTCTAACACTCATCTCAAGTTGAATCAAATTTGGTAATTTGACCTTCATGCTAAGTTGTTATTAGTTCTAATTTGAACTTATTATTAGAATTACTTTTTTTTTTTTACCAGTGGCCACATAAAAGTTTTTGTAAAAAAATATTGTGAAGAAATAACATCAAATTTTTTTAAAAAAAAAAATTAAAAACTAAACTAATGATTTATTATTATTATTATTATTATTATTTTTAAAATTTTTTCAGGTTTCATTCTCTATCCTTGACAAAGTGACTACGATTTTAGTTTCTAAAGCTGAGCCACTAATTATTTTTTAACGGCTAATAACACTGGTTTGGTAGAGTTTGATTTACCAACATGTGCTTCAAAAGGTTTGAAAAATTGCACTCTACCAATCTACCAATATCCTTTCATCCCCAAATCGTTAAAGTGCAAAACTTAGTTACAATTACTTAGGTGCAATTCAGTAGGTTCTCCAAAATTCAAACACATGGTTGCATTGACCAATAAAACGCAAAAAGTGTTATCTTTTCCAAGGAAAATCAACTTCAATGTAGCTACGTGCTTGAATTTAATGGGAAAACCTAATATAATGCACCTAAGGAACTGTAATTAAGTTTTACCCATTGTTAAAATTCACATATGTAAATCACTTGCTTCAAAAAGAAAGCCTAAACTCATGAACTAAATGCAAATACAATTACGGGTAAAGTGCAACTCTTTAAACCACAAATTGGCAACTCAAACTCGACCCAATAATTTCCATGACAACCACTCCACAGTATTCTAAACTACAATGTACACACCCAATACATGAAAAATTCAAATTCAACAGTAAATAATAACACCCATAGAAAAGAAAAATGAGCACGCGCACCTGCATATGAAGATCAAGAAGGTGTAGATTGGTAACAACAGCCCTAACAATACTCTCTCTGGCAGAAGAGAATTCCTGCCTATCCAAAGCGTGAGAATCGCAATGATGGAGAGTGAAGCCCACTCGGTCTTTCCTCCAGGTACATCAGCCAAATACAACATGTTAATCCCGACTTCGTAGATCAATGCCGGATCCAATGACGAAGCCAAGAACGGTGCCAAATGCGAAACCACGTCCGAAACCCCGACAAACCTTTCCGCATTTGAATCCAATACACTACTAGTTGAAGAAGAAGAAGATTTTGATAGCTTCCGAATGACTTCAACGGCGTCTGAAGCGACGGCCTTGACCGCATACACTATCGGAAACACCGTAGCTCTGAAGCTCTCCACCGGCAATACCAACGACCTAGCCATCAACGCGTTCCGCTTCTTCCACACGAAGTCTACCATTGAAGAAACCCAATTGGATCGAATCGCAAGCGAGTTCTCGCTATCGACGAGCTTATCTCCGGCCAACCTACTCATCCGCTTCGAATCGAACTCTTGGAACAACCTCCCGACAGATTCGAATGCGACTTTGGAGACGTTATCGGATCTATCAAGCATGTTGAGGCCGATCCGAGCCCACCAGGTGGAGACTCGGTCGAGGAGGCTAACACTGTTCTCGCAGAGCGTAACGACGTCGTCGCGAGCGAGAATGCAACCTAGGGTTTCGGTGATGGAGAAGCGGAGGTTATCGCTGATGGAATCGAAGCAGGTGTTGATCTCTTTGGTGGAGTCGGTGAGGAGCTTGGAGAGCCGGTGGGAGGGGAGGGCGGAGAGGATGGAGATTGCGGCGGCGGTGACGTCAGGGTCGGGGAAATCGAGATCAGAGCGAACGCCGGTGATGACGGTGTCCCAGAGATCGGAAGTGAGACGAGTGGAGCGGATGAGATCGAAGGCGAGCTTTTTGGAGACGGCGGAGGCGGGGGAGGCGACGATTTCTTCGACGGCGGATTTGGCGAGGATGGAAATGTCGCGACCGGCGGCGGACTGCTGGAGGGCTTGGAGGAGAGCTCCGGTTTGGCGGAGGGCGTCGTTGGAGCGGAGGTCGGCTTGGATCTGAGCGTAGAGGATGTCCATGATTGTAAATAGAGGGGGAGATTGAAGTATAGAGGATTTGTTCTGTTTTGTTTGGTTTTGGGTTAGGAATTGAGATAATTGGAAATGTTGGACATGAGGAATGAAGAGGATTGGATTTTTGGAGGAGAGATGGGAAGGGAGTGTGTGTGGGAGTTTAGCTTAAGCTGTTTTTGTTGAGAAATGCGGCCATGGTGGCTCTGTCAACTTGTGTCAGGGGCCGGTTGGCCATGGGGAAGGGAAAATTTTAAAAGAAACTATTAAAAATAAAATTTATAAAACATTACAAAAACAATATTTTTTTTAATAATAAATACAAAGTACAAATACAACATTTTTATATAATTTTGATTTGAGTAATGTACTAAATAATATTGTTACATCACAATTTTTTTTATAATAATTAATTTGGCAAATTTGTATTCATTTTATTCACAATTTACCATGGCATTTGTTACTTAGAGCTTGGGGATTGCAAATGCCAAATGTAAGAAGAATTTGGCATTTCAAGTTCCAAAGTGCTTAGTATCTGGGATTGTAAAACTCAAGTATTGCAATTTTTTTTGCAATACTGTTATAGTACAATTCTAAAAGTAGAATTGTACTGTAGCAGTATTGTAAAAATATATATATATATACATATATATATATATATATATATTTTATTCACCTTTTCCCCAGTATTTCTCTCTCCTTTCTCTCATTATTTCTGTTCTCTTCTCTCTCTACCCTCTCTCTTTCTCATCTGCTCTCTCCTTTCTTCAGACCTAAACACCATCCTCCTCCTAATATCAACATCACATATCACAATGGAGGAAACATTGGAGGAAACGTTGATCTGGGTTATTCTTTTTCTTTTCTTTTTTCTTTTTTTTTTCGTGTTATGGTACTATGATTTTCGCCGATGATGGGTTGATCAACGATGGAGGAAACGTTGATCTAGTAGCGGCAGTGGCAGTGTTGATCTAACTGAGGTTTTTTTTTTTTTTTTTNCGAGGATGGAAATGTCGCGACCGGCGGCGGACTGCTGGAGGGCTTGGAGGAGAGCTCCGGTTTGGCGGAGGGCGTCGTTGGAGCGGAGGTCGGCTTGGATCTGAGCGTAGAGGATGTCCATGATTGTAAATAGAGGGGGAGATTGAAGTATAGAGGATTTGTTCTGTTTTGTTTGGTTTTGGGTTAGGAATTGAGATAATTGGAAATGTTGGACATGAGGAATGAAGAGGATTGGATTTTTGGAGGAGAGATGGGAAGGGAGTGTGTGTGGGAGTTTAGCTTAAGCTGTTTTTGTTGAGAAATGCGGCCATGGTGGCTCTGTCAACTTGTGTCAGGGGCCGGTTGGCCATGGGGAAGGGAAAATTTTAAAAGAAACTATTAAAAATAAAATTTATAAAACATTACAAAAACAATATTTTTTTTAATAATAAATACAAAGTACAAATACAACATTTTTATATAATTTTGATTTGAGTAATGTACTAAATAATATTGTTACATCACAATTTTTTTTATAATAATTAATTTGGCAAATTTGTATTCATTTTATTCACAATTTACCATGGCATTTGTTACTTAGAGCTTGGGGATTGCAAATGCCAAATGTAAGAAGAATTTGGCATTTCAAGTTCCAAAGTGCTTAGTATCTGGGATTGTAAAACTCAAGTATTGCAATTTTTTTTGCAATACTGTTATAGTACAATTCTAAAAGTAGAATTGTACTGTAGCAGTATTGTAAAAATATATATATATATACATATATATATATATATATATATTTTATTCACCTTTTCCCCAGTATTTCTCTCTCCTTTCTCTCATTATTTCTGTTCTCTTCTCTCTCTACCCTCTCTCTTTCTCATCTGCTCTCTCCTTTCTTCAGACCTAAACACCATCCTCCTCCTAATATCAACATCACATATCACAATGGAGGAAACATTGGAGGAAACGTTGATCTGGGTTATTCTTTTTCTTTTCTTTTTTCTTTTTTTTTTCGTGTTATGGTACTATGATTTTCGCCGATGATGGGTTGATCAACGATGGAGGAAACGTTGATCTAGTAGCGGCAGTGGCAGTGTTGATCTAACTGAGGTTTTTTTTTTTTTTTTTCCTTCTTGTGATGCTATGATTCTCGCCAATGATGGGTTGATCTGGGTTGATCCAGTAGCAGCAGTGGCGGTGTTGATCTAATGGCGGCGGTGTCTAGGTTTTGATCATGGTTAATTTGGGTTTTTTTTTTTTTACTTGTAATATGGGTTTTTGTTCCAGTGGGATTTTGATGGGCAGTAGTGGCAAAGTGGGCATGGTGGATGCGCGGTGGTGGTGACTGGGCAGTGGAGGCGCAGTGCTAGAGGTTGAGGGAGCTTGTGAGCAGTGGAGGAGTTTGGAAGAAGGTGAAAAGTAAAGAAAAGTCTGGAAGATGTATACGTGTGGGGAGGAAAAAATTGGGAAAAAAATGAAAAAATATATTTTATTGGGTAGATATATTATTTTAATGAGTAGAATAGAAAAATAAAATATAGGACGTTGAGAGTGATGTAAAATGATATGATATAAATGATAAAGTAAGTTTTGAGATGGTAAAATAGAATAGTTTGAAGAAACCTGATGCGAATGCTCTTAGGCTCATTTGGTAACGATGTTTAAACAACAAAAACTATTGTTTAAACACTACAACACATACTTCCACATACTTTTTCACCTATATGTATTTTTACAAAATTTAAATAATGTTACCAAATGAACTCTTAGAATTCATAACTATATCCTTCAAATACTTCATCACTGTTAAAACTTAAAATTTTTAAATTTCATCTCAAATGAGTTTAAGGGTCATTTTGGATTGAGGAAGAGGGAATGGGCTATGGGAACACTTTTTTTTTTTTTTTGTAAATATATATATATATATATATTAATTATATAGACAACAAATTGATTGGGATAAGTTTACAAAAAATTACTTTTTTATGTGGAAAATAAATTTATTGACAAATAAATGAAAATATAATATTTTACAAACTGTATTTTTTGAATTTGAGGTACAAAATAAAAACTTTAACCAAAATTTTAAAAATACATTTAAAAGAGGGTTTTTCTTTTTTGGTTATTTAATCTTGGCTTCTTTCTTGGCCAATCCAACCCTTGTGATGAATTATAAGCCCTTCCGTCTCACCCGATATAAATAAAAAAAATATATATAACAAATTTCTCCATCATATTAACCTTTGTTGTCCGATAAGATTTTTTTGGTATAGATTATTGGGTCCGCTATGGGTGTTTTTGTGCATGTATTAAGATAGAATTTTGTAATGTAGTCAATTGGGTTTTTTAATAGAAAGTCGAGCCATTTTCTTTCTAAAATTTATATATTTTAATTAGTTTTTCCTACCTCTTAGGGTATGTGGAAACCTTTTTAAGTGTTTTTTTTTTTTTTTTTTTGTTTGTATTAGATACAATTGAATTTTAACTTATGATGTCTATTCTATAATCTTTTTTTTTTTTTTTATTGTTAGGCTAAATTGAAAATTGGTTTTTTTTTTTTTAATTTACTGTAAGACGTAGACAAATTGGTATTTGACATAAGAAGAGTTTTGAGGCCTTCTTAATGAATGCACAAGAACACCAATTAAAAGTCACCTAAATTATTTTTATAAGCTTATTTTGTTTAAAATATACATTGGACAAAAGTACATGACTAATTAGAAACAAAAATATAATTAAAAAGCAGTTTAAATATGTAGATTTCCGCCGGAGGGTGGGGGTGGGGGGAATTTTAAAACCCAAAGTACAATTGTATACTTCCTTTGATGCCTCAACTTTGAGGTTAGTGATTTAGCTCTTACTTTAATTTTTCTCCCATCTTAATTGGAGCGGAGGGAGATATCAATCAATATACTTTGACATTCATAACAATTTATGCCAAAAGATGTAACTTCCTTCTCTAATGGCCAATCAAACCTCTTAAGAAGCTTCACCAATTCACCCCAAATAGTCTATATGGGCGGTGGAGCTCTTTTTGATGAACAAAAAGTGGGGCGGGGGCAACCATTGTGACTCACCCCGCTGGGTGTGACCATAGGAGCACCTCCTGCTAAGGAATGTTAGATTGAGCCATAGCCACTGTGATTCGAGATGACCACAAACCTCACCCTAGCACCTCGATAGAGCTGGTAATTAGGGGCTCCTCAGCAAAGATACACACAATCCTCCCTAGGTGCTTGCCAGGGCTCGAATGAGGGACCTCAAAGTTGATTCACAGATCCCAACCACCAAGCCACCCCTCTTGAGGCTAGGCGGTGGAGCTCTTGAAAGATTCTACAAATTAAAGAGTTAATTAACTTAATTTTCTATAATTAACCAAGTTAATGACTTGCCAAACTCATGGATGCCTTCATAAATTGGTCCTGATGTAGCTATGGTGCTTGTGCATATATGATATTGTGACTCCACATTCCACACACATTTGGCCTCTTCATTTTGTTGTTGGGTATACAAGTCACACATTAAAGTTAAAAAATTCTTAAGCCAAAACTCATAGGCTTAAGTTTTTGTGTAAAATGATGTCTTGTCCATGATTGTAAATAAAAAAGAGTCTGTTTTGTAAGGATTGAAGTATATAGAGGATTAGTTTGGTTTTGGTTAGGAATTGTAATAATTGGAAATATTGGACATGAGGAATGAAGAGGATTGGATTGGATTTTGGAGGGAATGGGAAGAAATTGTGGGAGTTTAGCTTAAGCTTCTTTTGTTGGGAAATGACGGCTATGCGGTGGGTGGCACTATCAACTTGTGTCAGGGGCCAGTTAGCAATGGGAGGGTAAAAAATTGAAAAAATAAAAAGTTTAAAATGGACCATTTCTCTTTAAATTTTTTATATAATTTTGATTTTTTTAATTAAAAATTAGTATAATGTTATAAACACAATTCTTTTTTTACAATAAGTGAATTGAAAGTGTAGGGATGATGGGCCCAGTAGTATATATTGGGCTGGGGGCCTAATCCGAAGACGCCTAGTTGTCCAAGGACGGGTAAACACGGTTATGGAGGTCGGCATTAATGAATAAAGAAAGGGGTTTGGTCATGATGGTCCAAGGAGAGATGCTTCCTCAGTTGAGTGATGCAGAGGTCAGAAGGTGCAGTCTGCCAACCCGAAGCAATGTTCCAAGAGGTTCTATTGATAAGGATATGCATCATGAAAGCACGAAACAAAGGAAAGCTATGAAATATCTAAGAGAAAACTACTACCACCTCATTGAATGCTCTGTAGCTAACTCTCTAGCCGCATTGATGAGGAAGTGATACCTGAACAGTAATTTTCAGCCTTACAGCTACTCCCAAATACTTCAGAAAGATGCTGATAAAACAAGTATCAACACTAGCAATCTAAATATACACGTGGAGGGTGGAGATAAAAGGAAGAAGAGAGTATAAAATAGAGGGAGATCCTTGAAGGAAGGGGATCAGGATTTTGAGAGAAAAATACTTTAGCAATCAAGAACTGAACTTGTAACCAAATTCTAAAGAGAAAAATACAAGAATTAATCTCCTCGGACTGTACCGAAGACGATTTTCTTTGTGTAAAACCTTTTTATCTTTGTTTCCTTGTCATCTAGATCCGCTTTAATTGTTGTTTCAACTCATTAGGTCCTAGTTTTCTAACCCGCTCTCTACAAATTCATTGTATTGGGCTTTTTAGGCTTAAGTTCATCCATCTTTTAAGCTTGGGAATCAAATTGTGTCCTTATAGAAAGGTTTTTTTATTATTAGTTTTATTTGAGCTTGCTTGATATTTCACTTTATCATTTACCATTTATAATCAATGTTGTGAATTTCGTTCCGTTTCAATATCCAAATTGTAATGAGAAATTCCATAATTCCACCTCAGGTTAAATTTCAATCTATTTTGGATCATTTTGGCAACAAAAAAAAAAAAAAAAAATTATCTGTGTTATTTTGATTTAATTCTTATTATATTATTGATGATGAAAGAATAAGAGTGTTAATGTTAAATATATATTTGTGTGTCGATGATCCCAAAACGAAGAATGAACAATGATACCAAAATTCTCTATTTTAAAAGACAAATCAAAATGGTCACCGAAACCCAATTTACAATATTTTTTTCACAACTTAGCACTTTGACAATTATGAAATATTTTGTGAGCAATGATTGATTTTGGCTAATTCAAATATTTTTTTTAAGAGGGTTCGATTTTGGAACTTATTTTCTAGAATTCATAATTATATCCTTTAAATATTTAACAACTAACAAGTATTAAACCTCTACACAACTATTGAATATTTTTTTTTAGAAAATTTATTTCATTTTGTTTAAAATATACATTGGACAAAAGTACAACTCTAATTAGATAAAAAAAAAATGAAATTAAGAGTAAATACATAAATTAAAGAAGTTAAATAAGGGGTTGGGGGGGGGGGGGGGAACTTAAAACCAAAAAGCATAAAAGTAATTCTAGTACCACAAACTAAACCAAAACTTTTGCTATAATTATGTTACATGACAGACTGTGATTGACTACCTTTTACTTTAAAATGAACCCACTACTCACTATGTGAATAATTGTAATTTAGTTTGTAGTACTAGAATTTTTGAAAGTACAACTATATTTCAAATATTTGTATGATTCCTTTAATGCATCAACTATGTATTTGTTTCCTTCCCCCTCCCATTTTAATGGGAGGTAAGGGAGTAGGAGGTAGAAATATTCAATCAGTTCTTTGAAAATCACAACAATTAGATACAACTTCATTCTCTAATGGTTAGTCAAACCTTTTAACCATTAACTTAATTTTCTAGATAAATAACCAAGTTAATGACTTGCCCCAATGTAGCTATGGTTCTTAGAGTATTCCCATCAAGTGTGTCAAATGTCAAATATTTGGCATTTGACACACCAAACTCTAAAAAACCACTTTTATCAAGTGTTTTAAATGCCATAATATTTGGCATTGATGAACAGTGCAATCTCAAATTTGAGATCGCACTATTTACAAATGGTAAAACTTATATTATTTTTTTATTCAGGTGGGGCCTGCTTTCTTTTCTTTTTTTTTTTTTGTTTTTTGTTTTTTGTTTTTGTTTTTTTTTTTTTTTTTTGTTTTTTGTTTTCCTTCCTTGTCTCTCATTCTTGCTCTGAGCCTCCAACCATTTCCTTGCTCTCTTTCTCTCTCCCTCTCCTCGATGTCTTTGCCTCCTTCTCTGACGAAACCCAGGTCAGAGTATCAAGCCAAGTCGATCTCTATCGCAATGGTTTCTTTTTTTTTTTTTTTAGTTTGTGATTTAATGGTAGATTCAGCAGTGGTTGTGTGGGTTATGGATTTGGTGTTTTGGATTATCTCACGCCTTGGGTTTCGATTTGGGCATATTTTGGTAGGTTTGTGATTTGGTTTTGAATGAGTATGGTTTGTGGTGGGCCGGTGGTGGTGGGTATTTGTTTGGCTGTAGGTGTGGTTTTGGTGATGGGTTTTTGGCCATGGATGGTGATGGGTCATGGGTTTGGTTTGGTTAAGTTGGGTATAGGCGGTGGTGGGTTTTGTGGTGGCTGTTGTGGCTATTGGTATTGGGGTGAGGCTGGGCTGCGGTAGTGGCTGGCAGTGGCTAGCCGTGGGTGTGGGTTGTGCCCTGGGTTGAGAAAGATGGAGAGACAGTGGGAGAGAAAGACAGAGGGAGAGTAAGAAATAATATATAAAAAAAATGAATAAAAATGTTAAAGAAAGAATATTTAAAAGAAGTTGTAAAAAAAATAGAATATTTAATGTTTGGTATATTGTAAAATGAGGTGTTAAAATTGTAAAAGTAGTGTTTTGAAATTGTAAATGCTAAAATTTTTACAATTGTTGATGAGGATGCTCTAAATGCTTATACATGTTATATATGACATTGTGATTTGTGACTCCACACACGCAATTGGCCGTCTTCGTCTTGAGAAGAGCCCAACAAGTAAAATTAAGGCCGGAGTATTGCTCCTATCCAATTACACAAAGTAAGTGGGCCGTCAAGATGGTGCAACCATTTCAGACACCACACTAGAGTTTTGGAAAATTGGTGCATTGCAAAGAGTAAAGAATTCTTCTATATGTACAAAGCCACAAAGGTTTTTTTTTCTCAGACCTCTGGTGCTACAGCCTAGAGGTCCATTATGGTGACCTATCAAGTCATCTTAGTGCTATGCTAGAATTTGTCATCTAACTTCGATGGCTGGCTTGCATTATTGAAGAGATGACTACCCCAAGTAGAAGATCGGAACCTGAAAATAACCCAATCCTCACTTTCTTTTCTTTTCCTTCACTTTCTTGGCAACCATATACTTTTTGAAAATGAAGAGTTTCAATTAAACTCTACAACCTTAAGCTCCACCTCTATAAATTGAGGGGGATTCACAACACAAAAAGCACCATTGATCACCAATTAGTACCAATTGCCTTACATTGATCACCAATAATATAGGCATTCCCAGTTTCAGAAAAACTTCTCTCTACCCAAAAAATGAGGAGGCACATATTTTATCCATCAAACACCCAACCTTGAGTTCATAATCGGCAGCAGTTATCATGTTTGATCGACCAAGGAAAATCCCCTTTTGCAGAGAGTTGTTATGGAAAGAATAGACGAAAATTTATTGAGATGCTGCTCTATAAGGTGTGAGACAGTTGTAAACAGGAAACCCGTTCCTGTACCGCAAGTTCTTTTTTTCCTTTTTTGTTTCTTAGCCCTTTTGTAGTTTGGGGAAAATTATAATCTAAAGCTACGCAATTGTATTATTCAATGCAATTTTACACTAGGTGCAAGATCACACCTTACAATAGCTATGATCATGAAAAAGCAAACTTCCACGATGTCATTTTATTCAAAAGTACAACCCCCTCAGGTTCTGAGCTCAACGAAAACATTTTCAAGTGATGGTCAACTAATTAAATCGTGTTTAATTTATTCCCATCTGAGTTCTTATAGCCTTGGAGCTTACCAGTAGATGAACTTTTACAAGGAGGCTGATAAGGAGGAGATTCTCGAATACTCGTCTCAAGGGTGCCACCATTTTTCACTATAGAAACTGTGGTCATTCCCCAACTTAAGTGTCGTTCGAAATGACGGTGCAAAAACCATACTCCTGCAAGAATTTATCCATTTATGAAACAGAGTTAGAATACGTAATCGAACATTTATAATTGGAAAAGCAAAATTGATTTTTAGATACGTTGAACAAGAAATATGCTCGGTATTATTCATATATACAATTAATGAAGTTCATGTATGAGTATTAGGAGTAATACCTGTACCAATTATTTAAATTTTTTCTAGGGGACTAAGTTAAATGTGTGTGTGTATATATATATATATATTTTATAAAAATATGTTGGGAAATTGAATACCATGGAGAGCTTTTTGAATAATTAATATAACATATATAGACACACTTTAATTCAAAAGGCTTATGTCCAATGGATATATGCTCAATTATATTATATTAATTACCATTTTTCTCATCATTATTCCATGTGGGACTTCACTCATTCGTGTATACCCAACAATCTCCCCCTCACGTGTGAGTCTCTGTCTCTCAGTGGGTTTCAAGACCTCTCCATAGGTCATAAACAAGTCATACTCGCTCCCTTTTGCCTAATGGCTTATTCATTTACTAGTGCATCATCCATTGGCCTCCACATGTCAACCTCACACGTCTTTTATCCTCCATGGGAACCTTGCACCTCACCGTTGTCTAGCACCATTAGCAATATTATTATGGTAAAAGTTGAATACTTTAATGGTTTTTTTAAACTTGGGCTTCTTCCTTTGGAGTTTGAAGGTCTTCCATATTTTCTTTTGTTTTTGGTTATTGGATTTGCATTACTTTGTTATTATTATTTTCATACCGATGCATAGAATTGATGGGGTTAGATGTAGATTATTGGATGCATTGGATTTTTATGTTCCTATCTGTGTTATGAGTTTGATACATGTATGTTTGTTGCTCTGATTGACTCAAAAAATATTGCATAGTTTATATCATCAATGGCCCTTTTAATTGATAGGTTTTAATTGTAGATATGAATTTTTGCATCATTTATATTATAAAATATATATATATATATATATCAACCAAGTTCTCTCTCTCTTTTTTAATTTTTAATTTTTTTTTTTATTAGCATTAGATTGATTCTTCATCTCAAAGGTGAGGCTTCCATTGCTATTATGGACAGGTATGTATCTCATACAAGCATATATGAACTTAAATTTCCTTTCAATATTTTGAATGCTTTATTATTTTGCTAGATGTTTAGGCTCAAAATTATATTCTTCATTATTTTTCTAGATCATTTAAATAGACTAAAACTAAGTTAATAGGATTTATTTTATATAATTTATCAAACAAAATGAAATAAATTTTGTCAAGTATGATTTATTCATGTTGTTCCCTTTTTACTTTTTATTTTTATTTTGAATATTAGCATTTATTTATGTAAAGTGTGCATAGAATTATGTATCCATTTGCAACATTAATTAATATTTTTTTTGCTAATTATTAGTATAATCTTCTATTCCCAACAAATTCTTCATTAATTATTCTTTTTATATTTTTGGTTTTAAATTGCAAAATTTTTTACCATCATTATAAAATAGGTTTTTTTTTTTTTCCTTGTGATTATGGAACTTATTTGACTAAAGTAGTAAAATCAAAGTGGAAATGATAGCTCTTTATAGGAATTTAAAAAAAAAAAACTAAAGCCTGGTATTAAATGGTCATAGACTATTAAATGGTCATAGACTCATATGCAATTTTACAATCTATATGCTTCAATTTTTTTATTTTTTTTTTAACTTAGTTTAATTTTTTTCTTGATTTTGTTTTCCAAGTTTGTCATAAAAGATTCCAAGCATTCTAAGAAAGGTGTGTAATCTATATGTAGAGCTCTGCAAATTTTTTTTTTTTTTTTTTTCATTCACACGTTGTGTCTCTCTTACAATTCAAACTATTCATTTTCTTTTTGTTTCTCAAATAAATTTTGTATTATATGAATTTATGTATAAAATCGTGCAACCTATAGGAAGCAAAAATTATGATAGGTTCTATAATTAGAACAAATTAAAGGTTATTATTCTTTGAATAGTTCTATCTCTTAAAAGTGGCCAATTTTTATAATACCATGTACAAAGATTTTAATAAAGAATAATGACAAAGAAGAACAAGGATACTCTAAAAACATAGTGTACAAATAAGTATTCAAAGATTTTCCAAAGGAAAAAAATACTTCTAACATTTTTTAATCATTGATATTATTTTTAATACTACCTCAAGTCACTAACAAATTAGTACTTATTTTGTTATAATAATTATTAAAATATATAATTATTTATACATATATTTTATAAGTTTTTTCATAAAACCGTGCAACACACGGGCCTATAACTAGTATATATATAAAACTGATACCTCTGAAGCTCCCACAATTTTCCACGTCATCACTATTTTCTTTTCCTTTTTATTTTAGATTCTTTTTATTTTCAACGTGCTTCTACTTTTTTGCTAAGCTCTACAAGTTTTCACGTTAGCATTATTTTTTTTTTTTTAAAATCTGATTTTATATGAGAGATATTAGAAGATCATATATAGTTAGATTAATGGCACTTAGCCAATTGCCATGTATTAAGAGTCCCATTAGGAATTGGATTTTATTGGAGTGGCGTGGAAGTCTCCAAATCATGTTTGTATGCAATGCAAACTCCTTCACAATGAAGGAGGTGCCGACTTACTCTCCTATATATGTATAAACCTATGTGTGTTGCCACAAACTATTCTTTTGTTACAAACACTTCTTTCTCAATGGGCATGTGGCACAATGCATCTACTTAAATTTTCAAAAGATGATGGAGCTGACTGATCCAAGATATTGAAAACTCATTTTATATCTCTTAAATTTTCATCTTTGTTCCTACTTATATTAAACTTACATTCCATGTACTCTATTTTAGTCCTACTTAATCAAAAGTTATCTTACAAATTTCTAACTTGACATTAACTCCACAAAACTAAACCCAAAAAAACAAACCTTTTAATATATTGCCCCACAAGCTAAGTTTCCAATGGTAAAAAAAACTATATGCTTCTTTTAAATTTTCTTTTTTTTTTTTTTGGATAGGTATGCTTATTTAAAATATCTTTCAAGTCTCTTGGGCTCCTTCAAAATGCCAAATTTAGTCAACCAAAACAATACAATGCATGTAGGAGTGAAACAAGTAATCTTTAACAAAACAAGCTTCCTTGCTATAGGCAACAAACGTGTCTGTTCAATTTGGTTATCATCAGTAACCGAACTAATAAAAAAATTTTTGGATAGCCACTATCACACATTCTATCTTGATGGCTGCCACTAAACCCCTTCAACCACTGGAGCTTAGAAGTGATGTAACTATACATTAACCAAAGTGCATGCAATGAGTAAGATCTTTACACAATCAAGGTGTGTCCTTCCCTAGACTTGGATATACTCTTTTTATTTGGATAGCCTTTTATCAATCTTCCAAATAGACAGCTTTCCATCAAGACTTCCATATTAACACCTTCTACATATTAATTTATTTATAGCACATAAACATAATTCATTTAATTCCAATTATATGAAATAACTATATATAAAAAATTCCAATTATATGAAACTGTTGCATAAACAAGAATAGATAAATAATGAACCAAATATGCAAGGTCCTAGGCAAATATGATCCTCATGCACAACAATGTATTCACACCCATTCTTCCACAATGTCAGTCACAAAATAAAGACCTTGTACCTTTGGGATACGGATCAGATTTTTTGAGGCATATTCACATAGTTTACTGATCTTCCGATCATTTGGTTCCTCAACCTGCCAAAACATGTTAGAAAAGTTCCAACATTATAACAAAGGTAAGAAGATCAAACTTAAAAAATTATTATTATCCCTAACTTTCAGTCTCTCTCTATGATTAGATTTCACATTTTTCAAGGCCCAATTGACTCCAATTCATTTAAAGATTTAAAATCCTAGCATTAGTTTTTTCAATGGAACTTCAAATCTGATATCTTTAACTCTAAATCACTCCTTTCATAATCCACCACATTACCCATCAACTCTTAATCACATAATAAGAGATCAACAATCACTTACCAAACAATTTGAAAGCTCCCAAAATTTTGGATTCAACCATGGATCCTCAATAAACTAATCAGGGTCAACCACAAGTATTCATCAAATACTTTATTATTAGACAACACAACCCTCCTCATTTTTCCCGAACCGTGAGAAAAATGTACAACACTAAACATTGACACAAAGAGTTTGGAATCTCCTCCCTAATCAAATTTATCGGCGGTGAGGGTTTGGGAGTCAAAGGCAGATTGGGTTAGGGTAGTGTTCGAACAACGAGGGAGTCAAAGGCAAAGTGAGGATTTTTTTTTTCTTATTTATACCAAAGTTATAGCTGCATTTTTTAAACGCAGCTATAGACATACTATAGCTGCATTTTGAAAACACAGCTATAGACCCTTTAAAAAAAAAAAAAAACTTTTGTGAGACCTAAAGTTGCAATCAAAACACACAACTACAGACAATACTTTAGCCGCATCTTTAAAAAATGCAGCTTTAGGTGCGTCTATGGTTGCGTTTATTAAACGCGGCTATAGGACATCTTTAAAAAAAAAAAAAGGACTAGACATATAGCTGCGTTTTTTTAAACGCGGCCATAGGCCCTACCCAATAAAATGTGGCTTAATATTATATAAATGCGGCTAATTACTATAGGTTTATATTTTTAGCCACATTTATATCAAATGCGACTATAACGCGGATATAGCTGCGTTTATAAAAAACGCAAGCAAAAAGCGGCTATAGCTCGCGTTTTTTGTAGTGATTGTAAAGTATAGACACATGTTGATTTCCAATATTAAATATTACTACAAATTTGTGACATTGCTATGATTCAGTTAAATTATAACCATATTTTTATATTGTTGCTTCATTTGTTTACTTACTATTCTATATATTGTCAAAGGCAATTAAGCACAATAGGGCCAGGTTAATAATCACTAATCAATGAGCTTAGTCTGAAAATTTTCAGCTAGTATACAATATTAGTGCACCGAGTTTACCAATTCATGTTTTTTCTTTTGGGAAAAAAGATACATTTGTTAAAAATGATTTTTTTTTTTTTTAATTGTTGGATCCATTGTGCAACTACATTAGAGGTGAAAGAGATCAATATGCTACTATCAAACAAATTATACTTGCTTATAAAAACAAACAAACTATACTTGCTTATAAAAAAAACAAACTATACTTCTTTTTTTGAGGAACAAAACAAACTATACTTTAGTAGGACGTTACACCACTTTCCGTGTAAACCTTTTTTTTTTTTTTTTGAATCACTTGCAATTGGAGCAAACTATTTTAAGACACTTGCCGTTACTAGATAAAACTGTTTACTTGGAAAATGTAATTATGAGAGAGAAATTTTTGGGATAGATCAACATATTACTATTTTCTGTTGCAATAAACAATTTTTTTTTATACAAAAAGAATAATATGATGACCTAGATCAAAATGATTAATTGTAATTATTTCATTGTAAATGCCTCTATTTCCTTCATATATCAAAATACATGACTTGTTTTGTTCAATTTTTAATTTTTGCTTGTATTGTTCGCCGTTGAAGTACGATGAAGAGTAAAAAGAGATGAGAGAATCCCTTACATTTACTTATAATCAACTTAAAGAAGTTACTTTGGGCGGATGTATTGGCAACTTTTATGAAATTGAGTTTGCAATTTGTATTTTGGAAACTGTAAACACTTTTGAGCGAATTGTTTTCAGTCCCTTTCACAAGGTATACAAAGGAGGTGGGCAATAGGTGGAAGTCGATACAGAACCTTCTTGGTTTTGATTGAATGGGAAAGAATTGTAAATCACTTAAAGATAAAATCTCTATAGAAAGAAAAATTGTCCTTTTATGATGACTTTTGCCTACATTTATTCTACACAACTCGTTTGACTAACTTCAATTTCTTAGCATTGTAGAGTATAGATTTATGTTGATATCCTATATTAAAAGTTACTACAAACTTGTGGCACTATGGTTCTGTTAAATCATGACCATATTTTTATATTGCTGCTTCATTTGTTTATTTACTATTCTATATATTGTCAAAGACAATCAATCACAGTAAGGGCGAGTGTATTAATAATCTCTAATCAATGAGTTTAGTCAAAAAATTTCAGCTAGTATGCATTATTGAAAGAGATCAATATGCTACTATCAAACAAACTATACTTGCTTATAATAAAAAAAAATTACAAACTATACTATACTATGCTTGCTTATAATAAAAAAAAAAAAAACAAACAAACTATATTTTAGTAGGACCTTACATCACTTTCCATGTAAGACCTTTTTTTTTTTTTTTTTTTTTGAAGCACTTGTAATTGGAGCTAACTATCCTTAAGACACCTACAAACTATTTAGGTTTAGTTGATAAAACTCATGGTTTTAAAAACCGGTATGGTGAAAGAACCGGTCGAGGAGCTAATTACTGGGTTTCTGGTCGGACCAAGGTTCAACCAATGGTCAAACCAGTAACGTCTTAAATATTTAATTATTATTTATTTAAATTATATAAATAATTAATAATTTTTTAATATACTAAAACTAACAAACCAATAGTAACAAATATGTTTCCTTTAAAAAGAATACAAGTGTATAACATTTTTGTTTAAAGAATTTAACATAATAACATTATAAAACAGTCATCCTTAACATAATAAACATTCAACAAAACCAAATAAATAAGTTCATTAGTCATTACATTTACATCCAAATGGCAAATAGCAAACAAGTTCATTACATCCAAACAATAATGCTACTCTGTAAATATTTCACAAACAATAATGCTACTCTGTAAACTATTTTCACAAACAATAAAGCTCTGTAAATCAAATCCACAACATAATCCTCAACATACACAAAATCACAAATAAATTAAAATGCTATGCTAAACTGAAAATTGAAAGAATAAATTGAATAATTAAGTTAACGAGAGAAGTTACCAATGAAGTCACTGAACTGATTGGAAATTTGAAGGCAAAGAACATGAACGGAGAACCTGAGATAAAGCTAAGAGAAATGAAAAAAAAAAAAAAAAAAAAAGCCAAGAGGATCAACAAGTTACAATCAAAAGCTGAGACAAATGAAAGAAACAGAATCAACAAGTTACAATCAAAAGCAAAGGAAAAAGAAAAATAATCCAAATACCTGATGAAGCAGAGCACAAAGGGTGGGCAAGACCAATACCGAGATGGCGAGAGGTGTGACTTGTAACGATGAGAAGCAGATCAGATGAGAGGTTGTGACTCGTGAGCTTGAGTGAGGTGAGATTGAGAGTGAGACAGAGGGGCGAGAGGCGTGAGAGACAGAGAGGTGAGACTTGAGAGTGAGATGCGTGAGCGTGACAGAAAGGTGAAAGGTGTGAGTGAGAGTGAAAGTGAATAAGGTGTTTAGGGTTAAGATTTAGTTTTTAGGTTCCATTGTTCCAAAACGAGGTAGTTTAGGGGGACAAAACGGTGTAGTTTAGGTTTTCAACCCAAACGGGCATTAACCGGTTTAATCGTGCCAGTTCTTGTTTTTTCAACTGAACCGGCCAGTTTTCAATTTTTTTCAAGTTTTAAGTAATTTTTGGTTTTTACACATAATCGAACCGGATTAAAAGTCAATTTCCAGTTGAACCAATCAAACCAGCCAATCCGATCCGATCCGGTTTTTAAAACTATGATAAAACCCTTTACCTGGAAAATGCAATTATGGGAGAGGACTTTTTGAGATAGATCAACATACTACTATCAAACAAACTATACATCAGTGTAACAATACTAAAAGACAAATGCTACCACTTTCCATATAATTTTGTTTTTCTTTGAAGCACTTGCACTTGGAGCTAATTATTCTTAAGACACCTACAGAATTTTCAGGGATTAATTGTCATAGTATATTGAAGGTTAAGATATCTACCGAAAATCATAGTATTTTTAAGTATTGTGGCTTTCTCGAAGTAGTATTTGATATTCTTAAGACACCTACAGATTTTTCAAGAATTAATTGTCATAGTATATTGAAGGCTAAGATATCTACCGAAAACCTTAGAATTTTTATGTATTATGACTTTCTTGAAGAGTATTTGACATCAATTATGTACATACTTGACTAGGGAAAAAATGTACTTCTATTTTAAAAATAGAGTTTCTAATAAAGTTTCTTTAAAAATAGAGTTTCTAATAAAGTTTCTGAGAAAGTTTCTAATAGAGTTTCTCTATCTGAAACAATGCCCTAGTTTGAGATTATATTTGTGCAAAATGGCCATGAGTTGAAATTTTTATTTTCTATGGAGTTAGAAAATTTTCAAATGACAATAGCATATTGTCCATTTGCTTTTAATCTTGTTCTGATAAATAGAATGCAAAGCATAGACTGGAGGGGAAATGTTAAGCAATTGGCACTGTTTATCTATTGAAATTTCAATAGAGGATGACCAATTTGGAAATCATGACTTCAAGAAGTCACAATTTCAGTTGCTTTTTAGGGTGTGTAAAATTTTGTAAAACAACTTGTGTGCAACAAGTTTAACCCTTTTTGTACTATTGCATTTATGTATACTAATTCTTCTTCGTAATAGTAAATTTTTGGAAGCTACTTCTTCTTTTACACATTATTGCTGGTTATCTAGTTTGTGATATTTTTTATATGTACATTTATATGTTGTGGTATTTTTATATGTACATTTGACCGTAAGAAGTATAGTCATCATTTCCTCCACACACAATAAGTATAGTCATTTGACAAAATTATGCTATAGGCAATTTGACAAAATTATGCTATAGTTATTGATTTTATCCAGATTTATGCCAAACTTTTAATTTAGAATGATGTGTCCTTTTACTGGTTTTTTTTTTTTTTTTCTTTTTCAATAATTTAGAATGATGTTTCCTCCACACACAAAAAAAAAAAAAAAAAAGTATAGTCTCGTGGTCTTGCCTCCTTTTTCTCTCGGCCTCTCAACATCTTGCCTCCTCTTCTTGCCTCCTCTTCTTGTCTCCTTGGTAAACTCTCTTTCTCTCTACACTATTTTTTTTATATGAATCTCTCTCTCTCTCTCTCTCTCTCTCTCTCTCTCTCTCTCTCTCTCTCTCATTGTTTGCTGAAGGTTCTTGACATCTTGTTCTTTGGTTCTTTGCCTTCAAATTTTCAATCAGTCCACTAGTAACTTCTATCTTCAATTATTCTTTCAATTATTAGTAATTAATTAATTAATTATAGAGCGTTATACATTGAAATATTTGTGACAAGCTAAGTTAGGTCTGTAAATGAACCAAGCCGATCATGAACAACTCGGGCTCGACTTGATAAAAAGCTCATTCATGTTTGTTTGTTTATAAATAAGCCAATCTTGAGCCTTACTTTTAGGCTTGTTTAATAAACAAGTTGAGCTCAAGAAAAAAATTTGTTCACGAACAAGCTCGTGAGCTATAAGGCTTGATACAAAACAATTCAAGTATAGATTCATTTATAAGTTTATATGTGTTAGCTAAATATACTCATTACATGTATTTTTATAATGACATCACTAACATAGGACCACTATCCATTACTTTAATTTTTTTCCTTCCCTCTAAACTGACCAAGAACTACTTTAGACTTTAGTTACATTTAAAAATAAATTAATTAATTAAGTGGACCACATATGATCCTTACCCATCAATTATATAATATAAAGTTATGAAACATGCTAGTATTTTCCCATTAATAATAGTTACAAACAAGTATTTTTTTTAATTCTTCACCATCTAACGTGAATGTAAAAATTGTATTTTGGATAATTGCTGAAGCTGTATACGAGGAAGGATGAATGAATGAATTTAATTATGTAAATTTTTATTTTGAATAATGGATAATCATAAGTAGGACTAGGCATATGATAAAATGAGTATGCTATTTTTTTTCTTAATTTTAGATATTTAAGTATTTGATAATGTAATTTTCTTAGATCTCAAGCTTAAAAGCTTGACCTGAGCTTGAGTTCGAACTTGATATTAAGCTTGAGCTTGGCTTGACTAATTAATCAAGCCAAGCCAAGCTAAGCTAAGCTTAAACTTTTTGGCTTTCCCTTGGGCTCAAGATCAAACACAGGGACGGAACCATGTACAAGCAGAGGGGGCTGTGCCCCCCCCCCCCTTCAAATTTTTTAAAATATTAAATAATAGGTATATATTTAAGATTTTAGAAAATAAGTCCATAAAAAATTATATTTGCCCCTCTCAAGAAAATTATATTTGCCCCCCTCAACTTCGAATCCTAGGTCCGTCTCTGATCAAACATGATATTTAGGCTTATCACGAGCTTGAGCTAAGCTTGAGCTTTTGACTTTTCCTAATGAGTCAAGTTTGAACATGCACTACTCAACAAAACTCGACTCGTTTACAGTTCTAAGTTGAGTTTACACAACATTATAGTTTACATTGAAATGTTTGTGACAAGTTGTGTGCCTGTGTTCATAGTTGATGGATTTATTTGTATAAATTGGTATTGTTTGTGAATTATTTGTTTGTGATTTTATGTATGTTGTGTTAATGGATTTATTTGTTGATAAAACTGTTACTCTCAGTCTGAAATTGCTGAGTGGAATGGAGTCTACCTCTGAACCATCTAATGAGCATGCTTCTACAACCGGGTCTAATACTAATAATTCATATGTGAGGGCAAAATGTGACCTGACATGGGATCATGTACCTTACATAAATTCTTTTTAAAAAATGTTATTTTTTATTTATATAATTTGAAAAATTATTAATTAAACTATTGATGACATCATCAGCTCGACCATTGGCTCAACTCCAATCAGATCATAAACCAATAACCAGTTTCTTTTCTGATTCTTTAACCATATCGGTTTTTAATAATGGTTTGAATGGTCTGTGAAATGGTTGAATATGTATTAGGTAACTCCTAGTGGAATGCGCATATCAACAACAAACACCTAACTCACGCAACCCTTTGTGCCAAATGACACGTGACCCTCCCAAATCTAATGACACTTTTCATAACAAGATTGGAGCAGTGAATTTTACTCCAATGCCCTTATGTGCTATAAATTGTAAGGACATATTGCTCATTTAAGGGCTATGGAAAATAATGGGATTGGGAGAACGAGGTAAGCACATGACCGATTTTAATTGGTCGAACATGATACGGTGATGTCGTATTGGATCCCACAGTTATAATGGACTCGCCCTTTGCTCGTGTTTTTCGTGTCTCCGATTGCCATGCTTAGTTTTATCCACCACAATCCGCATAATCATTCCCCATTCTTGTTAGCCATCCATGGTTTCGACACACCTCTCCAGACCAAGGCAGTGCATTAGGCTTCGTGTGCAAACCCAAATACTGCTGATAAAGCTGGGGTCGGTGAAAATCTCTTTTTGCCGGAAGGTAGACTGGATCTTCATCCGTCAATGGACTTATGCCACGACAGGTATTGGTGAGGAACATTCCGTCAACCTACAGTAATACGTTTACTCCTGCAAAAACATCTGTAGACACTATATTTGAGGTATGCTCTTACCATTATTCTTAATTAGATGTGCATGAGCTCTCAAATTGTAATCATATCTCTCAAATTACTTAAGCACTTTCTTAATATAATGTGATTAGGACAGTAAATGAATCAAACCATTCATAAACAGCTTGGACTTAAGTCAATAAAAAGCTTGTGCATGTTTGACTATAAACAAGTTAAACTTGAGCATTAATTTTAGGATTGTTTAATAAACAAGCCAAGCCCAAGTAAAAAACAAAATTTTTCTTAAACATGCTCGTGAATAATAGGGTTTGATAATTTTTTTTTTTTAGAGTTGAGTTTAGGTAATTTTATGAGCTTGGTATTAAGCTTGATATGGGCTAATAAACTATTATCTTACTAATCCTTAATTAATCAAGAGTTGGCCATGTCAAAACCAAATGGACTTGATAATATATTTGTATTTAATTGATCTTGAGCTCAAAAGTTTGATATTGAGCTTGAGTTCGACTCAACTAATGAATCAACCCAAACCAATTCAAGCCTAAGCTTTTGGAATTTTTGACAAGCTCAAACTCAAACATAATTTGTAGGTTTGGTTCAAGCTCAAGCCGAGTTTGAACATAAAATACTCAACAAAGCTTAGCTCCTTTACAACCTAATGGCTTGCTTAGATGAAGGGGGAAGAGAGGAGAGTGCAGTGAACGATAGGGAATGGTTTAATGAACCTTGCTTTGATATTTTTTAACAAGGGAGGGGGAGGGGTTTGAAGTGATTTGGAAGGGTATTTTACGCCTCATTTTTAATTTCCCCAAATTGGAGAGATTTGGAGGAGGAGTGGGGCTGAAGGGATTAAAAAAAAAAAATTAATGTCAATTTATATGAAATCCTCCTCCCTTCTCATCTCCTTAATTTTTAAAACATCCAAACAAAGGATGAGAAATATATATTTCACTTCCCCCTACTTAATTAATTCTTAAAACATCCAAAGTAGGTGAAGAGGTAACAATTCTCCTCCACATGCATTTACTCTCATTTCCTTCTCCTCCTCTCTCCCTTCAAACTTCCAAATATAGTGTAAATGTGATAATGTGATTAAGAAAAAATAATTTCATTTGGTATTCTAATAATCTCCATTACTAGCATCACATCAACAACACTTAAATCTTTCATGTCAAACTTACTAGTCAACATCCTTTTGATAGATTTAATGATGTCATTATTACTACACATAATAAGCATATCATTGGATTTAGATTCTCTAGATTTCCTAGAGTACTCTATTAAATAGATTTTCTTAAATCTTAACAATTTTTTAATGATTTAATGGTCTAGATTTTACCATATCAGCATTCCATTAACAATGCTCTTAATTGTTTTGTTTATAACTTTTTTATTTTTAAGAGAACTATTAGTGGAATGCTGATATGGCAAAATTTAGACCATTAAATCATAAAAAAGTAGTTATGATTTAAAAAAAAAATCTATTGATAGAGTATCCTAAGAAATTTAGATGATATAAAACCCATATCACTACATGGTACATAGAGACATAAAATTATATAGTCATTTATGACATCCTTGAAATACACACACTTATTTCATTCGTTAATTTTAAACCCATTTGAAATTATCATATTGTCAAATTTCTCATACTATTATTCTGCAGTTTGTTTTAATTCATACAAAGATATATATATATATATATATAAATTTTAAAAAATAAAACCTGTACACTTTTTTCCTTGTCCAGGAATAATAAACCCCTCTTGTTGTTCTACATAAATTTACTCATTCAATTCACCATGCAGGAATATCGTCTTATGATCCATTTGATGCATATTGGCTATGCAACGCTGCAGTATCCATTAACATACAAATGGATCCATTTGTTACTCTTATAATTGGATATCTATATATATTATATATTAATAAACAAAGTTGAGAGAAAATTCAATTAAATTCTACAATTGAAGTTTAAGTTTGTGCCATATGTCTTAAATTATTTATTTTTAGAGAGAGCTTTATTTCTTAATTTTTGAGTCAAATGTGGAACCACATCATAAATATCCATCCAAGTGAGTTATTGTGTGCAAAAACCAAAAAGTCTAGAATTAATGAACATAAAAAAATTTAAAATTAAAAAAAAATGGACAATTTACATTTTCTACCTAATAATTTAAGGTTTTTTAAGAAGTTAAAAAAAAAATGACTATCAATAATATTTAAATTATATATATAAGAATTATACTATGCATCTTAATTTATATCTTTTAAATATATCCATGCATATGCATGAGATTACAATCTAATAATATATAATATCAAAGCAATCCATACCTTCCTTTTGTTTGTAATCCTTTCCAATTAGCCTCACTTTATACTTGTTAACTCATAAGTTTTCAATTTTCTCTTAAATATCCATTTATATCCTAAGTTTTCATTTAGGTATAACTGTATAAGATCCACTAATTCTCATATCTGATTTTGTAAAACGAATTCAATTTCACTATTGACAACCTGTTTCTAGAAGGTTTACAGGTGTAGACATCGTTTCCTTTAAGTTTTGAGGTTCATCGAATATTGAAATTTTCTTCAGTGTTGTGGCAAACTTAGTCTCAATGGAATAAAGTCTGGGTTGAACACTTATCTTCTCTTTATTCCCTACTCCATGCTAGGTTGTGAATGATGATGATGATGATGATGATGACCACGACAACGAAAATGACAACAATAATGATGACATAAATTAGGTTAAAGTAGAATTTCTATCTTGTATTCAAATATATATATATATATATAGTGATGACATAAATGACGTTATCTACTATTGAAAATGATTTGTTAGACATGATGGTGAATGCACCAGGAATTGAGATCCGTTACAATAACTAGGGCTATTGCACCATGCAATACCTTTCAATAATTCAAATCAAAAGTTAAAAAGTTAGCTTTTGATATCTACCATTGGATCGGGAAAAGTTATAATTTTTAAAAAGGTAGAAATGTTGTGTGAGGGATTGAATATTGTAAACATGCAAGTCAAGGACCCTAGGCCCATGATGGAAAACGAAACAAATTTCTCTTGGCTTGGTTTTGGTGCTCCCTTTCTTTTCTATCATTCTTAGGGTACAGTGATATATTTGGCTTTAAATCTATATGAGGATTATGTGACAAAACTTTTTTAAGTATTATTTTGATTAGACAATGTTGTCAACAGGTGATTTTGTTTAAATTTTTATACGTATGAATAAACTTTCAATCAATGATAGAGAGTCCACTTCTATTTAAATGTCAATGATGAATGATATGTTAAAATTTAAACCACTCATTTCATAGTGGAATGATAAGATTTCAATAACTTTACCTTAAACAAACATAAGAACTCTAAGGAATCTGTAGGGACACGTTTTACAACCCAAGTCCAAGATGTATGGGATCTTGGCCCAGTGAGCTAAATACAATAAATTTGTAAAGAATGGATTGGAGAACTTGGTTTTAATGAATTTAACAACAGATAGTATAGATTTAAAAGATAAGCAAACAAGAAAAAGGAAGATAGAGCTGATTCTATTCACTGTTTGAGGAGATATTTTTCGTATAAATCAATAACAGTTTGGTACAAATACAATTTTGATTGTTATAGTCCTCTTTCTTTATTTTTCCAATCATTTTCTCATGGAAGGTTTCTTACATTATATAATTCCCCTTGGACTATCCTGATTCAAACTTGTTGATCATTTGATCCCTTACTTGAATGCTCGTCTCATCAAACACCCTCTTTGGCTTTCTATGAGTTGTGATAGTTAAGGCAGCACTATTCAGAGGTCTTCTCCACATAAATGCAGTTAGAAAAGTAGTTGTAGTGCATTTAAAGCGATGGTAGCAGCTTTTCCTTAGATATTTTTGAGTTCCCTTCCTTCTCGTATGTTCATGAGGCACGTCCCTATCACTGGGGTTTCTATGGAGGTTATTTTCATCGTTGGAATATACATCTGAGCGACATCTATCATATCTGAGGAGGAATTCCTCCTTGGACCGCCTTCCACTCATTTCTTATTTAGAAGACTCTAAACTGGAATCTCTCATAACTATTTATCCCTCCTCGGGCCTGTCAATATTCTTCGACAAAGTCCAAGGCCCAATATACGATTTTGGGCCCTTATTCCTACAGTATTTTTCTTCTTGTTGATACGCTGCTATGAGTGCAGTATGCCAAATTGCAATACAACAAACCCAACGACAATCTGCGCATTTCCTACTACATACTGTTGCCACATGGATGTAAATTATTTGTATAAAATTGAGTGGGTAGGAAAATGTATTAATGTTGTTTTCCAATGGGTTACAAAGACCAAAGTGAAGGATTGTATTTTTACAAAAGGTTATTTGTGCTCAAACATCTGGTGTTAGAGGTCCAACGAACGGAGCTATGTTTGGCCCCCTGACCCAACAAGAAAAAACCTCGCACTCTATGTACGTATTATGCTTCCCTTTTTTTTTTTTTTTTTGATAATGTGTATGTATTATGCATGAATTTGAATCTTGGCCCGTGAAAAATTAAATTAGGCCCCCAACATACCCTTTAATACCACAAAGAGCCTATATAACAATACAAAAGCACCCAAATAACAACACAAATAAGTCCAAACAACATAAAATCAGCCCATATCCTTGAAATTTTTTTAAAAAATAAAAATTCCAGATTTGTATCTAAGTCTCATCGTAATTCCCGACAAAATTTCAAGGAAAAAAACCCCTAATATCCGTGAGAGTGTTTCAGTTGAATAGAGACAAAAAGTCAATAAGCAACCACACCACCACCATTAGAAGGGAGTGTTTTAGTAAATCATCACCACATGTCACCAGATTTGCTGGAGGAAGTCAATGTGAAAATGGAACTTGAACTTGAGGTGAAAGATCCTGTAAAAGTAGGTTTGGATTTTTTTTTTTTTTTTTTTTTGGGGGGTTATGTTTTGGAGTTTATTCAAATTTTGATTTGGGTCGGATTATGATTTTGGGATGTCTTAGTGTGCGTGGCAAGTGATACTGTTGTTTTTTGTTGACATGGTTGTGTCGTTTTGTCTTTTACTTAGACATTTATTTTTTATAAATATTTTGACATCTTTATAATTATATCAAAGAGACAACAAAGCGTTATTAGGCATATATAATTAGATAAAATTTAGTTACAAAATTGGTGGTAGCCTTAGTCCTTAAGTTACAACATTACTTAATATCTTTTTATTAAAGGTGATTTTTGATAAACCCACCATTGAATTATATCTTCTTATTATGTCTTCCATGCTTGCAAAATTTTAAAAAAATTAAATATTAATAGCTACATCATCAATAAATTGTTTAAATTGCAAGTTTTTGTAATTTAAAATTATACATAAACTATAAGTTTATAGATTATATAGCAAGTAATATTCGATTCATACAAAATTTGACATGTGTATTAAGAGTGTAAAGAACATGCAATTCAACAATTAAATTTTCAAAATATATAGTAATGTTTATTTTATTGAGTAAGGCTATAGCCAAAACCTACAATTAATTTTGTAACTAAATTTTATCCTAAATAATTCATCTAAGCAACAATCTTACTAACAAATTAGTATTTTTGTTTAGCATCTTTTTGTTTGATTATTTGTGATTTGTCCTCACATTTCCCTTTGATAGATAGTTGCATTGTGATGTATTAAAAAAAGCTGTTATTTTGTATCTTTTTATGTGTTGATAGCTTGTTAATACTAAATGTATACCAATTTGAATTTTCATGAACACCCCACGTTAGTCTGGCTCCATCCCTGAGTCCAGCGTCCACTGAGGGCAGGTGGTAACCTCTCAATATCTTAATGCTATATATGTGCTAGAATTTATTTTCAAACTTGAATTACAACAATCTAAATTGAGAAATCATCATCATCATCATCAGATATGATGAGTGAGTTTCTTGTTTGTTTTAATGTATATTGACCCAGCAAGAAATCATAACCTAGAAGAAGAGTTGACAAAAACAATCTTCCTCAAATCCTTTCTCAATAATTTTCCAGTTGCACTCTTGGGTAAGGAATTGACAAACGTTACACGTCTTATTTTCTTGTATGGTGAAACCTACAATCATGGGAAAAGAAGATGTTCATTTTGACAAACAAAATATTGATTATTTTATAAATTCAAATTTTAAGTTATAGAGATTACTACAGCTCAGAGAACTTGGAAGGCACCTGTTTTGCGACAAAATCTATTATATCTGCTTCTCCGAGGGAGCTTTGAGGCTGTCTTACCACAAAAGCTATTGGGACCTGACCAGCTTCTTCATCAGGGTATCTGCCAATTTATTGTATGAATTTTTAATAATCAAATAAGATGCACAATTTTGACAATCGTCAATAGGAACTTATAGCTAATGCCACATTAGTTCTACAAACAAGCAAAATATAGGTCTTATATATGTCATGCTGTAACATTAAAGATCGAAAAATGCTACTCTATCATTCCAAGGGCAAGGGGACATCCATAAACCATGAGTAAGTTATTTTAACTTACGGTATAACAGCGGCATCAACTATCTCCGGGTGGGACTGAAGCAAATGTTCTAGCTCTGCAGGGGCTACCTGCAGAAAGTATATACCAATGCATGAGCTCCTAGTTGTGTTCTGTACAGTAGCGACTCCAAGATTATTTTCTAGGGGGTTCAATAAGAAATATAAATTATATAAAATTTTAAACAAAAGATAAATTAAAAACATCGACATCACCAAAAAAAGCAAAAAATCTTTAATATATTAAGTTTTACAATTGCCTTTTGCGATGTTTCGTATTTTGAAATTGTTGCTTGATATCTTTATTATCAATCTTACTAGCTACATTTGTTTCAATGTATATAGTCATGCAATCATTCATCCACTAATTTTCCATTTGATTGATTTATCTTAAATTTCTTAAGATCTAAATGAGCTTTTTCTAAGGTTTAAGACTAGCAAATTCTTCTTTTGTTGTTGGGCTAATTAAAATTTTTTCTCAGATTTTAGATCAAATTGATTTTTTATTGAAATTTTTCTGTGTTTAAAAAGATTAAGATATTATTAAGATGATTATATTTAAGTTTATTTCAGTTACGCTTATGTGGCATTTGGTATAGGGTAATGTTTTAGGATTCTTAGGAATGTTTAAAGATTCTCATGTTTGGTTGCAAATCATGCTAGGGAATCAGATGCCAGGGAAATCTGGATTCCCCCCTTAAACCCCTCTCAGTGGGAATGTGGATTCCTTTTAAAACAGGTGGGAATCCAGATTCCTAAGCTTAAAGGAAATTGTATGTTTTATAAATTGACAATTTTAACCCTTTTTTTTAAATGACTTGGTAGTTCACATTCAAATCTAAGGATAGAATGGGAAAAATAAATAATTTATTTAAGATTCCTGGGATTAAACCAAACATAGGAATAGCTACATTCTTAGGAATTCCTAGGAATCTGGATGCCAGAAGTAATGTGGATTCCCCCGTACCAAACGCCACATTAAGGTTAAGGTGTTCAAATTTTTATTTTAAGTGTCAAAACAGGAAAAATAAAATAAAAAATATTATAATAATTTTTTTTTGGGGTTCAATTCAGGGGGTTCATTTGAACCCCCTGGGCGCCAAGTGGAGCCGCCCCTGGTTCTATAAAGACATAACATATGCTTGTTATAAAAAGAAAAATAAGAACACAAAGGATGAGTGACATTATATTTACCTGGTATCCCTTGTATTTGATCAATTCTTTAAGCCTATCTACAACAAATAGAAAACCTTCCTCATCGATATAACAAAGATCACCAGTTCTCAACCAACCGTCTGCTACTAAAGTTGCAGAAGTTGCTTCAGGATCACCAATATAACCTGCAGTAATCACAAATTAAACTCGCATATATGGCACGTGTAAATTTACAATAGTTACAAAAATGCTGATCAGAAAAGCTATGCTAGATCAACTCTCATGTTGGGATGTATATGGTATCCTCTAATAATCATTGCCTCATCGAGCTATCTGAGGCAAACTAGGAATTATATACAACAAGCTGAGATTGCATTGTATTTTTTTTCATTTCAAAAGAAAATATGTTTGAAAATTACTTTCATCTTTTGTAGTGTAAATTATTGGAAGGAATTCCCTTTTAATCATTAACATTAATCCTAAAAAGACATGATAATTATGAGTAATGCGCGAACTGTGATTAGTGAATAGTGATTATGCAGTACAAAGTCACAAAATGTTTTATTTATAATAATATTTTTTCTTTACCTTTCATAATTGTGGGTCCTCTAATCCAGAGCTCCCCTTGCTTACACGGAGGCAAAGCATGCCCTGTGTCCGGGTCTACAATTTTGGCTTCAAAACCTCCTAAAAGTCTACCTGTTGATCCCCAATGAACACTCTCCTCTTGACCCACTGTTCGCCACGCTGACCCCGTTGATTCAGTTAGCCCATAACTCTGCACCCATCATTTATTTATTTATTTTTGAAATCTCCTATTTATTTTCCATTAGAAGTTATTAAAATCAAGCAAAAACTTATTTTATGCAGTCACATTGTAATTGATAATTGAAAATGGGATTTAAAGTCACGTTTTCTAACTCATATATATATATATATATTTTCAAGAGATACTTTCAACCTATGACATCCATTCCTGATGATAACTCTTTATTATCAAACCAAAACACCAATTAGTTTTTAATGTAGGCGAAGATTGAACCTCAGATTTCTTATTTAACTATTAGAGAAGTGATGGGACTAACGAAATCAATCATAGACGAGATCAGTGGGATAGACGAGGCGGGCCTTAAAGGACGAGTACATACTCCACTAACGAGGGTAAGCATCTCATTCAATGCTGCCAATAACGCCCTGGACGGTTACAAAACCAATTTCACAGACCGTTAGGAGCAAATTAAAGCCATATTATGAGGCCAAAAAACGTTACCCAGAAGGGCATTAAAGCCACCATAACTACCCCAACGGCTAGAGGCTACAGCAACATATATAAAGCCCCCACATTGCCAAGAGCAAGGTACGTACACACAAAAATAGAGACTGAGAGATTTCTTTGATTCCAATACATTGTATTGTTCATTCTTAAAAAGCTTTTGATACTGACTTTGGCATCAGAGGCGTTGTGGCAGGCACCACATCAGTGACCAATTTCGAGAATACATTCTTATAGGTCGGAGACCACTCTTGTTTGCCTACTTTGACTGACGAATTCACACTTCATCAAGAAGTTTTACCAATTGAGCTAACTAGAATCCACTTTAACTCATATTTTGTTTGTGTCGGAATTAACATAACATTTTCTAGAAGATGAATCATTTTTCAAAGTGTATTTTCTAAAAATCTATTTCATTTTTCTATATTTGCTAACAAACTAAATAAATTATCTCTTAATTTCACTTATTCAACTTCTCATGAGATAACTAGAGTTGTTTTCTTTATTTATCAGATAGAGTTGTTTTCTTAAAATTCTTGAAAATACAATTCTATCTCACATCAGTTAAATACTCCCGTTAAGAGCATTCACATTAGTCCATGCAAAAATTTTGCAAATTTACACATCTAAAACCTACTTTTTCTATTTTACACACTTACTTTTACAAAGCGCTCACATCAGTTTGTCTATTATACACATCAATTTATTAAAAAAATCATTTATTATTATTATTTTATTATATACCACTTCTTTAATATCTATATCTCCCTCATCTCAAATCTCTGCCCCTCTCTCATCCCAAACCCCGTCACAAAGCCAAACCCATGGCCATGGCTAGAGCTCCATGGCTATGGCCAAACATCACATAACCATCACAAAGGTAGAAACCCACATAAATTAAACCCCTGCACAACGAGAAGAACACCGATCTGAAACTCCGATCCAGCTACACAGCTACACTCCGATCCAAGCATGGTGAGAAAAACACCGATCCAAACACGCCGATCCAAGCACTCTGATACAAGCATGCCGATTTGAAACTCCAATCCAAGCACACCGATCCGCCACAAGCGCCAATCCACTCTCTCTGTCTCCGTCGTGGTGTCCGTGTGTGGGTGTGTTTGGTTTTGTGGTGTCTGTGGTTGATTTTGTTGTTGATTTTTTATTTTTGTTGTTGATTTTTGATTTTGTCTGTGGGAGTGTGTGTTTCAGAGGAAGAGGAAGAAGCATGAGGGCGTTGATTTTGCGCAAATGGTGAAGAGAGAAAAAAAAAAAAAAAAGGAGCGAAAAAGAAAAAAGAAGTTTTTATATTGTAAAATGATAATATTATTATAATGTATACACGAGCTACAGTACCGTGTAAATATACGTGGGTACTGTAGCTCATGAAAAAATATGACCGGTTTTACACATTTTTACGCCTACTAATGTGGGTGTTTTTTTGCTCAAAATGTGTAAAATTTGTACTATAGATATATTTTAGAAGATTTTAGAGGATCTGATGTGAATGCTCTAAGAGATTAGAGATAATTTTCTATATATTGACCATTTTTTTCCTAATATTACCCAACATAGCAAAATGTATAAATAAAAATAATAATAATAAAAACTATCATCACATAAAATTTTATTCTAAGTAAAATAGTACAATATTTTCAAGTGTGTCTGACGTCAAAAAAAATAAAAATAAAGCTACAATTAAAAACGACCTGTCGTTCCAAATTAGCACCTGTAAAAAGAAAATTTTTGCCCAAAAAAAAACCTTACTTTGACTTGGAGGCAAACTCACATACCTGTAAAAAGACGACTCTTGGAAACTTCGCCATGAAAGCGGAAACGAGGTCCTTCGCAATTGGAGCCGCACCGCACGCAACCCCTTCCAACGAGCTCAAATCGTAGCCGTCCGTTACATCAGTCTTGGCCATTGCCACCACCACCGGTGGGGTCACCACCATGTGGGTCACCCTAAACTCTTCCACCGCCCTCATCATCTTCCTCAAATCAAACCTCTCCATTAGCACCACCCCCTCGTTCAAAGCCACCGACTTCAGGCTGTAGAAAAACCCGAACACGTGAAAGTACGGCACCGTATAGAGCAACACCGCAGGCGACTTCCTCTCCGTCCGGTGAGCGTAGTTACCGGACACAGTCGCAATCAGGTTCCGGTGAGTCAGCATCACTCCTTTGACTCTCCCGGTGGTCCCCGACGAGTACAATATCGCCGCCAAATCGGACTGGCTCACTTCGACGCGGTCGATCGTTATTACCGGACTCGTCATCATTGAGTCGAACTCGGGCGAGTCAAGGACAATGGTTTTGAAACGGAGAGAAATGTTTGAAAGTTTGTGAGCGCTTGATGACGTGGAAAATGCGATCACTGGGTTGCATAGTTGGATTAGGCTTGAAATCTCAGACTCGGTGCTGAGTGGGTTAGCCGGGGAGATGACTATCCCAAGAGAGAGCAGCGAGAAGTAGAGGATCGGAACCTGAATGAGGTTTGGAGAGAGAACGAAAGCGACGTCGCCTTTGGAGAGTCCGATGACGGAGTGAAGATAGGAGGCTAGAGTTTGGGTTTTGCGAGTGAACTCGGAGTATGAAACTCGCTGACCCGTGGAGGAGTTGATGAGAGCGAGTGAGTCAGGCAATGGCGAGTTAGCTCGGAGCGAGTAAGCGTAATCAGAAGCTGATAGAGGAATATGTTGTGGTGGAAGATCGATTGGGGTCTGAGGCTGTGGAAAGTTTTTGTTTCTGAGTTGAAACCGCTGTTTGGGTCCATCTGAATTTCAAATTGGGTGAGCCTGTGAGAAGAACGAGGTTTGTGGTGGTGAAGACTGAAGAGTAGAACCTGGGAGTACTGCTAGGAGTTGTAGTAGTGGACGTGGTTAATTGAGATCCGAGATGGGGCTGTCGAAATTCGAAACGTGTTTCATTTGGGTATTTGTCGGAGACGTACCCAAATGATAGTAGATGGATCACGTCACTGATTGTCACCTTGCTCTCCTGCATACAATTACCGGTGAGTTTAGGTCTCCAACTTTTCCGCAACTTTTTACGTGAAAATTTGCGGATGGTAAAATTATAGGCTCATGTGGACCATTGTTTTATTTCCATGCTATATTTAATAACTGAATTTTGTATTTGATTTTAAAATTTTTATACTAAAATATTCACATAAATTTAAACTCTATTTTTAGTAAATAATTTTAAATTAAAAAACACTAAGGGTTAAAATATAATTTATCATTCATAAATTTTAGTTTTTTTCTTTATTTTTCTCGATCACAATTAAAATTTAAGAGATTATATCTATCTATTTTTAAATATTATTCTATATTACCTTACTTAAAAAATTAACAATTATTTATATATATTTTTAAAATTACTAGCATTTGAGTCCTCGCGTACCCACTTTTAATACGTAATACTTAAGAGGAGAAATTAAAAAAAAAAAAATCATTGAAGAAGGGTATACGTGTGTGGCTGGAGTGAGATGGTGGGAAAGTGGATTGGTTCTAATAAATGGCAAGTAGTGAGTTGTCTAGTCGCCTGACTAATTTTTTTTTTGGGAGGGGGGGGGGGCGGCCAAGGGAATAGATAAATCGTTGAAGTTAGTAGATTATTCTTCTTCTTTTTTTGGTCGATAATTATTTAGTAGAAAAAAAAGGTAATATGCAAAAAAAAGAAAAGTTCCCTACCTTTTAATGAAATAAGAGCGTCTCCAACAACTATTATAAAGCTAAATTTGGACCACCAAAAGTTACTGTACACACTTCAATAGTTTCTCCAAACGCACAGCTACTCTAAATTTATTTTTCAATTTGCTACAGTAATTCTCTTAATTTAGAAAATACTGTAGCAACTCTACTCCCTTATTTTATCTTAAAAAAATACCCGGCTGAATTAAAAAAAAAAAATCTTTCTCTTTTCTCCTGTGTTCTTTGTTCATCAGTGTCTCTCTCTTTAACGGTAAAACACAATCAAAATACACACAATCTAAAATCAGAATAGAAACAACAGATCAAGAACAAGAAAAAATACAAATTTAATTAGAACAACAAATCTAAAATCAAAACAAAAACAACAGATCATGAGCATGAAAGCCTATCTAAGCTCCATTGTAAGAACAAAGTGCATCAGAACAATAAAAGAAGGAAGAAGAAAAAAAAAAAAAGATCGACGAAGGTATGGTCGGTTGTGTGTGTGTGTGAAGTGAGCTCAAGAGGAAAGAAAATAGAAATCAAAAGATTATGCTAGAGAGTGTTCTAGAATCAAGTAGAAATAGAAAAAGTAACAAAAAAGAAAAAGAAAAAGAGAGAGCTAGAGAATGAAAGAGAGAGTCCGGAGTGTTCTTGAATGTGAGGGAGAAAAAGAAAATAACAGGAGGGGGTGGGGGTATAGATATAGGTGGACACGTGTGTGGAGAATAAAAACAAGAAAAAGAAATAAAAGAAAAGAAATAAACGTATGAATGAGAATGAATTGAAAGAAAGAAAAAATAATATAAAAATAAAAAAATCTTAATTGACAAATGGTATCACAATATTTTTACAATAAATTTTAAGTAATAGACTATTATTAGTTAATATCAGTGAGTAAAAAAATAATTTCAGTGGTGGATTCAAATTAAAACTAGTAACAATTTTTTACATAAATTTTGTTGTAAAAGTATTACGAAAAATGTTGTAAACGTTACACTTTTCATTGAAAAATATAATTGTTGGGATGAATATAAGAAAAATAAATGATGATAAAAAAATAATAAAGAATTAATGAAAAAATAATATTTAAATGAGATAGAGAATGGGATAGAGAATCTGTTGGAAATTGTATTTGAAAAAGTGGGTAATTAAAATCTAAATGTTACTGTTCATTCTTCAAACAGTACAAAAATTTAGAGAAGCTGCTAGAGATGCTCTAAATCAAGGTTTGTAGAACAATTTTTTTCACTTCAACTGCACTTCAACAGATGTATCACTCAAAGAAGGTGTTTTTCTCTTTTAGTTTCCGGTATGTTTCTCTCTTCTACTCAATTAAACCACACCCTCGCTGCTTTTATATAAAGAAGTAGCCGATTGACAGAATTTGGTTATTAATTAGGAATAGGAATAGATCTAACAAACGATTGAAATTGCTGAAAAGAAAATTTCTATTTCAATTAGGAATAGAAATAATAGTTCTTGTACATGTAAGGAAGAGTTTATATATATATATATAAACTGCTAGGAAGAGTTTGTGTTTGTGAGAAGTTCAACTACTGAGAAGCTTTTGTTTGTAGTGGGTGGAGAGTGTTATTTCAACATGGGAAGTTCTTTTTTTTTTTCTTTTTTTTTTGGGAATAGAACATTTTTTTTAATAGGAACATGGGCATGATGGGATTGACGAACTCAACTTACCTGGACATTCTCATCTCGACCAATGAAGCCACGTCGACAGACGAATGTAAGCCACATTACTAACGAAAATAAAGAATCCATTCAATGCAATCAAATAAATGCCTCAGACGATTACAAGGACAGCTGTAGACCGTTGAAAGCCCATCAAAACTCACATGATTGACCATGAGGCGTTACCAAAAAAGGCATTAAAACCACCATAACAGCCACAACGGCTAGGAGCTAATATATACAACCCTCCCAGCACCGATATAAGGTACACAAAATACATACCTGAGAACACTGCTAGTTATTCTACTACTCTGTTATTTCTGAAAACTTTTTATACTGACTTTGACATCAGAGGTGTTGTGGCAGGCACCATACTGGTGGCCACTTTAAGGGAAGTACCTTACCATTTTCAAGGTGACATATACAGAAGAACGGCTCCATTTGGACACACACTCAACGACTGACGAATCTACACTTCATCAGTTTGGCGCCGTCTGTGGGATTGCGACATTTTTGTACTCAAATTCAAAAACGTAGTTTCTATTATTCAGATGGAGTCCAACCAGGATTCAGCAGCCTTATCTCAGCAAGTCCAGGGCCTTGCGGCCACCGTTGAAGAGCTCACTAGGCAGAATTAGAAAATGAGACACGACTTCAATAGGAGGAGAATCGGTCCAGACCCAACCAGGAGGATGAGGGAAATAGCCATAGAAGAAGTGACGGCTTACTCCTCCAGATGAACAAAACTCAAATCTTCTTCGAGAGATGAGAAAGGAGATGGACGAGTTGAGGAATGCCATTAAGGAAAAACGGACCAAAGCCTAGATAGAAATGGTCAAGGCAGCAGACTCTCCCTTCACTACGGCAGTCCTAGAATGCCTAGTGCCGTCAAAATTTTAGTTGCCTCAGCTTGAGCCATTTGACGGACTTAAGGACCCCTAGGATCACCTCAACACATTCAAGACGACATTAGGCCTCTAACAGCCTTCTGACGAAATACTATGTCGTTCCTTCCCTACCACTCTTAAATGAGCTGCAAGGGAGTAGTTCACAAAGTTGCCAACTTCGTCCATTGATAGCTTCGAACAGTTGAGCAATGCCTTTTTACATCACTTCGTCGGAGGACAACGCCCTAAGAGGCCAGCATACGATTTACTCACTATTAGACAAGGGGAGAAGGAGACCCTACAGTCATACATGGAATGCTTTACTCGAGAGACTCTGGAAGTAGATGACGCTGACGACAAAGTGCAGTTAACGACCTTTAAGGCAGGGCTGAAGTCCAGAGAGTTCGTGGTTTTACTCACAAACAATCCTCCTAAGATGATGGCAGAGATGCTCTTGAAGGCATAAAAGTACACGAACGCTGAAGATACATTAGCAGCCATAAGGGACGTAGAAAAGCCGGGAGACAAGGGAAAGAAGGAGGATGATCATAGAGGACAAAAAAGGGAGCGGCCTGATCGTCAGACAAGTGACGGAGGCAAAAGGAAAGACGAAAAAACTCCTCGAACAATAAAATTCACCTCTCTAATGATGCCTATTGACAAAATTTTGACGCAGATTAAGGATAAGCACTACCTTAAGTGGCCAAGGCCATTACATTCATTTCCTAACGTCCGTGACAAGAAGAAGTACTACTGGTTTCACAAGGATCGTGGCCACTACACAGAAGATTACGAGGACCTAAAGGAGTAAATAGAGGAGCTGATACAGAAAGGAAAGCTGCAAAAGTATGTGAAGAAAGGGGAGTCTAGTAGGTTTAGGGACGGTGATAAAAACCAGCACGAGTACTCTCCTAGAGACGAAGATAATACGTCCCAGCTTCCGTAGAATGTGATCGGGGAGATAAAGATGATCACAGGAGGGCCATTCACAGGCGGGTCATTCAGATCCCTCAAAAAAGCATGCCAGAGGTAGGTGAACAACGTCCATATGATACCCCCATATAAGCAGAGACGGATGGACCAGGATATGTCTTTCAATGAGGAAGATGCTAGAATAGTGATGCAGCCACATAACGATCCCTTAGTCATAATGCTCACGATAGAAGGATTCAACACAAAAAGAATCCTCGTGGACAACGGTAGCTCTGCAGACATCATCTACCTTCCCGCGTTTCAATAGCTAAAGCTAGATCCAGGGAGACTGCACCCATTTGATTCCCCTCTCGTCAGTTTCAGTGGAGACAGAGTATATCCCAAGGGCATAGTGACATTGACAATAACAGTAGGGACTACCTGAGGCAATTAACTCGTCGGTTAGACTTCTTGGTGGTAGACTGCCCCTCATCTTATAATGTGATTATTGGAAGGCCCACACTCAACCGGTGGAAGTCAGCCACATCCACCTATTGCCTAAAGGTAAAATTTCCAACAAAGAATGGTGTTGGCAAGGTAAAAGGAGATCAAGTCCTAACCAAAGAGTGCTACCAGGCCATCTTGGCCGTAAAGGAAAACCATACATGGATGATCGAGTAGAAGAAGGAAGATAAAGTGAAAGCCCTAGAGACAGTGAAACTAGTTGAAGGAGAGGCAATCAAGACGACAAGAATAGGGACGACGCTAAGTCTCAAGATGAGAACAAGGCTCGTCTAGTTCCTTAAGAGAAACATGGACATCTTCGAATGGAGTCATGAGGACATGCCAAGTATATCTCCAGAAGTCATTTAGCATAATCTGAACGTAAACCTGGAAAGAAAGCCCGTCCAGCAAAGGCGAAGGGTCTTCGCCCCAAAACGGAATCAAGCAATTACAAACGAGGTTAACATATTGTTGTCGTCAGGTTTTATTAGGGAGGTTTACTATCTTGATTGGCTCACAAACGTCGTCCTAGTGAAGAAAGCAAATGGAAAATAGAGAATGTGCATGGACTTCACGGACCTAAACAAAGCTTGTCGAAGATAGTTTCCCTCTACCAAGGATAGACCAGCTAGTGGATTCTACAGCCGGGAAAAAGTTACTGACATTCATGGTTGCTTTCTCAAGATACAACCAAATAAAAATGGCTGAAGAAGATCAGGAGAAAACTGCTTTCATCACAAGTCAAGGACTCTACTGCTATAAGGTAACGCCTTTCAGGCTGAAGAATGTAGGAGTGACTTATTAGAGGTTGGTGAACAAAATGTTCAGCAAGCAGATTGGCAGGAATATGGAGGTATACGTGGATGACATGCTCGTCAAGAGTAAAGAGGAACTTGCCCATCTTGACGACCTCAAAGAGACATTTGCCACCCTCAGACAATACCAGATGAAGTTGAATCCTGGTAAGTATGCGTTTGGTGTAGCCTCGGGGAAATTCTTAGGATTCATGGTGTCCCAAAGGAGAATAGAAGCAAACCAAAAGAAGGTGCAGGCCATACTCAACATGACGTCGCCCAAGACCATCAAAGAGGTCCAGAAGCTCACAGGAAGAATTGCAGCTCTCAATAGATTCGTCTTTAGAGCGACGGACAAATGCTTATATTTGTATTTGGCAAACGTTACCTGGGTAATCCGCCTTTCTTGAGTCCATCCAAGGAAGAGGAAAACTTATATTTGTATTTGGCAGTGTCAACCACGGTCGTGAGCGCAACCTTCATTCAAGAAGAGGAAAGTAAGCAGCTCTTAGTCTATTGCGTCAGTCAAGCTTTCCAAAGTGCTGAAGCTAAGTACCCAAGGATTGAAAAAATTGCATTCGCATTAATAATAGCATCGCACAAACTGCGACCATACTTTCAGGTGAACCCTATCCTGGTGATGACAGATCAACTCATCAAGAAGTCCATGAACAAGCCTGAAGTAGTGGGGAGAATGGTCCAATGGGCGATCGAACTTATTCAGTTCGACATTGAGTACCACCCCAGGATAGCCATTAAGGCACAAGCCTTAGCGGACTTCATCGCCAAGTTCACCCTCCCAAACGAGGACCGCCTCACCAACAAGACAGAGAGGTGGACAATATAGACCGATGGTTCATCAACCCAAAAGAGGGAAGTAGTAGGGGTCGTCATAATCACTCCTGACAGAGAAGTGCTCAAATACGGAGTTCAACTAAAATTTTCGGTCACCAATAACGAAGTCGAGTATGAAGGAATACTGTCAGAATTGAGACTCGAGAAGGCACTTGGAGCTATGAACCTACTAGTCCAGAGTGATTCAAAGCTGGTGATAAGGTAGATTAAGGAAGAATATGAAGCAAAGGAGGAAAGAATACAAAAATACCTTAGGCTGACGAAGCATCTGACTCAGGAATTTAATAAAGTGGAATTTGTGCAGATCCCCAAAAGCCAGAACATTTTAGCAAACGAAGTTGCGAAGCTAGCATCATCGGAAGAAGGAGCGGCAAGCATGGGCTTGGTGATGGAAGTCCAGAAATGCCTCAGCATTGAGGAAATCTCCACATTCGCAATCCAAAACATAGGTAGTTGGATGACACCAATCATATCCTTTCTCCAGTATGGGCACCTCCCTCAAGACATCGAGGAGGCCAGGAAGGTCAGGAAGAGAGCAACCAAATTCATGATCCTAAACAACACATTATACAAGAAAGGTTTTTCCATGCCTTACCTAAAGTGTATAGACGAAGAAGAAGCCAAATATATTCTTGAGGAGATCCACGAAGGAGTTTGCGGAGATCATGCAGGCCCCAGATCACTGGTAGGTAAAGTTATTAGAACAGAAAGACTAACACCTTCCAGCAGAGAGACTGACGATGATATCCTCCCCCTAGCCCTTTACACAGTAGGGAATCGACATTGTTGGCTCGTTGCCTCAAGGTAAAGGACAGGTAAAATTCCTACTAGTCGTCAATGATTACTTCACAAAATGGGTCAAAGCAGAGTACTAGCAACCATCACTAAAGCTAGAATCTAGAACTTCGTATAGAAGAACATAATTTGCAGGTTTGGGATTCCACGGACGATCATATTAGATAATGGGCGGCAGTTTGACAGGCAAAGCTTTAGGGACTTCTATTCAGGCATAGGGATCAAGAACCAGTTCTCATCCTCAGGACATCCACAGGCAAACGAATAGACGGAGGTGACAAATCGAACACTACTTAAGATTATCAAGGCCAAGTTAGACGATGCAAAGGGTGCCTGGCCGAAAGAATTGCCCAACGTCTTGTGGGCCTACAAAACCACGGCAAGAACCCCAACAGGAGAAACCCCTTTAAAACTCACCTATGGCATCGAAACAGTAATCCCGGTCGAGGTAGGAATAACTAGCATCAGGCAAGAGATGTTCCACGAGGAGAATAATGACGACCAACAATGAGTCAACCTAGATTGTTTATACAAAGTGAGAGAGAAAGCCTCTGACAAGATGTCAAAGTACCAACAAAAGATGGCCGAGTACTATAACAAGAGAGTGTAGCTCAAACAACTTGACATAGGAGAACTCGTCCCGCACAGGGTCACCACAGCAACCAGAGACTCCGCCCAAGGAAAACTCGGCCCCATATGGGAAGGACCCTATCGGGTCGTCCATTACTGTAGACAAGGCAACTATCACCTGGAAACCCTAGACGAGCAGAGACTCCCACAACCATGGAACATTCAGCACTTGAAGAAATACCATCAATAGATGTAACTGAAAATTGTACCCATTCTCGAAAGCAATAAAAAGAACTATTCAACCAATATCTTAATAAGAGTAGATCTTGTAATGTGAAAGTCGCCCAAAATTGGCTAAGTAACAAGATTCTGCCTAGACAAATATAAATTACTGACGAAGCCAAAAGAATGACAAAATCCCTAAAAGGGTGTAAGTCACAAAAATGAAAAGAAAAAAATGGCTAAGTAACAAGATTCTGCCTAGGCAGATGTAAGTTACTAACGAAGCCAAAAGAATGACAAAATCCCTAAAAGGGTGTAAGTCACAAAAATGAAAAGAAAAAATGGTTAAGTAACAAGATTCTGCCTAGACGGATGTAAGTTACTAATGAAGCCAAAAGAATGACAAAATCTCTAAAAGGGTGTAAGTCACAAAAAGAAAAGAAAAATAGGTAAGAAACAAGACTCCGCCTAGAAGCCCTCGACAAGAACCTTGCAACAAACTTGTACAAGATGCCACTCAAATGTAGGCCTGGAAACAAGACTGCAAAGAGAGAGCATCCTTTGAAAAAAGCTCAGGCTGAATCTAAGATCTCAACCAGTTCACCAAAACCCTTGACAAGAACCCTTGAGAAGGTATGAGTCGCAGGAAATCAACTAAGTAACAGAACCCGCATAGACAGGATCAAATTGTTGACGAAGAAAAGGAATGGTCACAACTAAAAACTTCTTGCTAAGTACAAAGCATTGACGCAAAAAGGAAAACTACAATCACAAGCAAGTAAGTACACAACTGCTAAATTAATTTAAGCCCAACAACAGTGGCCAATTACCATTGTTTTTACATCTAAACCAAAGGCTCATAAACCAAAGGGTAGTTACCATTCTCAAAGCAAATTAAAAATAAAAAAATTGTTCTAAAATTAGACTTACAAAAAGCCCAAAACATCACGGGCGCCCAAAAAAAAAAAATTTACAAGTAATAGGGTCAGGCGTTGGCAATAGTGCCATCACCAGTTGAAGGAAGAAGAGCACCCTCGGGGACATCACCATCAGGAGCAGTGGAGTTAGAAGCCTCGTCAGTGGCCATCTCCTTGTCTACTTCCTCAAGGTCCAGGTTCTCTAGATCTACTCCAGAAGGGTGCTTGATGAAATATATCCTCAAAAGCTTGAACCCTTTGAAGTACCAACTGAAGAGCACGGTATTGTACTCATCAGTCTGCTGGAAACCCTCCATAGCCTTAGTAGCTATGGTCTTGATCTTCTCCTTGGCAGCTAGAAGTTGCTCGTCCTTTTCTAAAGTTAAATGCCATTCAGCTCTGAGATCGTCACTCAGGGTCTTGACCTTATCCTTGGCAGAGTGAGCCTCGTCCATGGTAGCTATTAAATCCTTCTTCAACTTCAAGTTCTCCACCTCCAAGGCCATCACTCGTGACAATGCAGACTCGACCTTGGCCTCTTGAGTTAGATACTCTGAAGTAAGATGAAGGCTATCTCCCAGCACCTAAAAAAAAAAAAAAAAAGAAAGGGAGAGGAACTGAAATTTCACAAGTACTTACCTAAACAAGTCTATGGACTGACAAGACACCACCATGTGGGAAGGCACGCCCGAGAAAACCTTCAGGTCCTCAACAGTGACGACCTCATGCGCCCTCTCCACAGCAAGTTCAGCGTCTTCCAGATACTGGATGCTCAGGAGTCGATCTTTTCCTTCCGTTTACCTTCCAAGCGCTGCCTTTTAGAAGTGGGAGTAGAGATCTCTTTGACAGAAGTGACCGGAGAAGCTGTCCTTGTCACATCCGCACGGGGATGTTGGAGAAATGAGGGCAGCTGGGGTAGCAGGAGGACCTTTCCCTGTGACGCTCACTTTCTCTTCCAATGTTGGACAATGGCTTGTCATTCTTCGTCCTCATCTTCGCATACATGTCCTTGTTAAACTTGGTCATCATTCTTGCGATAGGGAAACACTTTAAAAAAAAATGACAAATGTGTGCAAGGGAATCAATACTGACGAACTTAACACTTACTCTTTTTTTTCCTCAATATCAATATTGCGCAGGACAAAGGCGGAAGGTTCTGGACCAAGGCAATAGAAGGCAAGAGTCTGTGGGTTCACAAGTTCGTCCTAGTCCTCAATTGACTTCGCATATTTGATCGCCTTCTCCACGCACTCCTTGTACCTATTCTTAAGCTTGGGACGTCTTTTAACTATGCAAAACAACGAGTAAAGGAGTCTGAGATGATAAAAATAAACACAACAGAGCTCAAATGATGGGAAGAAATAAAGGACGCACCTAAGGTTGGGGTTCCCCACTGGCGAAGCAACCTCGAGAGATCACCCCAAACCTCGTTGGAGGGAGTCTCAAAATCATCCCTAGGCACGAAGAAAGACCGGGACTTCTAGTACCTGAAAGACGAAGGTAGACCCTTAACGATCTAGTCCTCCTCTCCTAAGGCACCAACTCATAATACTCGTTCTCCTTGGAAGCTTTTAAATGGTACAAGTAGACGAGCTCGTCTATTTTAAGCATGCCTTCGTCCGTAGCGGCCAGCCATATCTCCATATAGCTGACCATAATTCTCCATGAGTTGGGCATAAGTTACCCGGGAGCAATACCAAAACGATCTAATAGCTCCATGAGGAAAGGATGGACGGGGAACCTCAACCCGCAAATGAAGGCAGACTCTTAAAAGCATACCTCCCTGGGGAAGAAGTGACAAGCCCGATCCTCCTCATTGGGCAAACGAACCCTAACACGCTCCAAAAATGAAACCTATTCTTAAACCTACCTAACGTGTCGGCATCCAGCCTACACACCTCCTCAAGGGCATAAAAAGCCCTAACCTCTCGAAGGGAAGAGACGGCTGTATCTTCCTCCACTGGGCCATCGTTAGACGATAACCCAGTCTCGAGCTCACTAGATCACACTTCAGACATCTTCGTCCTTTCCTCTATCAAACCCCCAAATCAATCGATCGATTGGCTGAGCACAGGAAACAACTCACTCACTACAACTCCTAGCCCACAACCCTCAAAAATGAAATCCTCAATTAGAGGAAGAAAAGCACTAGAATTGCCTAAAGAAGCCCCTAAACAAGCAAACAAGAAAGAAACCAAGGGACACACTACCCTAACCTCAAAACTGTTAACCATGAAAACCCATAAACTGAGAAAAAAGATGAATGCTAAAACCCAAAAAAAAAAAAAAAAAATCAGAAACTATATCGCGACCAAGAAAGAAGAAAAGTAAGAAAAAAGAAGAAAAGTGTTCCTCAGAAGAGGGCGAATGGAGGAAGCACCACCACACTACGAACTGGCTCGAAGGAGAGTTGCAAAGGGAAGTTGGAGAAGAAAACACTCAAAGTAATGATTGGAAGTTTGGAAAAAGCGAAAGGGAAAAGTGAGAAAATGAGAAGTTTAAAAACCAAGGCTCAAAAACTGAAATCCAGCGGGAAACCCAAGGGTCATACAATTGGAGCATTAACTCCACTGATCAAAACGTGCCATGTGACCACGACGCATGTGGCACTACCACTATGCATTTAATACGGAGTGAAATCCCAAGAGTCATATATAGTCCATAAACCTTTCATCTTCTGTGATCGTCATGACACGTCACGACGACCACAAAATTCGAGGGCAGCTGATGGGATTGACGAACTCAACTTACCTAGATGTTCTAATCTCGACCAACGAAGCCACGTCGACAGACGAATGTAAGCCACATTACTGACGAAGATAAAGGAGCCATTCAATGCAGTCAAATAAATGCCTCGGACGGTTACAAGGACAACTGTATAAACCATTGAAAGCCCATCAAAGCTCACATGATTGACCATGAGGCATTACCAAAAAAGGCATTAAAACCACCATAATAGCCACAACGGCCAGGAGCTACAAGAATGTATATATACAACCCTCCCAGCACCGACATAAGGTACACAAAATACATACCTGAGAACACCGCTAGTTATTCTACTACTCTGTTATTTCTGAAAACTCTTTATACTGACTTTGGCATCAGAGGTGTTGTGGCAGGCACCACACCGGTGACCACTTTAAAGGAAGTACCTTACCATTTTCAGGGTGACATAAACAGAAGAACAGCTCCATCTAGACACACACTCAACGACTGACGAATCTGCACTTCATCAATGGGTAGATAAATGGTAGGGTTTTTTTTTTTTTTTTTTTTTTACTTGAATTTTTAAACGTTACACATGGACGAGTTTTTTTTTTTTTTCTTCTTCTTTTTACTACTAACAAAATAATGGGTGGCCGGGTAGTTTTTTAAAAAGAACGTGAGATAGTATTTTAATGTGGAAATAGAAGTAGTGTTTCAACGTGAGTAAGAATTTATTTAGGAGAGAATTTACTATTTCAACTCCGTTTTGATTGGTTTAGATTAATTAAATTAGAGATATTTTTTATAGTAAAAAAAGTAATAACTAACTTTCTAAATCTTCTTAATATATACAAATAATACTAAACTAAAAAACAAATAAATAAAAAATAACATTATTACACACACAAAGCACGTGTAATGAGTGCAGTAGAACTATATTGGTATAGTTGGCACTTTTTCATTGTGAATAGATCATTTTCTTGGTGTGGGCTATTGGTTATTTTTTGCTCTATTTATGTTTATCCACACAAATCTTGTGGTTTAAATCTTGACTAAATAACTACCAGGTCAAATCTTGATAATTCATTAAAACTGATAGTGAGCTGTAAGCATTTTTTGAAGTCACCCTTTGAAGAAAAAGAAATCGAATTTTGGAAAGACCCAAGAGCAAAAGTAGAGAAATTGCATCAATGTTTATTGAATTTTTTTTTCTATTTTAATATAAAACTTACTTTTTCTATTTTATTTACTTACTTTACAAAAAAAAAAAAAAACACTACATTAGATTATTTATTTTAATTCCTAAAAAAACGATTATCCATTTTAGGTCACATTTGATTAAAATATCATTTTTCTTAATTTTTTTAGTTGTTTAATTTTCTTAACAGATAATCATTATTCATTGTCTTCTTTCATCAACGGAATCATAAAGAAGGAATAAAATAAATAAATGCAAAATGAATAATGTCAGTGTAAATTTACACTATTAATGTAGCAAATATATAAATTTATATAATTATACATTAACTGATGTGAGTCATTTTTAGATAAAACTATATAAATTTTACACATTTTTCTATTATAGACTCACTTATATGGGTGCTCTTAGAATTGTTACGTTGCTCCTAGTATTTAGGTTGTGTTTGGTTCAACAGAAAATATTTTCTGGAAAAGAAACTGTTTTCAAGTGTTTGGTTGCATTCCTAAAAATACCCTGGAAAATATTTTCTAGTGTTTGGTTGCATTCCTGAAAATACTATAGAAAATATATTTTATACAACTTTCTCACATTTTCTCATCTCCTAAACACATATATAATAAAAAAAATGAGAAAATTTTAGGTGAAAAAATCGAGATTAGAGGATCAGCTATGGCAAAGCCTGGCAGCCACTGGCCATTGGCAACAGTGGTTGGCCACCAAAGACCAAATATGTTAGTAGAAGGTGGTGGTTGTGTGGAAAATAAGGGGGGGAGGAGATTCGGTTGATAAGTTTTGGATGAGGCGGAAAATGGTTTTAAGAAAATGAAAGCGTAAACCATTTTCTGCCATAATTTCCTTTATGGTCAACCGAAAAACAATTCTCAGTTAGCTAACATTTTCTGTCATCCCAAACATTTGTAAATGTAGAAAATATTTTCAGGAAATCAATTTCCTTTGAACCAAACACAGAGTTAGACAAGGGATACAACAAAGCAAGTATCAAGTAAAGATCAAAATTGACTCTTTAACAAACTAACTAATTGTACACCAGCCTGTGACTAATTAAAACAGCATTCTTGGGTTTGTCAGTTTGTCTTGCTCTTTGTTCCTGATTTATTTACAAATTCACATGCTTTGGATCTTCACTCGTGTCCATCTTAATTGGGTTGAGCTGGACTTGTTGCAGGCGGTTTGGGTTCACTACAAAATAACAAATTAATAAATGAATTTGACCAAAAATATAAGTCTATAAAATGTAATTAACCAAAAACTAATAGAGGAAAATACAAAATAACCTCCAAACTCTACATCCTAGAGTTTTGGACATTTTTTGCATTGCAAATTAGCGGTGGGAGTGGGAATAGACCTCACAAACTGCTCTAATGGGTGAGGGAAAAGAATTCTATCTTCACAGAGGTTTTTGCTCAAACCTAGCAAAATCTCATCGCAATGGTAGACTTTACCTTGAAACTTTAATTAATTCCAACAAACTAATTAGTACATATTTATCATCATCACCATCAGAAATGATTGGCGAGTTTCATATGTTTACTATACATTGCACAACAAAAAATCACAACCTAGAAGAAGAGCTCAAAGTAACAATCTTCCTCAAATCCTTTCTCAATAATTTTCCAGCCGCACTCTTTGGTAAGGAGTTGACAAATGTTACACGCCTTATTTTCTTGTATGGTGCAACCTGCAATCAAGAGAAAAGTCCTAATTAACAAACCAAAAATTGATTATTTTATCAATTGGAGTTTTGTTTTAGTGATCATGAAGACACCTGTTTTGCAACAAAATCCATTATTTCTGCTTCATCAAGGTTGCTTTGAGGTTGTCTCACCACAAAAGCGATTGGCACCTGACCAACTTCTTCATCTGGGTATCTACCAATTTATATGAAATTTTAATAATCGAATATGATACACAAGATTAACAATAAAAATTTTATATATGATGTCAGGGATGGAACCAAAATTTCAACTTTGGGGAGACCAAAGTATGTATCAAATTTGAAATTTCCACCATTTCGAGGATAAGAAATAATAATAATAATAATTCAAAACTAAATTAAGTAAATATGAAAATTCGAACTAGCATATATTTAGTGTTATTAACTTATTATAATATAAACATAAGAAATAGATACAAAATAATTGTTTCTTAACGTACTTAAACTCAATAATCTACTAAAATAAAAACTCAACGTTGTTTTAAATTATAAAATCTCTTGTTGCTAAACAAGAGATTTAGGGTTCGAATCACATCTATACCAAAAACAAATTGGTGTCTTGACTTAACAATAAAGAGTAATTACCAAAAACCAACTTGTTAAAATTTTATCGTATCTACCCCCCAAAAAATGCAACAAAAACAAAAACAAAAAATTGAACCCCTTGTATTATTTTCTTTGTTTCTAGCATTTCATGAATTCAAATTCCGTGTACATTGTGTTCCACTTTATACTCCATTAATCACACTTTGTTACATAAATCTTATTACTTTATATAAATACACAAAGTTGAAAATTGGAAAAAATAAAATTTTAACATGGTGTACCATAATTGATGGATTATAAAGTAGAATACAAAAGGTTGGACAAATAATCTATATATATAATAATAGGTGAAGCTGAGCGAAACTCAAATTAGAATTCTAAATTCGAGTTATAATTTTATGCCATATGTCTAGATTTATGTGGAGATCACACCATAATTATCCTTCCAAGTGTCCATTATGAATAAATCACTTATGGATTTGTCTTGGAAGAGCAGATAAGGATGGTGAACAAAATAAGATAACATTTACTCTCCTACAATCTCAATACAATATTTTTAATCTCAATACAATGTTTATGACTCAATGACCTTGACATTTAGGCAGTCTGCACTTGGTCATCTTCTCAACTCCTAAAACCCTCCCCCCCAAAAATTAATTCTTGGCTTTGCTTTTACAAACAAGCGAATGCAGTGCATTCAACCCAAATTTACTTCTCTATTGAAGAAAACTCAAATGTCTCTAAAGATGAATGCACTTTGGGGATTAGCTAGCCATCAGAATTTACCACAGTCAATTTCTTCACACAATTGGTAATTGTTCTTCAATCAAGATATTTTATTATACAATATTTTTATTACATTCAACCAGTCATCCAATCAAAGTCATGAACATAAATGTTTTCTGAGTTTGATTTTTTGATTAGCGTCTCATTGATTTGGGCCTACAGGTTGGCATCTATAGGTGGAACATCTTTGAATTGAAAGAGGCCAATTACATCTTCTAATTCTTCTCCGACCATAGCAAATCCATCAACTATTATAATAATAATAATAAAAATTCAGATTTTGAATGTTTTTGCTATTGTGGCATTCATTTAGTTTTGGAGGAGATTTGAAAGTAATGGTGTATCACTTCAACGGATTTGGTTTTGATTAAGGTTTTTGGGTTGTTTCTTTTTTTAGTTTTGTTTTGGGTATTTTGGTTAAATTAATTTTGTGTATCCATGTATTGTTTTTATGGTTGTCGTTAAATCGTTTCATTTCTAACTTTATTAGGTGAGTTAGAAAATTATTCTATAATTATCTGTTTGTTCTCTTTCATTACAGTTTGATTGTGTGTTCTCTTTCATTACAGTTTGATTGTGTGTGTGTGTGTGTGTGTGTGTGTGTGTGTGTGTGTGTCTCTCTCTCTCTCTCTCTCTCTCTCTCTATATATATATATATATATATTCATTATACGCTATGGTTGAGTGTGTGTGTGTGTGTGTGTGTGTGTGTGTGTGTCTCTCTCTCTCTCTCTATATATATATATATATATTCATTATACGCTATGGTTGGGATGGTGATAAATGAGAAGTTGAAAAAATTAAGAGAATTCTTGATGGGTAATCTTATTTTGGTTTAAACTTAATCTGTATCAACTTTATCTATTGTATTTATGAAAGTTTTTGTGGTCTGACACTTTGGTGCGTGGATGTAATAGAAGTTGGGAGTAGATAAAAAGCAACCCATATATGTAATATTTGTTCTTCTCTAGTTTTTGAAAAGTAAGAAAGGCAGTGATTATTCACCTTAATCGAGCCATATAATAGTTATATTAGTTAAGTTTAGTTTTGGTTTGTTAATTATTTTTTTTTCTTTTCTTAAAAAATAAAAAAATAAAAAATAAAAAATAAAAACAATGATTTTGTTTTGTAATGCTATTTGTTGTATATATTAGCTTATTTAAGTTTATGGATGTTTAGATTTTGCAAAAGCAAGTAGTTTTTATTTCTAGATACATGCTGTAAACTATAATTTTTTTTATAAGAACATCAATTTTATTCTTTTCTAGAGAAAATCCATTGAATTTCAATTGTGGTCTAATTTTTTACCATGTTTCATAAATAAATAAATAAAAATAAAATAAAATAAAACACTTAATTTTGGTGCATAAGTATTTACTACACGCTAAAGTTGAGGGAACTAATAAAAAAAGCTTGATAAAATATCCATAACATTCTAAACAAGCGAATAAAGATCACATGTCAAATAGAATTAAATAGAAAACCCTTAATTCATATTATTTTCCCCAGTAAAGAGGGAAATTCAAACATTACAATTGTGTACAAAAGATTAAGAATGAGTGGTAAGATAACTTGCAAATTTGTGATTTAACATCATGTTATCTAATATAATTCCACCATAACATTTTTGCTGTTATAATTGATTGATGCAACAAGGTCTCATGTGATTCAATATAATTCCACTATAACATTTTCCTTTTCCGATTAATAGATGCAACACTATATTTTTTTCTTTTACAATTAATAGATCCAACAAATTGTAGAAACATTAAAATTAATATATGACTATTAATTCATATGTAAGAGTTTAAGACCACTTTATCATCACTGCATACATAAACATAATACAAAACTTTAGCATTACCATGAATGAGATACTTTTAAATGTAGATTTCAATTTTTTTTTTCAAATCCCAATTGATAAACAAACAATTTCATTACTTCAAAACTTTTTTTAAGAGATTGTTATCAACCATAGTATTTCATGCTATCAAATTCCTTATCCAATATTCAGAACAATAATCTACATTTTTTTCCCTTGAATAATAATAATAATTTTAATTTTAAAAAATTCAAAATGAATACTCATAAAATTGTTCCATTTTTTGTTCTTCTTTATCAATATTGTTCAACATTTTCGTGCGTATGCATGGGTTACATGCTAATTTGTATTAATATTTCATGTAGTATCATAGCAATATCAATTAATGCTAACCTGTTTGCCATCCAAAAGCTTTTCTTAAAACAAAGCAAGAAGATTGAATCCATTTGAAAACTTTGGGGTGAGTTTTCTGAGTATTTTGTTTCACTTACCTCTAATGACGTCCTTGCAATTGTTGCTAACGATGAAATCAGGTAAACAAACTATTTTTAATAAATAAATAATCAATAAAGAAGTGACTGAAGTCTCTTTAAAAAATGAATTTAGTGTATTATAAAATTCAATCTCAACAAATATTCGGGCTCTTGTAGACCCAAGAAAGTTTAAAGAATATTCCTCCAAGTCACTATCGCTATCTTTAAGTTTGCTAATGAGAAAAATGTTATTAACAAAGACTGCCAGAGAGTTTAAGGTTTAACTCTAGATTGGGATTGATACCCCACCCCTCCCCAAAAAAAAAAAAAAAAAAACTATCTCCGGATGAGATTGAAGCACATGTTCCAGCTCTGCAGGAGCTACCTGCATAATGTATATGTACAAAGCAATTCATGAGCCCTGGTGAGGTTCTTTAAAGACATAACATACAGTATGAAGAAATGAAAAAGAGAAATACCTGGTATCCCTTACATTTGATCAATTCTTTAAGCCTATCTACAACATAAAGGAAACCTTCCTCATCAATATAGCAAAGATCACCTGTTCTCAACCACCCATCAGCTACTAAGGTGGCAGAAGTTGCTTCGGGATCACCAACATAACCTGCAATAATTCACAAGAAGCCCATGATGCATTTACAGTCATTTTAGAAGGGATAAAGGCTACGGTTGATCAGAACAGCAATCTGTTGGGTTATACGTGTGAGTGAAGTCCCACATTGAATAAAGATAAAAAGAATGAGTGGTTAATATAACATAATTGAGCACATACCCATTGGGCTTAGGCCTTTTGGGTTTAAGTGTGTCTCTATATGTTATATTAATTACTTAAGGAAGCTCCCCAAAGTTGTTTATCTCCCTATCAAGTGGTATCAAAGCCCATGGTGGTGTGCGGCGAAGGTGGTGAGGTGTTCATGGTCCCTACCCAGCGGGGACAGAGAAAGCCTAAACGGCCCACACACAAAAATCCTGGAGAAGAAAAAAAAGAAAAAAGCCCGTTAGTCAAGGGGGAGTGAGTAGGACTTGTTCAAAACTCACAGAGGGGCAGAGACTCACGTGGTGCTAAATAATGGTATGGTGCGAGGTTCCCATGGACATGAACGTGCGGGGTTCCCATAGATGTGCGTGCAGGGTTGACACGTGGTTCCCATGGATGACGTACGAGAGACCCATGGATGACGCGCTGATGAAGTGAAAAGTCCATTAAGCAAGGGGGAGCGAGTAGGACTTATTCATGGCCCACAGAGAAGTCTTGAAGCCCACAGAGTAGCAGAGACTCACACGTGAGGGGGAGATTGTTGGGTTATACGTGTGAGTGAAGTCCCACATTGAATAAAGATAAAAAGAATGAGTGGTTAATATAACATAATTGAGCACATACCCATTGAGCTTAGGCCTTTTGGGTTTAAGTGTGTCTCTATATGTTATATTAATTACTTAAGGAAGCTCCCCAAAGTTGTTTATCTCCCTATCACAATCAACTCTTATTTTAGGTTTTGGTATTCTCCAACCTTTGCCACATTGAGCTATCAACTATGGGAGTTGTAGGGACACAAAATTTGTCCCCCGAGGTACTCACCTCAAAATTCTCCTATAACAGTTCACACAACTTAAATACAAATAAACAAGAAGGAATAAACACTTCACAATGGAAAACACAAACAGTGGGTTTCTTTGATCATTCGTGTTACAATCACAGTTACAAACACTACTATAGGACACTTTCTTGTTCTCATGGTGACACCCTTGGTGTTTCTCTCTCTTTCTACTTCTATTACTCTCCCTAGATAGATTTTTCTTCTTCTCCTCTAAAGCCCATCCCCCCACTCCATTGAACTTTCCTCTTCTTTATAAGCCTCACTCCTGCTCCTACTTTAACAGCTATCACACTACTAGCCTAATCTTCAGAGATATTTTTCTTACTTTATTGGTTTCTTCCCCTTCCTTATCCCTGAACTCTGCCTTCACTGAGATATTTTTACTGTTCAAGCTATCTTACATGCATTTAATGCGGCAGAGGTTAGGTGAAGGCTCCCAAATTGAGGTAGAGATAAAAATGTTCAATCTTTTTGCTTGTTTTGGAAGTTTCCCATGGTTCCTAGAGCCATTGGGTGGCAGCATGCAGATCATCCATGCAATTGACTAAGCACATGGTTATCCTTCCATTCTCTTCACGGGAGTCACTATACCACAGCATTCCCCTTCTCAAGCGTGAGGTTTAACTTCCTTTTTCTTATAGCCTATTCCCTTCTTGGACTTCCCCCTTGCAACCAAACCTAGCCCAATCTCATTGGCCCATTTCATTTGTGGGCTTTAATTAGGACCCCCTTCCACTCCCCACAGGAGGCAAACTAGTATAAATATTTATAAATTATTAAACAAGTGGTTGCGCATTAAGTAACATTACATATATATACTAGCCTCATTGCATGTAGAGGATTTTTTTTTTTTTTGTTTAGTGTCATAATTTTTCATTCATCTCAATTTAAAACATTTCTCTCTTCTATCCAATTAAACCACATACATAGTGATTTTTATTTTGAACATAAAAAAGACATTCATTAAAATGAAAAAAAAAAAAAAAAAAAAAAAACGCAGTACAAACAGATGTGAAGAGAAAACAATTCAAACACCAAAATAAATGAATCATTAAAGAAAAAAGTGGAGTACATTAAAAATCATTTTTTTAATAATTCAAAAAATAAAATTTGAGACATTTTTCTCTTCTATCCAATTAAACCACTCGCATAGTGATTTATTTTGAACAAAGAAAAGCATTCATTAAAATGGGGAGAAAAAAAAACAGTACAAACAAATGTGAATAGGAAACCATTCAACACTTACATAAATATAATAAATCATTTAAAAAAAAAAAGAGTACATTAAAATCACATTTTTTTAAATAATTCAAAAATAAAACTTAGATGTTTCTCTCTTCATCTATTAAACTACACGCATAATGATTTTATTTTGAACATAGAAAAAAATTCATTAAAATGAAAAAAAATGGCAGTACAAACAGATGTGAAGAGAAAACAATTCAAACACCAACAAAAATAAATCATTAAAAAGAAAAAAAGGGAGTACAATAAAAATCAATTTTTTAATAATCAAAAAAATAAAAAAGAGTTTGAAAAAATAAAAACAAAAACAAAACATGGATTAGTATTTAGAAGAATGAACCGGAAGAGAGAGAGAGACCTTTTTTTTTTTTTTTTGAAGCTGAGAGAGAGAGAGACGTTTAAGTCTTGATAAAGGGGAAAAAAGAGAAGAAAAAAAAGTGAAAACATTGGCTTACTGTCCTATTTATATAGCAAAAAAAAAAACATGTCTTTATTTTTTATATATAATTTCTATTTTGTGAATCTAATTTATAATATAATTTTTAATTTGAGAATCTAATTTATAAGTGGATAAAACAAATTGAAAATTAACAGGTGAGTGGCATTATTTTTTAGGTAATATTTTAGTGGGAGTTAGAGTTATATTTTTACTAAATTGTCATTTAATTTTATTTTTACTTAAACATAAAGGTATAGGGGCATTCTTTTACCCAAAAAATGAATATCTCAAATAGGAAAAGTCCTTAATAATATAAATAACCTGCAATAAACTCAAAAATACTTTAATTCTCTCACATTGTGGACATTCTCGCAATTTCATATGTGAATATGTATTTAAAATAATTAATATCAATGATGCTAAAAGAATATTTAGCCTTTTCAAAAATCATCTTCATTACTATAAAGACAGGATAACAAGTATTGTGGCATATAGTTGTGAATAGTAATGGGAACAACCCGAAGATTCCCTTTTTATTCAGTTAATTCATTTTATTTAGCTTTTACCTTTCATAATCGTAGGTCCTTTAATCCAAAGCTCTCCTTGCTTGCCCGGAGGCAAAGCATCACTTGTGTCTGGGTTCACAATTTTAGCTTCAAAACCTGCTGAAAGCTTCCCTGCTGCTCCCCAATTAACACTCTCCTCGGCACCCCATGTTCTGAACACTCCTCCTGTTGATTCAGTAAGCCCATAACCCTGCAACATGAATTCACTAATTTTTCTTCTCATATTAAAAAAATAAATAAATCACACAATTGTTTAGTTTTTTATTATTTTTTGATAATTTGAGATGTAGCAAACTGTTCTAGAAACACAGTTTATTTCTTAATTTTTTGCCACAATTCAAACATATAGACTATGAGTATTGTGTAAAATTTTGTAGGACTCAGTTTTTTTTTTAAGGAAATTATGAGATTTAGATAATATTGATGATGTGTACATGTGCTGAAATTGCGTTTTGACGTTCATGGAATCCAGTACAATATACATACCTGCAGAAGAGCAACTCTCGGAAACCTTGCCAAGAAAGCGGAGATAACATCCTTCCCAAGCGGAGCGCCGCCGCACACAACCTCTTCCAACGAACTCAGATCACAACCGCCCGTTACATCATCATTCTTGGCCATAGCAACTAGTAACGGTGGAGCCAGCGCCAACTGATTCACCCTAAACTCCTCCGTCGCTCTCACCATCTTCCTCAAATCAAACCTCTCCATCACCACCGCGCACTCGCTCAAAGCCACCGACTTCAAAATAAACGAATACCCGTACATGTGAAAGTATGGCACCGTACAGAGGAGCACCGCAGGCGATTTTCTCTCCGTCGTCCGGTTCGCGTAACTTCCGGCCACATTCGCCATTAGGTTCCGGTGACTCACCATCACTCCTTTGACTGTTCCGGTCGTCCCCGACGAGTAAAATATGGCCGCCAAATCGGACTGCCTCACTTCGACGTGGTCCAGCTTTTGTATCGGAGGACTACTCATCGTCATTGAGTCGAACTCGGGCGAGTCGAGGAGAATGGTTTTGAAACGGAGAGTGGTAATATTTGAAAGCTTGTGAGCAGAGGATGAAGTGGAAAACGCGATCACTGGGTTGCATAGTTGGATTAAGCGGGAAATCTCTGAGTCGGTGTTGAGCGGATTTGCCGGAGAGATGACTACACCAAGAGAGAGCAGCGAGAAGCAGAGGATCGGAACCTGAACGAGATTTTGAGAGAGAACGAAGGCGGTATCGCCTTTGGAGAGTCCGATAACTGATTGGAGATAAGAGGCTAGGGTTTGGGTTTTGCTAATGAACTCGGAGAAGGAGACGCGTTGACCCGTGGAGGAGTTGATGAAAGCGAGTGAGTCAAGGTGCTGCCATGGCGAGTTGAGTAGTCGAAGTGAGAAAGCGTATTCAGCTGCCGACATAGGAATGTGTTGTGGGGGAAGATGAATTGAGGGTCTGAGGCTGTGGAAAGTCTTTGTTTCTCTGTTGAAACCGCTCTTTGAATCGATGAGATGATGAGACTTCGCTGCTTGGTCCATGTGAAAGATCTAGGAGTTCTTGTGTGTAGGTATCGATCTTAGTCTTGTAAGAGAAGGATAATGTAGAGCATGTGATTGATGATGATTAATGTCACCTATGTCTTCCTGAGAGGCAAACAGATACAGACGCTTGGCCCATATGAGCAGGCATTTCTGCCTTTTCTTTTCTTTTCTTTTCTTTTCAAATAATTCGCCTCTCTTAAATATGTAAAGTATCTACTTATTTTATTAAAATTAAAATTTTTTTATTAAAAATAATATAGAAAAAAAACAATATTATTAATTTTGTTTTGAATCTCGTTTAGATTTGTTAAGTGGGATGGAATGTTTCAATTCTAATCAATTTTGGCTTACTATTTCAAGATGTTTTAAATATTTAAAAAATATATATATATTTATATATATCTCACTTTTATAATTTTGTTTATGCTGAATACTTTTATAATTTTTTTTGCATGAATAATGCCAAGTTCCACAACATTTCATAGTTAATATTAATTTATTATAATAAATTAATGACTCACAGTTTGATAAAGAGTTCGGACAGCCCTATTCCTACAGAAAGTAGACTCTCTGTTTAATGTACTCTAGCAGGTGGTAATATTAATAACCCATCAAATCATTCAAAAATTAAATAAAATAATAATTTTTAAATTCACTAAAATATCTTGGAAATAGGAACCATTCAGAACTTTACCAAAAATGGCTATGGTTCAAAAAAATAACATGAAGTCTCAGACTCAGCACTCTGAAGGTTTGACGTGAAGACAAGCAATTTGAAGGTTTGACGAAACGTGAAGAAAAGCGAGTGAAACAATGCAGTGAAGAAAGAAAATAAGGCAAAAAAATAAAAAGGAAAAAGCATAGATCAGGCATGCAGATGAAGGTTGCTGTAGACACTGTCATTGTTGTTTTTTTCCCTCTCTCTTCTTAATTTCTTTTTGGGTTGTGATTGTTTTTTAATGAACTTAAAAGCTTTAGATCCTGTCAAAATAGAATTTGTAGATGTGTGGATGGATCTGTGAACATTTTTTTTTTTTTTTTTTTTTATCCTCATTCCAACAACAAAAAAATCTCATTCTCAACAAAATAAATATATATCCACAAAAGACCCAAATCCTAGAAATCAACGTTGTTCATCTGAAATTATACACAAACAATCAATCCTTCGAATTAAAAAAAAAAAAAAAAAAAAAAAAAAAAAAAAAAAAAAAAAAAAAAAAAAAAAAAAAAAAAA